>NC_086204.1:5731590-6034621 GCF_035770615.1 Melospiza melodia melodia | reverse complement strand
CTGAAGGGATGAAACCTTAATCTTTGCAAGTCCCCAAGTGCACACAAACTATCCTATGTGCAAAATCCCTCTTCATGAAAACTCTGCTTGACATTTCGGTCTTAAGCCACTCTTCCATTACACGAGTTATGCTAAACATTCTCCCAAATTGTCCAAAAATTTTTGGCTAAAGCATCTGATGGTAGGAAAAGTGTTAGAAGGGCATCAGAGCAAGCTCTCTTGGAGTAAGTTTGGAAGTTGCTCTACAGAAAAACAACAGCTTTGGGAGAGGTTCTGGTCTAGCAGACCAGACTCAGCACAGACTGACATGTATTGCTGTGACATACAATTTTGCATACTGGAGCTTTCAAGTTTGAAGAAAATCCCAACAGGAGACATATATTTAGAAGCCTTGATTCCATCTTGGATTTTTTTTTTTTTTTAATGAATGCTTAATTTCTGATCATCCAGCATTCTCCACTCTGATAATAATCTCGTTGGGTGTGTTTTAATGGCAATTGAGCTGCTTCTCAGGTTTTGTGAAAGCTACCCCCTGACATTAAGTAATAAATGACCATTGTAAAGTCATGACTTACTAGTTCCAGCAGCATATCTCCTCTTCACTCATAACTCTCAGTCCCCAGACAAGTTTTCTGACCCAATTTGACAACTAAGTGTCAGTAGGATACAAAGATACTAAGACACATGTAAATTTGGTGTATCCACTAAACCATTCTGGAGTAACAAACAGCCCTTTCCTCTTTTAATCCATCCTGGTACTAGTTTTTAAACCCAAGTGTGGCATTCACATTCTCTGAAAAAATCCCTTCACCCAGGATTTTTCTCCTGGGAAGCTTTCCTTTCCTCAGAGAAAAGGAAAACAATTCTTATCTTCTCCTGTGTTTGCTGCTCCTGTGTTTTGCTGCTTTGGAATGTGTTTGGAGATTGTTTATCCACAGATGATTGTTTCATTGGATTCTGGTGTGAGTTGTTTTCACTCTCTGGCCAATTGGCATCAAGCTGTGTCGAGACTCTTTCCAGAGTCACAAGTTTTCATTATTATCTTTTTAGCATTTTACTAAGTATCTTTTCTGTATTCTTTAGTATAGTATAATATAGTATTCTTTAATATAATATAGTATTATAAAGTAATAAATTAGCCTTCTGAGAACATGGAGGCAGGTGCATCATTCCTGCCTTCGTCAGGACATTCCCAGAAAATACAATACCCAGGGCTCTTACAGCTGCCACCACCTAGAGCAGGAGCAAGCAGCTATTTACACACTGTACACCCAAGCTTTGCTTCCAGAGGCTTTGAAGCCTGAGGAAAAATCCAAATATAACTGATTAGTGGTACAGAAGGGCTAAAATGGGATGGAGTGGGAGGAAACTTTGCTCGCCAACAGATTGTGGAGCTGAAGAAGATTCAGGTTACAGAGAGGAAGGAGAGTACTTGGAGTTGAGCTACCTCAAAGTACAACTTTGATTGTGCTGTATAAACCTTGCCAAGTGCCTTAACCTTCTTTAATGACAGTTTCTATCATGAAGCCTAAACAAGCAATGCTTATAGAATGCTTACAAATTATTGGATGGCAAAAATGTTATAAAATAAAAAGGAAGTTGAATATTCCATTAACCGAGTGGCTGGCTATTTTTGTTGCTGCTTAAAATTTCTGTTCCTGGACATTTTGCAAGAAATGCTCAGAAAAAGGATGGAGAGGAAAGGATTTGTCAGTCTCAGGCAAAAATAGAAGTTTCTTTGAAGTTATTGGAGTGCTAATATTGTTTGTACAATAACAAAGGGAAAAAATAATGGTGTATAGCTGTTCTCTGGACTTAAGAAGAGAGCCAAAATAGCAATGTACTGTACTGATTGCAATGGGGACATATTCACAAAATCCAACCTAATTCATGTACTTCCATCCCCTCAGATATTACCTGACCTAATCCACAAGTAATGTGGTTGGTGGTTCTTTTATTTCTAAGAATGGTTTTCTCAGTTTAGAGGCTCTGAGTCAGGTATGGGAGAGAGCCCTCTAATTTTAGCTAAGGCTGAAGGATTTATACTCTTCCTGATTTTATTCTCCATGTGAAAATTAGTAGTTACAACTTAGATGAGTAGTTAAGAATAACATCCATAAAGTTCTAATGGCATGAAATTTTTCTTTCAATGCGCTTCTCTGGATGCCTTGCTAGAAGAATGGATTATTTTATATATTTTATTTCTTAACAATGATATCTAATAGAGTGGTAATGTTTTTATTTTGCCCTTTTATTATGTCTTTCAGACAAAAGTGCTCCAGATCTTACAGCATATTTTACAGCTGATTTCACAGATGGCATACATGGTGTTCAGCTGATATAAATGGATGGTTAACACTCCTTTCAGGTTCCTCATCTTCAACCTATTTATTCTAATAGGAAAAAAAATCAACAAACTTATACCATTTGTTGTGCCAGCTCCCAAGGCAGGATTCATAGAAGCTTCAAGAGACCATTTTTCTAGAGCTGGTGCTACTGAAAACTGTTGCAGGATTTTTCCACAGTCCCTTTGCTGCAGCATTCCAAGCCTGTAGCCACTGCATGGGCAGTAGCCAGATCCTCTTAAATGTTCATGTTATAGCTATTAATTTTTTATAGCCAGAGTAGGGACTTTATGGCTGACTGAGCAAAGATTCAAGCTCCTGCAAACCAGTCTGGGGCTAATTGCAGCTCAGGATGGATAAAGCTTGATTGTACAAGTAATAATTATGTTATGTGTACTGGGCAGCCTGCTATCTCACATAAATCTAGCGCCAAAGCTAGATTTTTGACAAGACTAAAAGCTTAAATAAATAAATAAAGCTTAAATAAATCTAGCTCAAAGACTTGATTTTTTACAAGATTAGAAGAAATTGCAAAATTACAGAGAGGGAAAAAAAGTCCGTCTGCTAAAAGATGTGTTTCTTATGAACATCATGCTACAAGGAGTGAAAATCTGAGTTTGCATCAGGAATTGCAATCTCTTTACTGTTTTAATTTAGATATGACCCGGTCTGAAACTGCCTAAGTATGAAATTGTCACTATTTCTTGTTGTAGCTCATAGAAAAACACATTCTTATTTAGTAGAAATTTGTTAAGCTCATGTTGAGGAGCTTTAAACATTCAGTAGTACCTGCACAGTGCTGAATGAGAGACACAAGTCTATTTATGAGGAATTACAGATCACTGCAGTCTCTCTGAATATGAGGATCATCAGTTTTCTTCATTATAGCCTATTTTTTTCCAGAAGGACAGAAAAAATGTTCTAGACTTTGCCTGGCCATGACAAGCAAGCATGAAGAAGTTAAGCTGGTTTATAAATAAGAGTAGTTTAATAAAAAAAGCCACTACCATGTCTTCAACTAATGTGAATCAATCTAATAAACTCAAGCTAACAGAGAGCTTAAAGGGTACTTAGGTAGTAACTAAAGCTTTTACTTTTTAAGCCAATGAGTCAGATTCACATCCCACAGGAGCAGTGACTTAAAAAGAGAACATCACCAACTGATGGCTCTCCGTGAAATAAATCCACAGTCTCCAGGGACTGGCAGCAAGATGAGTCTTGACCTGCATAAACAGTGCTGCTTTACCTTAAACAAGCATCTTCCTTAGAAATGTTGGTACAGACCTAAAGGAATCAGGGGATTCACCCAAGGAATGCTGAGCAGCTACATGTTCTGGAGAAAAAGAGGTGGGTATCATCTCTGCCTTAAACTACAACAGTTCTAACCTTTAGGGCAGCACATTAAGTAAAAAACATATAGAATTATAAAATATTAAAATTGTTGTAACATATATGAGCTCTCTCTGTCCAACAAATTGTTAATGAATAGGGATCAATAATGTTTTAGGTGAAATAAAAATATACACTTGGGCCACCTCCATCCATTATACTGTTTTTCAGCATTTAGCAGTGTTTTTCACCAGTGATGGTAAACCTCCTTAGAAACAGATTTCAAATAAAAGAAAAAAAGAAAATGCTAAGAAGTAACATTTATAATGGATTTTAACAATCCCATTTGACTCCAGTGAGGTCATCCATGTTCAGTTAACCAGGTGTTTTTGTTATTTCTAGTAGATTTATAAGTACTGAAAGAGCTAAAGTAGCCCTACAGTATTCTCAGGAGTCATGAACAATATGGGATTAAGGGTATAGAGCAGTGCTCTGAATCCCCAGATTTACATCCTTTACTTGCCAATGTATAATAAGTGCCTTACAAACCACTTTTCTCATTAATCAGTGCTGCTAGATGTGGCAATGAAGGTGTTGCTGCAAATCAGCAGAATTTTTCCCCATTAATGTAACTGTTACAGTAAAGGTATGTGACACATGAGCCTTACGATCTCACCTCATTATAAGAGAAACCACTACAGTTAATGGTGTTAATTTAGCTAACAATATATATTGCTTGGTCAATCTTCTTCTGAAGGTGGAACAAAATCTGTGGCCTTTGTGAGAAGCTCATTAGTTAAAGCTGAAAAGTTCTGATGTGGCAGAGTGTCCTTCTCCCCTCTCCTCAGTGCATTATTTTGTGGCACACAGAGCAGGTGAAGACTTTCAGTGGGGGATAGGAAAGAGACTGAGCTGAAAAATCATTCCCATGGTATGAGCAAGGGCAAAAAAGTGATTATAGAGACCATGGGTGTGGAGGGATGTGTAGTGCATATCATGCATATTTATATCTATGTATAAACCATATTTGTGTATGCACACAAACTGTGGTACATATAAATTAGTAACTTCAAAGCTGGAAGACCAAATTTATTCACACTACAATTTTCAGCAGGGTGATGACTCCAGTCACAAGGTGCTGATTACCTGCAGCTCAGTGGGTCTTCCTTAACTTCATACAGAAAAATGTTTATTTATCAATGATGAAAAAGTACTGAGGCCTAGGTCAATGTAAGATCAGGTCACAAATTCTTAATTCTTTAGTATTTTAATAATATTTGACTCAAGATATGTAAAGCCTCCCACTGCTCAGTACGTAGCACGAAAATTCATGATGCTCACTTTTTCCCCTTCTAAATCTGAAGTTCATTTGGGTTCCAAAATAGTGTTTTGGAAATTGATCTTGCTTTTATTGAAGTTAACAAGGATGTTCTGATCTCCTTGAATTGTCCAAGATCAGGCCCTCACTGAACACACATATACTGAGCAAAAGGAAAACAACGATATGAAGAGAATGTAGTTGCAAATTTATTTTTTAAAAATGTTCTCTTACACTGATATAGGATGAGATTAGGAAGAAGTCAGATTACTTTTCCATAAAATGACTGGCTGTAGTCTACTAACAGGACAGTGGCTTCAGTGCAACCTTTCTCAAAGAGCACTTGGGCTCTGTTTGTCAAAGTGTATTTCTGATGATTTTGCTCCCATATGAGGTTGCTAGTGTTTCAGGAGAGTAAAAACATGTCTGCTTCTGGTTTTGAGGAGAGGTGAAGCTTTGGGAGGATTAAGAATGAGCTGCACTAGGTAAGCCTGAGAGCCAGAAAATAATGTTTCCAGAAACTATCACCTAATATCTTCCACCGCTCTTTTTCTTCTAAGGAAAACTTAGGTTAGTAGTTTGATCATCCAATTTTCCATTTAGATTTTCAAAAACTGCTGAAGATGCAAACTTGCTGGTAGAAAGATCTTCCTTTTGTTTTCAGCGGGTGTTGCATCTCAAGCAAGAAATTACTTAGGCTGATCCCAATCAGATATGATTTTGAATTAATACAAATGAAGTAAAAAAATTTGAGTCCCATAAATCATTGTCTGGGACTGACAGGAGTGACAAGTCACTGCAATCTATGTGACTAAAAAGTAAATTTTTAGACACGTTGGTGTAAACAATTAATTGATTTCTGTAATCAATTCTTCACAAAGGCATTCAGAGAGGAGTAGAAAAAATAGGAAAGGATAAGACAGGAGGATTGCATCACTTGAATATTCTCAAGTTGTTTTGTTGACTTGTTGTACAAATGCTGCCTCCTGCACTGAGCTCTGTAAAAACATTCAGCTGCTTGTTTTCATGTTTCTTAGTTCTCGTTTTCACTCACAGGGTTTCAGCATTTCATGAACAAGCACCCCAAACACAACTCCTGTGAACTCAGCATCTGTTGGGGAGGTTTGCTCTCACTGGAGGTGGATCAGCTTACAGAAAATATCACAGATCTTTTTTTTTATTCCTCCCCTGCTTAAATTATACACGTCTTAGAGAGAAAAATGCTTGGAGGCAAGAATTTGTAGGTAGTTTCTGGATGGAACTCTGCTGATTAGCACTGCAACAGCATCTGAGACTGAGGGTCTGTTGCTATGCTTAGATACAGAGAGGAAGGGATCCAGTCAAATGTTTCTGTTCCCAAAGCTGGTCCTGTGGTAAAGCTGATAGAGCACCTATTTAAAATGAGTAACTCCTTGTAGGGAAGGGGTTGAGCAATGGCAGCAGTCTGTGAAGTCTGATATCTAAACGGATTGCTCCTCTGAAGTTATTTCTTATATCCTGTAAATGTTAGCAGGGCCACTCTAGCTTTATCTCTGTACACTTAATGTGTCAGAGTCACTCATCTCTGCACATAGAGACTCTGTAAGGTTCTGACTTCACTCCTTTTTAAAGCATTCTTTTGTGATGTTGTGCTTAATAAACATGGGGGGGTTTTTTCTAAGAATGAAGTTATTTTTGGTTTTATCTGACAGACTTGTTTGTCAGATACATGAATCTGAATTACTCTACATTTTCTCAAAATCAGGTCTATCTCCCGCTAGCCTTCATTTCATATAGATCCATGACTGATTTTGCTGCTACAACAGAACAGCCTTCTCTTATCACATGCATTACATTTTTCTGCCAGTCATGAATTCACTTCACTTCACATGCATTCACTTGCTCAATCTCTACATGAAATCATTACAACTCGAAGCTGACGTAGCCTTTCCAAACGGCTCCCGAGCAGTAAATCATGCCACATTCCACTTTCTCCCCACTCTGCGCTACACAATTTATCACTAAATGAAAGCCACACAGAAAACGCACTTGAATCCGGCAGTGAATCACGATATAGACTGTCGGTAACAAAACCCTTACCTTTTTAAATGCATGATGCTCTCTAAGTCTCTGAGAAATCGCAGCCCAAGGAGCGGGTCCGCCTCGCGGTGTGCGCTGACAGTTTACACCCTATTTTCTTCACCTCCCTCCTTCCAGCATGCTACATCTAGTTCACGCTGCTGTCTCCAGGATTGGCTGGTGCATCTCAGAGGCGCACACAGGACTCCAGCCCGGAGCACCCCGCAGCCCCGCGTTAACCCTTTGCGGTGAAGCCTCTGCCGCACGGGCTGGCGGCACCGCTCCCTGGAGAAGGGGGTGTTTTCTCTTTTCCCCTCAAAACGAGCTGCCTTTAGCTGCTGAGGATGAGGAGGGGCGAGCCGGGGGTCCCGCAGCCGGGACAGGCGCTGCCACCCCCGGCTCCGGAGCCGGAGCATCCCCTCCTGCTGCCGGCGTGGTCTCCCCGACCTCCGCCGTGTCACCCTCCCAGCCCTTCCTTCCCCCGGGACCTGCCCCAGGACACGCGGAGGAGCGGGGCAGATGAAGCCCGGGAGGATGAGGAGGCAGGCTGGACGCTTAAAGGTGTTTCCTGTGCCAGGGCCACCTCCCTGGGTGTCCGTCTGCCACCGCCAGTGTGGGAAATGGGGACATGAACTCCCGGCCAAAAGGGAGTCCCAAATCCACGCAGCTTCAGGGGAGATGGAGTAATCATTGGCAGTGAAGCCAGACACGGGCAAGCAGGGAGTCTGGGCATCTAAATGCAGGGAAGAGAGATGTTTGGATGCGTTCTGTCAGGAATGGGCCGCGGGGCTCGGAAGGTATTTCAACACCGCCAAGGTACTGTACAAAAAGCAACTATGGCAAAGCAAAATCCTCCCGGCTGCTGTCCATTATTCCTGGGGTTTTTTTCTGAGTCATCCAGCCCCGTGTGAGAAGGAGATATCCCTGGGCTGGGGGTGCTGAATGCTGGAAATCAAGCGGAGTGGGAATATTCTCTGTTTACCACGCCTGACTCTCGCTTGTTGCAATCGTCCATTAAGCTCATGTTAATTGCATTTATTTATTTGATGCTGTATGCAAAGGGGTTGATGTGCATCCCCTCGCCTTCCACTGAGTACAGAAATGCCACCCGGTCCAACCTGTGTCACTTTTGCTGCCCAGACACCGTTTTACTGCCACCCGTCACAGCGCCTGCGAGCCAAACAACTCCACTGCCCTCATGCTGTGCCTTACTGTCTCCCATCCCCGTCAGCAAAGGGAAAATCGAGCGCTCTTAAACCCGGGAAATATTCCGCTGATGGGCACATAAATCTCTTCTGCAGAGCCGTAACATTTAAGCAGCACGGCAAGGCGATGCTCACTGGCTGAGCTATTCCCGCTATAACAGAAATCCCTCAGGACTTGCTGGTTTGTTTTGGGGTTTTCTTTCTTTATTAAAGGTTTAAGGGGGTGGAGGGGGGAAGATTAAAAATCAGGTAGAGGTTTTGAAACGTACTCCCTACCTAGGGAGGGAAGGGGGATATGACTGCACGGAAACTTTCCTGAGCAGCCTGGTGCGGGAGGATCCTGGCAGCAGCAGCGCCAGAGGCGGGGAATTCAGGGGAAATGTCTGGGATTTGGTTCATCACCTCAGTTATGGAAAGGTCCGGGGCAGGAAGAGGAGGTGGGGATAGAGGTGCAAGTCAGCAGGAATGGGAAAAACCTGCTGGAGTCTCCCGGAAAAGGATGCTGAGCTGGAAGGAGATAAGTAGGCATGGTGGGAGAAGAGAGGCGCTGGAGGAAGGGTGAATTTTGGATCCCCTGCTTGAAGGGCTTTTTCACTACTCCTTTCCAGACAGCAGCCACCAATCTGGCGGCCGAAGCGGGAGGCAGCAGGGCGGGGAGAGGAGGGTGGAGGGAAGAACAAGGGGGGAGCACACTCTGGCATTGAATTGGTCTTTCCCGTCTTCTGCATGCCACCAGGCAATAAATTCAGATCTTGTTATTTCTCCCTGGCATCTCTATCTGCCTGCAAGCCTCGAGCACCTTCCTGGTGATCTCTGCAGGTTCTCCTTTGGAGACATGACCGCTCACACACAGACACACACGCACACACTTATCCTGCACCCAAATGACAGAGTTACACGGAGCCCAGACATAGCATGTTTCCTCCCTGCCTTCTGCTATTGACCGTGGGAGGATCTCTGCCACTAATTAGAGACACTGAAATCCTGGAAGTATCAACCACAAATAGCACTCTGAGGGCACTTGTCCTTTTTTTTTTTTTTTTAATGTAATGTGTTTATTTCCCTTGCTTGTTCTCTCTTTTTCTTTCAAAGTAGCCCTTACTTGATTCAAGAGCTCTACCATCTATACTTCAGGTACATATAGGTGGGCGTACGTTTCCCTGCGCTCCTCAGGAGCCAATTTTTGGCCAGCAAAAAATACAGGTATGCCAGAAAATAGTGATAAATGAAATAAGGTGCAATGGGATTAAGAAATGAGGAAAGAGAGAGGAGCGAGCGGCTGCAGAGGCTGGACAGAAGCCCTGGCAGCAGCAGGACAGGAGCCCCGGCCGCCGACCCCGCTGCTGCCCGGCCCCCCCTGCCTGGCCACTGCCCCCTCCCAGCACATGCGACAGGGCTGGAGATCTTGAAATCCTTTCCTATCCCTTCTGGAGAATCCTTCCCCACCCCCAATCCTGTGCAAGTTCTTCAGGGGAAGAGGGAGAGCAATGAACTTTTCCAGCTGATCTCTCCCCGCAGGTTCCCAGACATTCCCAAGGATGCTCCCGGCTGTCTCAGCCAGCAGCAATCCTGTCCTTTCATTCCCTCGGCATACTGAGCCCTCCCAGAGCCCACGTCTGCAGGGGTTAACCGGGGAATGGAGCAGGTACCGTGCCTGATGGAAACATGAATAAAATGTGATGAATAAGCAGCGGAACGGTGACTCTGGAAGCGGTGCTGCGGTGCGCGCTGCAATCAGCGCCGAGCGCGGTGGCTGGGAATGAACGTGAGCAGAAAACTGGTGCTTCCTAATTCCTTCGAGTTTAGAAAGTGGAGCCCGCCCGTTGGGGAACAAGGGGAAGCAAAACTTTTCTTAATTTATTTTTTCTTTTTATTTCTCCCTGCTGTTTTTGGCGTTCCTCCTGTTGGAAGCACGCCACCTGAACGCGAAATCAAACCTACTCACCGGGTGAAAATGCAGGAGGCGAAGCGGCTGTGAATAAAACGCATCCCGGCTCCAAGCATATAGTCCATGATCTGCGGCTTCAGGCTAGAGGAGGGCTGAGCAGGCTGGGGGGACTTTGGGAACCAGCAGCGGTTCTGCGCGTGTGACAACCCATTTACACCGTGCGTGCCTGTCTGTGTGTGTGTGTAGGGCAGAGAGAGGCTCCAAACCCGAAACGGGGGAAAGAGGGAGGGGAGAAGGAGGAGGAGAGAGGGAAGCAAACCCGAATAGCAAGAGGACTTGCGAAGAGGGATGGGATTCGCTGGGGTAGATGTGTGGGGTTGTTTTTTTTGGGGTTGTTTTTTTTTTTTTTTTTTTTTTTTTTTTTTTGTTTTTTTTTTTGGTGGTGATGGAAGCGATTCTCGAGGAAAGAATAACAAATTGTGGGATCTCAGCCGCAGGTAGGAGGAGAGGGGCTTTGCCCACGCAGGTGGAACCCAGACAAGACCGCACCGAGGATCGAGAGGCTGGAACCAGCCGGGAGTGTTGGACAGCGCCGGGGGCTCATCCCGGCAGCCGCGGCTGGGGGGGGACGCTCCCCTCGGGGCGGAGGGGGCGCGGGGAGCCGGGACCGAGGACCGAGCTGGGGGGAGCCGGGGGCAGCTCCCGGGGCACTGCGGGGACGGGGCTCGGCTCGGGGGCAGCTCCCGGTGCGGGGCTCGGCACGGGGGCAGCTCCTGGGATCAGGGCTCGGCACGGGGGCAGCTCCCGATGCGGGGCACGGCGGGGACAGGGCTGGGCACGGGGGCAGCTCCCGATGCGGGGCACGGCGGGGACAGGGCTCGGCACGGGGGCAGCTCCCGGTGCGGGGCTCGGCTCGGGGGCAACTCCCAGGGCTCGGCACGGGGGCAGCTCCCGGGGCACGGCGGGGACAGCGCTCGGCTCGGGGGCAGCTCCTGCAGGCTGCGGGTGGCGCAGCACCAGCCTCTCCTCCTCCTCTTCCTCCTCCTCCTGCGCCCGCAATCCAGCGAGCCACGGCGGCGATCCCGACCGGGTAAGAACATACCTGCCCCCCACCCTCGGCCAGCCCTTTGTTTCTCATCTTTTTATTTCGTATTTTCCGCAGCCTTGCTGCCCGCCCGTCGCCGCTCTCGCTCGGAAGGGATGTGGAGATCCCCGAGCAGGGAAGCGGATTTTGGGAGCGACCCTGCTGCGGGGAGAGGGGATGGGCGGAAATTCCCCCGCTCATCACCCGAGTCCCTCTCCTGCCCCGGGTAAGCGGAGCATCTCCTTTCCATTTCCCCCGCTTCTCGATGCTTCCGGGCTCTCGGTATGGAAATAATGACCTGGCTCGTTGGAAAAACCACCTTTTTCCTCACATAGTGGCTCCGGAATGCGTGCGGAATTTTGAGGTGTGTGGGGTCCAGCATTTATGAAGCTTGATGTATGTACCCCCCTCTCCTGGTCCCTTTTCTGCTGTGAACAGACATGCGTTCATGGCTAATAAAAATGCTTTTCCCTGGGTATAGTGGGGCTGAGAGCTGAGCACGGGTAAAGCGAAAGGCAGTCCGTGTCAGGAAAGCGTGCACGGAGCTCTGGCATCCCTGCAGGGCAGCAGGGGATGGGTGCAGCTCACGCTCAGCAGGATCAATGAGCGCAGTATCCATGAGATTATGTGATGTATGTTCCAGGCAATATGGAGAGTTACAGCAGCACTCGTCTGCTGCGCTCTGTGCGGTCTTTAAATGAGATGGCAATTCTGGGTTTTTATTAAGAAGCTTTTTGTCTTCTTTCTATTGTCTCTATAAGCACCAGTGTGAAGCTTCCGTGTCTGTTTGCCAGCCTGGCAGGTTGAGGTTTCCAGAATATGCTGGGGAAAAGTCGGAAACCGCAGGAACCCAAGATTCCTCTGGCATCGCATTGGTTTGTTCCTGTCAGCATATCTAATCATTCTTATGCTAAAGAATCGTGGAGTGAGCTGATCTTAGCAATGATTTACGCTGCTTGGGGCTTTATTGATTTTTTTTTTTCTTTAGAGAGGATGTAAGAAAAGGAGTGAAGGAAGAATGATATGGTTTGTAAAGAGAATAATTCAGTGTACATTTCAAGTGTAGTGGTTGTTAAATATGTAGATATAGATACGATTCTTTATGCAGTCATATAAACAAAAGGTCTCTTTGCCTCAGGATATGATTTCTCTTACAGCAACAGGTAGCAAAGGCTCCTCTGCCCCTTTCCTCTCCCCTTATCTCCTCCCCTTCAGCTCCTCCTGACAAAATGAGGTTTAAAAGGTCAACCTGTTTATGTAAATATTGTGCTTTCCTTAACAAAGACCGCTGCACATCAAGCCTGCAGTGACTGTCAAATAGATTTGGGATTCAAGGCATTCAGTAAGGGTACTGTCCGTTTTCTGAGACTGATAAAATCTGGCAGAAAACAAAGGAGAGACGTAGTGTGTGCCTGGGATGGATCAACAGCGCTGGGGAGCCAACGGGCAGCAGCACCAGCGCGGCCGAGTTCGGTACTGCAATGTCCATCGTACCTTTCCATCGCATGTGTGTGACAGAGGGATCCGCAAAATGTACAAAAAGAGATTTGCTGCTATGCTAATGCCTTTCTGCTCTTTCCTTCAGGTTTCTTCTGCTCTCTAGTGACGTCCTAAGCTGAACTGGCTTTGCAGCTCCTTCACACCAAAGGGAGCTTAACTCAGCCAATGAGGGTTTTGAGTCTGACCTACCTCACCCTCCCAATGAAAGAGATTAACTTCATTAGTCCCTGGCTCAGACACTTCACAATAAGGTGGAGTCTCTATTCCATACCATCCAGAGGTGCAGTGGACATAGCCTGCTCTTTTTTTTCACTGTGCTCTCTTTCCCTCCCTGCCACCTTCTTTCACCTACAGAGCAGGACACCTTGGTTTCCTCGGGTAGCATCAACTCTTCTAGTTCTTTTCCACTTTAAATTGGAAAAGAATATTCTGCAATTATTTTCACTTCATAGAATCACAGAATTATGGGAAGGGACCTTAAAGATCATCTAATTCCAGCCCCTTTACCCATTCCACTAGAACAGGCTGCTCAGAAAAGATTGTGTCCATTACCAAAAGGTTAAAAAAGTTACTTTGGAATTGCAACACAGATCTTTCCCTGTGGTCAACTCCAAGAGCTAATTGCCCCACAGTTTGATTTGAGCCCTTAAAATCATTCTGAAGCAGAGTTAAAGGGTTGTGGAGGACTATGATGCCTTTTGTTCAGTGGTGTTAATAATCTGTGGCCTTAAAATATGATATTACAAAATCTCATTTTAGGGCAGAGTACTGAAGTCACAAATAATGGAACAAACTGTACTGAAAGAGGCAGAAACTTAGATCCCCACCAAAAAAATGCTAACTCCAGATTGGGACCCTGTCTGCAACAGAATCCTGTGAGGGAGGAGTGGCACATCAAATTCCCTCTTCCCAAAAGCCTTTTTTGACCCCTGAATTAGAGGTCATTAGAGTCCTTTGTCCTGTAAATCTGCATTTAACAGCAGATTTAACAGATTTAACAGCATTTAACAGTGTATATCTGTATAAACACATTTTAACAGCTTATCCCATAACATTTTTTTTTTTGTCTACTTCATATGATCGACTACTTGGTTCTCTTTCTTCCAGAACCTGCTAAATGCTTCTCTTTAACTACCAAAAAATGTAATTTATTAAGGCAGCTCTGTAGCTAATCTTAGTTTGCAACAGGCAAACCTATTATGCAAACAATACTGTCACCTTCTTGCAGTGACTTCCTTCTCCCAGCTTTAATGAATTCCCTGCATGCTACTCTGCTGTAAATTCTCCATCTAAAAATTCCATCCACTATGTGATGTGTCAGGGGAAACCACACTTGACTTTTGAAACAGTTGGGAGGAACAGAATGATAACCTACTAAAGTGCCTTGCCCTTAACAGAAATTATGGCAAGCAATTAAAGTTGGAGCAAAAAGACTTAAGCTTTGGACTGCTTATGTTCTTAGTGCTTTAACTTGGGTGAAATTTTGTTTTAGAAGTCTGATTTGAATGTCAAATTTGCATATTTATCCAGAAAACACAGGGAGTGCTTAATTGCCTGTGTCCAGCATTCATATTTTGCTTGGGAAGCAATGCTTCACATATTCTTGAGTTTCATTTCTAGCTCCTGTTTGCACCCATCAATTGCCCTGCATATCTAAACAAGCCCTGTAGTTGCTCATTAGAGAAACAAATGTGCCATATTTAAAATATCTCGGAGACACCTGGTCACAGAAGAGATGCTTCTGCTCCCCCAGTGCAGTGGGTCTAGCTGGGCTGTGAAATAAACACGGGCAGGAGACCTCTCTCCTTTTAATGCCTTTATTAAAAGTGATCAGCTCGGCTGAGTAGAACCGACGGGTCCGGGCTCACGCTGCCACTGCTCCCAGGAGTGACTCGGAGGAGGAGGAAGAGTGCAGCTTCGTCCACTGGTCTGTGAGCGGAGCTGGGGGCTCCGTCCTCACGAGAGTATAAAGACATTCCCCAACTTTTCACTTTAACATTTGAGGTCCTCTGTCCTCTAGCTGAAATCTTTTAGGTTAGGGTGAGGAGTAAAAAGGGTCGTAATGGAAACTAGATTCTGTTCCTCACATCACTTTGATTTGTCAATTTTGTGTTGGCTCGTTGTTTATAGGGGGTTTTGGCTACGTTGGGTGAGGGGCTTCTCCTGTTGCATGCCGGTTTCGATGTCGGTTTCGATGTCATTTTCGATATCATGTCCCCCGATGTCCCCTCCTCTTCACCGTCCTGGGTGCCATCCTCTAGGAAGCAGCAGGGCGCCACTCGACAAAATGGGGGAATTCTGAACCATCAAGGACAGGTGGTTAACGAAAACGACAGGTGATTACAACAACAAACAGTTAGAACTCCACCCAGGCAGCAACTAGCCCAACCTGTGAACTCTGCAACCTTTTAAAAAATTGGCAGCTTTTCTACTCATATCAGGCAGGGTTCGTGCTCCCAGAGCATCCCTCAGTGCTGTGCTTTGCCCTGGGAGCTGGAAGGAGCAGATAACACATCAGCCTTGGCTGCTGCTGGGCAGGGCTGGCACAGCTTCACTCTGTCTCTCAACATTCCCTGCCATGGAGGGGCAGGGAGAGGGCACAGCCATGCCAGCTGCCCCAGACTGATCAAATGGACAGTCCAGAGCATTCAGACACAAAAGTTAAGTGGGGGTGGAGGATTGGGGAGGAGGATGTGTTATTTTCAACATTTACCTTCCAGAGCAGCAGCTCCATGTGCTGCAGTCCTGCTTCACAGGAAGCAGCCAGACCTTGCTAGCTGGATAGAGCAGCTTAGTGGGCACCTTGCATTAACAGAGACATGATTCACTTGATAAAATTATGCCCACTGAGTTTTTCCTCCCTTGCAGAGGTGTCACATTCCCATTTTCTGAAAAATCCCTTCATCCAGGATTTTTCTCCTGGAAAGCTGAGAAGCCTCAGAGAAAAAGGAAAACAATAATCATCTGATTTGTTTCTCCTGTGTTTTGCTCCTTTGGAATATGTTTGGAGATTGTTTACCCACAGGTGATTGTTTCATTGGATTCTGCTGTGAGTTGTTTTGACTCTTCGGCCAACCAGTGCCAAGCTGTGTCAAGACTCTGGAGAGAGTCAGGAGTTTTCATTATTATCTTTTTGGCATTGAGTAAGTATCCTTTCTGTATTCTTTAGTATAGTATAGTATTCTTTAATATAATATAGTATAGTATTCTTTAATATTAATATCATAAAATTATTAATTAACCTTCTGAGAACATGGAATCAGATTCATCATTCCTTCCTTCCATTGTCTGGGGAGGACACAAATATAATAGAGAGGAGAGTATTTCACTCTCCTCCCAATATTTCACCCACAGAAAAATGAACCCATTTTTAGGATCTTCCAATGTTTTAGGACCTCCCAACATTTCACCCACAAAAAAAAATACTCTATATTTTTTTAAATTTTTCCCCCAAAATAACAAAGATCTAAAACATGGTTGCTTATTCACTTGCCCTGTCCTTTTGGCAGCAGGGGACAAACGTAAACGCTGGGTTTTTTTCCAGGCTCTTGCTGTCATTGAAACACCAGTTTCCTAGAGAGAATAACCTCTTTGAAGAGGTGGTATTTCTCCACTAGAAGGTGTTAATTGCAAGACCTGTAAGCTGAACTCAGCAGACATAGCCAGACACATATGTCTAGGAGGAACACAAAAGCACCTGAGATGTGGAAGCACAAACTTCTGCAGGGCCTGCCAGCTTCCTGAGCCCTATTCTTGAAAGATTAAGCTTTAAGATTTAAGATTTATTCTGTTGAACTTTCCCAGCTGCTGTCATCTGTGCCATGTGAGGTTCTCTTCACGGCTGTCCTGGGACAGGCTTGGTTTACACTGGTTAATCCTTAAGGGATATAAGGCAAAGGATGTCTGCTGTCACACAGTGTGAGAGGGAAAATCAGCACTTCAAAGTGCTCCCAACCTTGATATTAAAGCTGAAAAGGTCAGCAAGAAAGGAGTTAGCTTCAAATCCATGGGACAATGACAACAGCAATGTGCTGCAATACATTCCTGACTCTATTACTATTTTTTTGAGTTCAGACATATCTTGCCAATGTTTCAATGACCAATAGCTATGCAGGGAAAAAGATGGGTTTGCCATTTTTAAAATATCCTCTGATGTATTCAGATATTTCTTCCACCTAACTGGACTTAATCACACAAAAGTCTCTGTTAATTTCAAGAAGTGTTTGTAGAGAAAAAGGTAAAGGAGTGGATGCATTTGAAATCATGTTGAAGTGTTGTGGTGGAGATTCCTGTGCCTGTTTTTCTTTAGAAAAATATATTCAGTTACTGAGAAGGCCTATGAAAGTAGTATAATCTGTATTTCTGTAGTTGATATGATGGAAAGAGAATGGAGGCCCCTCTGCCACAAGCACTGACTTTACAAGCAGTGTGAGAAGCCCTGACCTCTGCAGATTTGTAGAGGAATTGAGGTGTAATTTTAGTGTGCTTGTGTTTAAATAAAGGAGTCATGCACCTCCTGTTGGATTTTAGCCCCATGTGACCTCAGTATTGACACACAGAGCTAGAAAAAAATCCTACCATTGGTGCTGATAGTCAGAAAGGAGTCTCTTCCAGACCAGGCAAGGTATTAACACAAAAAGCCTCTTCCTATTCAGTTTGGATCTGAAGTGCATTTGAATTCATGGTGTAGGACAGAAAAAGAGCTGCAATTAATAGAAGACCCCTCAATTAATTTTCTGTGGCACTCATAAAAGAACAAGACCCACATTCAGAAAAAAATGAGTGTTTGGAAGGGTGGTGGAGTCAAGTAAAGTTCAGATGATTCTTTGCAGAGTCAAGGAATTGCAAAATAGAAAGGCAGAGTTTTGCAAAGTGGCTGCGCTGTGAAGAAAAACTTGTAGAGAATGCAACTTGCATTTAGAAAATAGATTATTTTACAGATATTGGTTCCATTTGATAGTGATTCCCTGAATAACATCTGCTGCATTATCTCAATAAATCTGGTTATCTCCCACAGAAACGAGCTGAGCAAAAAGATCTGCAGTAAGTTTTGAAAATAACCTTTGTTATTATGTGTCATTAACTCATAAGAACCAAACTACATGGCCACTAATGACACTGAACAAGAACAATACAGTTTCTTGAACATTCTGCTCCATGCATTTCCAGTCTCTAGCCTGCACATAAAATACAGCAATTTTACAAGCATTTCTCATTTGCCTAGGCTATGGAGTTAATGAGATAGAGAAAGCATGAAGAATTTGTATGGATGAACTCCATTTACCTAATTTTCAACCCAAACATAACAATATGAAAAATAAGTGTTATGTGTATAAAATTGTGTGGGGTTTTTTTGTTGTTGTTGTTTTGTTTTGTTTGTTTGTTTTTTTTTTGCTTTTCACAGTTCTTGTCTTGCAGCAGTCTGGGTTGAGTCATTGTGGCACACAACAGGTAAGTGTCTTG
Organism: Melospiza melodia melodia; assembly: GCF_035770615.1. Classification (NCBI taxonomy): domain Eukaryota; kingdom Metazoa; phylum Chordata; class Aves; order Passeriformes; family Passerellidae; genus Melospiza; species Melospiza melodia. The sequence goes on along the minus strand of NC_086204.1, from coordinate 6,016,431 downwards.
TCAACAGCCATCACCCTTTTGACATTTCTCCCAGCTGCTGGGGGGTAGAGCAGGGAGATATCAGCTTCTCTTCTCAGTCACAATAGAAAGGAGGCAGTAAAAAAAAAAAAAAAAAAAAAAACAAAGCCAAAACTTCCTCTTCCATCATTTATTTGATTATATTCTCCATTTGTCAGAGCAGCAGAGCACAAAGGCCACATGGATTTTGTGAAGCACTCTGGCTTGTAAGCATACATTTAAAACTTCAGCAGATGAGGATGGCTTCGTGGCTTTAGCATGTGTTTTCAGCAAATCACAAGCCAGCAGGAATTTATTCTTTTGAAGTGTTGCAAAATGCCTTTACCAGAGCCATGTTTCAGTTGCATTTCTTCAAATGAGGTTGGAGAGAAAATAAATGAAATCTCAGAACCCGGTTCAAGAAAGACATAAGCTCAATTTCAAGTTAGCTGTGTTGATTTTGCTGAACCCTAGAAATAACGTTCACTTTTTGGCATAACTCTGACACAGCAGAACACTGTCTTGTTCCTAGTAGAACATTAAGAAACCAGACATCCATTCTCTTGCTTGTTTTTTATCAGATAAAGACATGAAATGTACCACTGCCAAAGTGTATTAACATGGGATAATTTCAATGTCCCTATTAGGTGTACACTTTAAATGACAGAGTAAAAAAAACCCTATAAGGATAACAACAACACAACCCTAGGGAAACATTCTCACTGAGCACTACTTGGACTGTCTAGAGGAAATGGAAGGTCTTCTCAACCTGGAAGTTATTGGGCAATTAGTTGTATGTAAGTCTACAATTGGCATTATATATTAATATAGAATATAGAATATATAAGGTATTCTATATAATACATATATTTTCTATATTATACATAGAATATAGAAAATTATATATAGCATATAATATATATATAATTATATAATTGTCAGTATAAAATTGGCATTATGTGTATATTATATGGTGAGCATACATGTTGGCATTTGCTCTTTTTTAGACAACTGAGCACTATTAGAGTCTGAATTGAGCTTGCAGCTAGAAGATGGTATGTGTATTAATCCAATTGTTACTGCTACGGTTTAACCAGTCTGTACCCTAAAACTCTACTCTACAGTTAGTGCTCCAATCATTTTCTACTCTTAAGAAATAACCCTATTCTGATTCTTCTCCCAAATACAAAGACTTGCTTAAATAGCAAAAAAAAAAAATTGCTGCTACAAATAAATGAAGAAAATATTTGCAGTTTCTCCGATTTGTGAAGTAGTAAAAAAAAAAATTTTCTGTATCATTAAAATAAGTAAACCAAAGGTAAGACTATTTATCTTGTTCTACAACAGCAACAACAAAAAAGAATTCTCAGAAATTAATTTTCCTTTCACGGTAGGAGGAAAAAAGATCAATGAAGTACCAAAAAAACCCCTCTACTGCCACACCTTCAAACCAAGTCACTTCTTACAAAAACAGACATCACCAATTTTCCAAAGCAGCCATCACTCACAGCCTGGCTTGGCGCCAGTCTGATAATGGGAGGTGGTCAGGGATTGCCTTGGCATCAGCTGGGGGTTGTGGTTTAGTTTGGTTGTTATTGTTCAGGGGTGGTTTTTACAGCCATTGAACTCTTTTTGTCTCAATCCATGAGTTTTTCTCACTTTAGCCTCTCCTGTTCTCCTCTCCCATCCTGCTTTGGGGTGGGAGGAGGAGTGAAGAAGCAGCTGGGTAAGCTGTTAGCCAAGGTATTTAACTCTCTACAGGCTCCAGAACCAGGTTTGGAGATGGAGAAGTTGTTCTGCCTTAGTATTTGTGGAGGTTTTGGCACAGAGTTTTCTTGTCCTTAAAATACGGCATCTCCATGCAGCTTTCCTTGTTCACTAATCTCAATGTCTGTTAAATAAATCGTTTCCCATGTTCCTAACATGTGTAGTAAAACATAGAAAATAAGAACAAACCCTTGAGAGGGTGGGAGTACAAAAATACTAATATTATTAAGCTGAAGTTTGCTGCAGTGTTTCATTCTCTGAGTAGCCGTCACCATGTTTCTCTGCTTGGTGAGTTCTGATTTTTTGTGTTTGCCCTTTCCTTTGGTCATTTATTTCCTTGATAACTGAGCACAGTTTGTACATCTCCTGCTACTCTGCCCATGGCTGAACACACACAAAAATAAGTCTTTCACAGAAGCAAGGAGGCCCAGCTGTCCTCATTTGCTGCAGTTTTGCTTAAAAGTCTGTGTATAAGTGTCTTGGTTTGAAAAGGGAGATGTCTGCTTGAGGAAGGCAGGAGCCTCCCCTGAAATGGAAAATGTACACCCCCTCCCTCTGAATTATTATAATTTTGAAATTAAGGGGCTTTCAGGCAAAGACGTCAGAGCAGGAATAACAGTTCTTTATTAGGGAAGAAAACAAAACCAGAAATTAAAAGATTAAGTAATACAAAACAACACTGCCAGAGTCAGAGTATGCCCTGGCCCCCTGTGTGTCAGGGTGGTGTCCCAGCCCCATCCCATGGGGGCTCAGCCCTCCTGCAGTGCCAGCTGTGCTTCTGCTGGAGCAGGGATCCTGCACAAGGGGGGAGTTTTCCTCTGCAGCTCCAGGGCTGCTGCAGATGGGCCTGGGCTCCCTCTGGCCATGCAGGGCAGCAGAAAGCTGCTCCTCTGGCAATGCAGGGGGCAAAGGCTGCTGTGGTGTCCCAAAGCTCAGATTGTATCCAGGCAGGAATGCTTGGCTCCTCCCCTGGGTGGAGCATCTCCCCATGGGATGATGGAATTGGATCAGCCATGCAGGGACACTCACTAGCCATGAACAGAAGATAACTAATAATTAATGGCCCATGGACAGACGAGATCTCCTGGAGAGAGGATTGGCTGTGGAAGAGATAAAGAAACCTGCTGAACAAACAGCAGAGAACTGCCCTCCCTCTGACAGATGGGGATAGAATACACTTATATCTTATACACCAAGAAAATAAGCATCACTGGAGGATCCCATCACTGCCTTAATCCTCCACTACACTGCCTTATGCTTGCCTGTTATGCTCTGGCCCTGCTGAGGCAGGAATTGTTTGGTTAGGAAGTTCTGGCTCATTATGAGTTTGCTCACACAGCCCCTGCAGAGGTCCAGTGCTGCCTTGTAGCATCACAAGAGCACAGCAGGAGAGGAGATCCTGCTGCTCCATTAAATGCCACCACACAGGGATCACTTCTACCCACACCTGTCTGCAGTTAAGACATTGTTTTATATTTTCTATTTAAAAAAATCTTTCAAACACATGAAAATCCAAGATTATATGGAAATATATATTTTTCACAGTTGGTAAAATAAGATTGTAAAATTTTTCCTGATTTGTTTGGAAGTTGGAAGTAATTCAAAATATGCACATTTTTATTCAGAACACTAGCTAATAGTCTCAGTTGTCAATGAATATTTGGGTTTTTGAAGATTTCTTTTATAGAACCACATTGGGTAGACAGGCACTTGTTGCTGAATTAGGTCCTCTGAAATGAGCCTGGCAGATTGCTGAATTAAGCCTGATAACCAAAAATTTAACTCAAGATAGGAAAAAAACCTTTTTTTTCATGTTCATGTTCTATTGGCAAGTTTCTGACAGATTTTACCAGGCATTTCACTGCCAACTTGAAATCAACTTCAATTGTAAATACATTCAAAGATTTATTTTTAACTGAACTTAAGATAAACCTGCCATTAAATTGAAAAATAATAATAATTTAAAAAAAACAAACCACAACGAAGAACTCAAATCTTCCACCTCTTCTGAACTGCAGAATTCTTAAAATAAAAAGTCCCTTTCACTTTTAGAAGTCTGTGAAGAAAATAACTTGATGGCCACCAGCTATTAAGGTTTTTTATTAATGTGAACTCTTTCTCTAGAAATACAAGGTAAATGTCTTTCAGACTTTGTTTTTTTTTAATTTTATTCATGTCATGTTTGCATGCAGATGGTCAGTAAGGTACCACATGCAACAGTTAATTAAAAAGTGTTTAATTGTCCTGGTTTCAGCTGGGATAGAGTTAATTTTCTTCTTAGTAGCTGGTAGAGTGCTGTGTTTTGTCTTTAGAATGAGAACAATGTGAATCACACACCGAGGGTTTGGTTGTTTCTCAGCAACCCTCACCCTAAGTAAAGAATTTTCCTTATATTATTATTTAATTTCTTTCTGTTATTAAACTGTTCTCAACCCATGGGTTTTACCTTTCTCCAACTCTTCTCCCTGTCCCACTGGAAGGATTGGGGATGAGTAAGCAGCTGAGTGGTTCTTGGTTGCTGGCTGAGGTTAAACCACAACACTCATAAATAAAGTTTTATGTTTGTCACAGGTAATTGTGGTGCACTTTACAGTGGATTAGTCAATCTCTCTTCCTGTAGGGCTGTAAAGTTGGCAAGTGGCAAAGAAGAAACCTTCTGCACAGCCTGCCACTGAGTTTGTTTATAACAGTACTGGGAGTATTTTCCATTTGCAAATCAGCAATTGGAACAATGAAGTAATTTTAAGTGATGCTGTTTCTGAATGTGTTTATTGCTCAGTGATTACTGCATCATCACCTGCAACATCTTGCAGTGCTGGAAAATGAAAATAATTATCCTAACAAGTTTTCTACAGGATTTTTCATTCAAGTTGGCTAAAGGACATGCAGATTGATTCTGCTAGCTTCTTCATGAAAATCTACTTCTGCATCCAAAATTATTCTCATCCTGCTTAAATATGGTCCACTTTAAAGACTCCTCTCCCAAAACACTTCACCATGATGATTGATGTCTCTGACCAGCACCAAACACAATCGTTTTTGGTCACAGAAAACTTTTCCTGGAGACAAGCTCTCCTTGGTCTCAACAAATACTAAACTTAATTTGTAAGCAGCTTGAGAAAAAATTCTCTGAAGTATCTTTTGGTAATCCATCATCATAAAGGTAAGATCTCTACCTACATTCACAGTGACCTAACCCTTCAGCACTGCAGCTGGCAGTAATTACACACAAACCACACAGAAATTGCTCCATGTGCCTCCTGTCACAGAAATAATTTATACCAGTGCTGGGCTGATTTTGGCCAAATGCCAGATGTTCACCCTGCCACTTCCACTCACAGAATCGTGGAATATCCTGAGTGAGAAGGAACCCACAAAGATCATCCAGTGCAGCCCCTGTCCCTGCCCAGACACCCCAACAATCCCACCCCGTGCATCCCTGGGAGCATTGTCCAAACCCTCCTGGAGCTCTGGCAGCCTTGGGGCTGTGCCCATTCCCTGGGGAGCCTGGGCAGTGCCCAGCACCCTCTGGGGGAAGAACTTTTTCCTAATATCCAGTCTAATCCTCCCCTGGCACAGCTCCAGCCATTCCCTGAGTCCTGCCCCTGTCATAGAGATCAGTACTGCCCCTCAGAAGGGACATCCCCTCAACAGGAGAAGAAGATAAAATCAGATTAAAAAGCTGGATGGGTTGAGAGAAGGACAAGGAGCCCACCTTTGACTTACTCTCATGGACCAATCATACTTAGCTTGGGAAAAATTAATTTATTACCAGTCAAAAACAGAGTTGATAAATCAGAAAGAAAGACAGAAAATTAAAACAGCACCTTCTCCTCCTGCTTTTTCCCATTTTACCTCACTCCACCATTCTCAGCCCCTCTAGCTCCTCCCCCATCGCTGAGCAGCCCAGGGGGATGCTGTGACCTCACTGAGGATTGTGGTCAGTCCCTAACAGCTCCTTTCTGCTGCTCCTTCCTCCTCACACTTTTCCCCTGCTCCACTGCTGTCTTCTCCGCAAAGGATGTCATCTCAGCCCCCTGGAACACCTCCTCTCCCTTCTCCACTGATCTCAATATACGCTGGGCTGTCTCTCATCTTTTCCCTCACTCCTCTGTCTGTCCAGAATGTTTTTTCCCTTTCTTAAACACATTTTCACAGGGGTGCCACCAACATTTCTGATGGGCAGCTTTGTCTACACCTTTTCTTTGAAGGAAAAAGAGTAAAACAGAAGAGGGGTTGACTTTCTGGATGAACTAACTCATCACTACATGGAGAGACACCTTTGCTCAGTTCAGATTTCACATTTACCTAACTCTTCTTATAAGATTTATGGTTTTGCCTTTGCTCAGCTGCTCATATGCTTTCTTGAAGAGAAACTGATAAAAAAAAAAAATACACCTGAGTACTTTTTGAGGTGTAGTTAAAATCTCTATGTAAATAGAGAGCCTGTAGTATGTGAACAGAGTCTGCTCTAGAATATTTTAAAAACATCACTAGGGTAAAAAACCCCAAACTCTGGCAAGCACCTCTCATAAGTTTTCGATGCAGGCAATGAACTAAGTCCAAAGCCAAGGGATAAGAGGTCCCCACTTTGTAGGGCAGCTTCATCAGCTCTCACTGAGAGAGCTACAGCAGAATATTGCCTGGGAGTTTATTAGCTTTGATAATTTGCCTCTATTCTGCAATCCTAGTGACACCACCTGCACAGTGACAGGCTGAAAAACCACTCTAAGCTTCTCTCCAAGTGGGATTTTGAGACAAGAAACTGCACAATAGAGCACATGACATAAAAATCTAATATTTTCCCTTTCTATGCAAATCACAGAAGTTTGGAGAGTTGGGCAGTTCTTGAAGGTGGTAAATAATATTGTTTTAATTTCAGGCTGAAAAGTAACTTCCATTCCCTTTTTTAAAAACCCCCAAATGCTGCCAAAAAATAAAGGCTTCAAAAGAGAGGGGACCAATAGAGAACCATGCAGTTGATTGTCTTCTTTTGTATACACTGGCTACACAAAATGGGAAATTGTGCCTTTACTTCAGCATATTTCCTCCACACTAAGAAGCCTGTCTTTGAGGGTTTTAGGACTGTCTTAGTAATAATTTACATTTTACACATTTCATGTAAACACGACTTTTGGGATAGCAGTTTTCATGTTATCTTTGTGGCTGAACTCATAACACCAATTGCAATCACACTTCCAGAAGCATGATTTCCAGTCTGGGAACTGTTGGTCCAAAGGAAGGAGCAAGATGGTCTCTGTCTTCACATGGAGTTTAGACCCAGAAGGGCCCAAGCTTGGTTTGAAAATGAATTTTCAAGCACCATGTGGTGCAGCTTCTCTCCACTGCCGGGGTTGGAACCATAGCTGTCTGTGGAAATCTGGATATAAGCAGAGCCTTAAAATGGCAACTACTTCTGAGCTTTTGGTGTAGGCTCAAGGGTTAGAGATGCAGAACATTCTTCCTTCAACTGCACAGAATATGTTATTATATAATTATATAGGCATGCTGCTAACTGAGAGATCACAGCCAGCAAAGGCATTAAACCTTTCTTTCCGCCTCCCTTGAGCTGTCTACTGGATTTGTGGATTAGAGACACCAGCCTATGTTAAAGGGCTCAGTGGTGTTTGAGGGCTTTTCCAACCATAATGGCTTTATAATGCCCACTAAGGATTGGAAAGTCCTATATTCCCAAAAGGTGGAGCATAGCCAGAGGTGATCTGTACAGCAAAAGTGTTAAGGATGTGGAAACCTCATCATGATTTTTTCAGGTAGAGAGGTGAAATTACATTAGATAGATGAAAACTGTGGCCTGTCTGCCTGCTAACACTTACAGCTAGTCTTTTAGTTTGATTTTATTAGTAAAGATTCCAGTTTGGGAGCTCCAGGATTGCTTGGTGCTGAAAACCAAAGTGCAATAATTGATGTTGATGACCAGATGCACTTTAAAAGCCCACTCCTGGTTTGGATTCAAATTATATTCCCTTATTTTATTTACCTGGAGGAAAAAAAAAAAAAAACCAGTTAGGGCTCCTATTTATTGCATCTAAGTGTCAGTCAAAGTGGCACAAACTGAGAGCACCTGACCATCAGAAGTTCCAGTCCTGGGAGGCACAATCAGCACAGGTTGTTCAGAGAAACCTGATATTTAAAACCACATATATCCTTCACTATTTTCTCCCAAATCTGTTTTTTCTTGATATCTCCTAGGAAATACTTATAAAATAAGAGAAATAAAAGAGCCACAAACAATAATAGTTTCATTTCAATGGATGTCTTGTACCATCTTCAGCAAAGGTGTAACTACTCAGATTTCGTTTCTGATCTGATATATTTATGCATTAATATATGCCTGTTATCATCTATTTCAACAGAATAAGAACACTATAAATTAATTTATCATCTAGTTCTTCAGAGTAAAATTTAGAAACACAAGAGATATAAATTCTCCTTGGCACTACAGTTAAAAATTTGACACACACCACTATGTATTAACCCAACTCTCCTTTCATGGTAGTTGCTTGAACATTAATAGGGTCTCTTCATGGTAAAAAGCTCCAATATATTTGTGTCATGACCTTATAGTGGAGAAAAAGAACACAGCTACTACCAGGGAGACGTTTAAATCAGTACAAGGTCACATAAGCTCATATCTCTGTCATCAAACTTTCAATAGGAAAAACAGCTGTTAATTTATTTTGAACCCCCAATTTATTAAAAAAAATGATAGAGTCGAAAGTGTCAATTCTAATGAAGAGTTTGGTAAGGACCATAGGTAAACAGATCTTCTATTAGATGTTAACTTTAAGGCTGTAATTGTTAAAGAGTTTTAAAATTAATATATAGCACATACATACTAAAGGAATTGTAGAAAAAGAAAATAAAAAGAACTGGAAAAGCACAGCAATGAAACTCACTATATCTGTTATCTGTGTACTTACTTACAGTTTTTTATACATTCAGCTATCGCAAAAAATTAACAGAGATTGTTGCAGAAATTTGTCATTTCAGCTGACAGATCCAGCATCTCACAAAATTCATCCATGAAGAGGGAAGAAAACAAGAGGGCCACAGTTAAAAATAGAAAGCCTTTGAAATAAATGTCTTATCTCCATCCTCAGCAAAAATAGTTGAAAGTTTTTTTGCTGACCACAGGTTGATAAAATTGTAGTGGATAAAATCCCACATTGGTATTGTATCAGAATAATTGATTTTGTCAGAAGTAGATGGATTAAAGCAACTAGGCAATTTAGGTACTGAAATTAAAATCTTGAAAGACATACTAATTTACATTCACCAAAATGTTTAGATTAGCACATGATCATTGTGCTGAGCACCATAGGGAAAAATCAACTTCTTGTAGGAAAGTTATACACTGAAAGCTGACAAACCTATTTGCGAGCTGGTCACCCAAGGTGTATGATTTTTAGAATTACTAGTAAAAAACCCCAAAAAACTATTATTAGTAAAAGTCTCAGGCAGACTCCAAGACTGAGAACAAATCCTTCCTCACCTCACAACATTCCCAGGAAATGTCTAAGGTGGTAATTGCACATGGTTAATCCCACCTTCCCAAAACTTTAAGAAGGCCAAAGATACCAGCTTTGGGATACAGAAGAACACTGGGAAGGCAGGCCTAGTGCAAAAGAAAACAGGAGGGACTAAAATGTTCTTTTTAAATAATAATTTCCACTGTATTACTAATGAGGGTTTTCTATAGCAAGCACAAAGCTTGAGCTATTGCACAGTTCCAAGATTAATGTGACTAAACCCAGAAGTCATTTCTGGATCTTTGTGTGTGCAACAGCTTTTTGACAAGGTTCCATGAGCTTGGCATATTGTGGGATTGTACCTTTTACTGTTATGATGCTAAATAAGTACCAAAATCCTTAACACCACAGGATTAACCTCTTGCTTTCAGGTGAAGTGTGCCCTCTAATTACAATTTTAGCCAAGATTCATGACAGTGCTTCACATCCTGAAGTGCAGCATCTTTTTAGAATGGTCCACAGCAGAGATGTGGCTGTATGGCAAAATAAATAAGAGCCACCTGCTCACTATTTTTATTAAAATGGCATTTTTACAGCAGTGGCTGAGAACTCTACATCTTGCAGTAGTGCTGCTGTAATGCTCCAGGTCAGTACTGCAGAACAGCAGCATTTTTATAAGCTTGATGGAAAGATTAGGTGTCAAATTTAATAAACTCTTTGGCTCTTTTTTTATTATTCTATGCCATGGGTCCTCTCTCTGCTTTGAAGTAGCATATTTTTTCATTTGGTGGTGGCAATAATTAAAATATATAAACCACCACATATCATTTAATATAATTTGCATTGACTGGCAGGTTTAAAGCTAACCTGTACTAATGAATTTTTGCATATGTAATATATGTGATACAGACAGTTCAGGGCAAAAAATCTTATTAGTAAAGTATAGGGAAAGTTGCATTTGTATGAAAAGAATTTTCATTTCTTCTGTGCTGGAAGATGCTAAAAATTGGGTATGACTGCACATTTAAAGAAAACAATTCAAATATTCTTGTAATAATCAGAAGTAGTTATAAAGCTGAGTAGCCAGAGCCTGTGCAGGGTCTCTGGGAGCAGTCTCTTTTCTTGGCTTACACAAACCCTTCAGATTTGATTACACTCAAGTAGAGCTGCACAGGAATCCTGTGTCCTGATGGTGATGCTGGCTCCTATATATTGTTTATTTATCCAAGATTAAAACACTTAACTGGGAATGTACTGTCTCTGACTAAACTACAGAGAGAATGATCTGGGAGATGTTTCTGTATGACTATATGATTAGAGAATAATTAATTATTTGGCAGCTGGATAGTCACCAGGGCCTGGTGCCTCTCATATATATGAAATTATATAATTTTTTTTTAAGATTTGGAAGAAAACATGATAAGGCACTGAAAAACCCTGCAGAAAAATAACACTTCAGCCTAGCAGGGTGCAGGTACTGTTCTGAACCTTCCAACAAAGGACTAAAACACTGCAGTAGGCCTAGTGAAAGGGGAAACACCCCAAGGGTAAGAAAAAAGTGGAAAATCGAAAGATAAAATCACTCTCAAGGTAGAACATTGAAACAGTGGTGAGGGTCTGAAGAGCTGACTGGAAGAAAATCTAGTTGGAAGGTATCTAATGGGAGGACAAGGCACAAGTGAAAATGCTTCAGCCTCTTAAGCATCTCTACAAGTGTTTGGAAAATGAGGTGGAGTAAGAGGAAAGTTTACAGTACTTGCTAAACAATTGTTTGTTAAAATTGAAAATATCAACTTTCTATATTTCAAAACTTCTATGATAAATATGACTTGCGCAAAGAGGGAATCATGCTCACCCCTTGGGGTTCCTGTCTTTATCTTCAGTGACCTCTTTCACTGTCTTCAAGGTTTTTTTTAATGAATCAAAGGAAATTAATCAGTTTCTCATGAACAAAAGAGACAAAGTATTTTTGTTTCCTGGCAAAACATTGAATAATACACTGAGCTTACAAAAATCTTTGCAGCCTAAGAGCTGAGCAAGGTCAGAAGACACTTGACAGCAGAAGTACCTCTGACCCTATTACTTATAATGATGCAGTATTTCATGTACAACATCATTTTTACATTTTTACTCCTGTTACCTGCTTCATCCACCCAGCTAAACCTTTATTTAAACTGGCCCATCCAACACCATTGCCTTCAGTTTCACAGATTTTATTCTAGATAAGTGAAATTTTGCTACACTTTAAAAAACAAAAGAATGAAGCTGCTATAATGGAGTGCAGGTGGAGCTCATTTGGGGTAATTAGGTTCTAAATTGATGTTTTGCAAACAAAACACTCATTGTGACCTGACAGCTCACCAATTCACATGCTGTTCCTAAATGGTTTGTTTTGTTCTGTCGGAACTCAGGTGGAAATGAAGATTTCTGCTGGTGGTGGTGCTTGGGGACTCAAGAGGAAATGAAGATTGCTGGTGGTGGTGCTTTGGCAGGGGACGTACAAATTAAATTAATCAGCTGCGATTCAAACAGGAAGATTCACTTGCTTCCCCTTTTTTGTGCTTGAGCTCCTTCCTGCCTACCCCTTTAATCAGAGGAATAAGCAAATGGGTTTGGGACATGGAATTCTGGAAAATTTTTAGGAACAAAATGAACAGTTCTGCAGTGGTGGCTGCTCACAGGCCTTAATCATAGGATTCAGGGAGCTAAAGTTCAGATTTCCCCTTGTTACTTAAATGAATAATTTATATCCTTCTATTAAGAAATATGTTGTGAGGAGGTGGACACAGATATTGTGACAACTCCTGAGTGTAGAAATTTAACATCAAACCGCTCAGGACACAGAGTGCTCTACACAGGCACTGCAGATGAGTTGCTTTTCCCAGCAAATCCTGCTGAGTACTTTTTGGGCTGGTAAATATATCATGGACTTCTGGCTCCTGGAGCTACTTGGCCTAATGAGGCCTTCTTTGAGCTACAAATTCTGTATTTTATATCACTGGATGTAGGAGAGATTCCCAAACATCTCTAGCCGTTTGAATTCCAAGGCCTCAGCTGGATTGAGTAATTGTATTTACCTGAATGAAAAAAACAAAAAAAAAAAAAAAAAAAGAGGGGGGAAAGAATGAGAAGCTGACAGAAGTGCAGAAACAGCTGCAAGGAAATAATTATCCTGCAAAGCATCCCTAGGCCATGGTCCTAAATTCCAGAGTGATGCAATGGATTGTGGCTATTCCCCCTGAAAGAAAAAATGGAGATGGACACAGAACCGCATGATGCAAATTCTACAGCACAAATAAAAATATTAACCTACAAAACTGTAGGTTTTGTAACTGTAGGTTTTGTAGCCTCTGTTAGTAACAAGAGCTGGGACTGATTAAGGATGATACATCAGCTATGTGCACAATGTCTGGTAGCAGCAAGAAGGTAAATGACATTTTGGCATCTACTATGTCTCTAGAAGTGAGATATATCAATGAAAAGGTAGATCCATATAGAACAAGCACAAAGCCTCATTTGCTTTTCTTTTTTAGTAAATTACATAAAGGAAAAGATTAAAAAATGTTTTTAGGCAAGCATTGGAAATAAGGAAATTCCTCATTAGGAATGAGAAACCAGGCTCTGCAAATATCCACAAAGGAAACTGAGACCTTGGATAAAAATATAACTTCAAAACTACCCTAAAAAGGAAAGACAGATGCCAGTGTAAGATAAGGTATTTTATACAATAACAGCTAATTGAAAAATAAAGATATAATAGCTTAAATTATGGTAGAAGTCAGCAACTTGAAGTAATTTGGATGGAATTAGTAGATAGATGAATAGCTGTTGCATGCTGCAGAGTAAAACAGGTTGTGCATCAACTCAAAGGAGCACTTAGCTACTGAACACAGGCAGGTTGTGCCATAAAGAACTTTAGAAACTAAATAATTTTGTCATGCCATCTTGCAGATAACCTATCCATGCTAATAAGTTCAAAAATGTTCTCTGCAATGGAATTGATTTAGCTTTAGCAGAAAATACACATGATAAAATCTGCAGCTCAACATCAAACTCCTTCCCTAACAAAAATTTTAGGACATGTTTGAAGAGATACCCTTACAGTAAAACTTATTGGAGGAGATGTGGAATAGCTGGACTTTGTACAATAGGATATAAAAGGAGACTTCACCCAAAATGTCTGTGCACAGATTTATGGCACAGAGATAGTCCCAAAGCAAAATATCTTCATTATACAGAGACTACTTTTCTCTACCAGATAGTAGGCCTAGTGAAAGGACAAATAGCCCAAGGGTAAGAAAAAAGTGGAAAATTGAAAGATAAGGATACTCTTCAGGCAGAACTTTAAAACAGCAGTGAGGGTCTGAACAGCTGACTGAAGAGGAGGGGAAAAAGCATCTGTGTACAGGACAGTGTAAAAGTGGTGAAGAAAGAATAGTTTGGGTTTTTTTTTTAAGGAGAGCCCAGAGGTATCAGAGATTCTGAGAGGCAAACAGGTGAACATCTGCCCTCCCTTTTAAGAAGAACTGAATCTCAAATGGACTACTTGGTTAGCTTTCTTCTCAGGTGTTAAAATTTCTAATCCAAGATCAGCAACTAGCAGAGCAGAGGTTAAGGAAAAAGTATGAGATAAAGGCTTCCTGGTTTTTGTCATAATAAACACTTGGAGAAGAAGCAATGGTTCAGTGCATTCCTCTGGCAGAGTTTATCTGGGCAAAGATGGAATACAGCCTTCCTGGGCTGTTTGAGAGGTTTTGTGGGGACAAAAGAGGGTTCTGGATGGGTTAAGAGAAATGGAAGGGAGGACTTTCCCTTTTCTTTTCATAACAGCTGCCCCTTTTATTCACAGAATGTTTTGGGGGGGAAGGGACCCTAAAGCCCATCTAGTACCACCCCAGCCATGGGCAGGGACACCTTCCTCTAGCCCAGGGTGCTCCAAACTGGCCTTGGACACGTCCAAGGATGGAGCAGCCACAGCTTCTCTGGGCAATCTCTTCCAGCATTTCACTGTAAAAATTTCTTCCTGATATCTCTCCTGAATTGACCCATCTTTGGTTTAAAGCCAGAAGGGTTTCAAAGGTCTGTCCCCATCTTCCTAAAAAATCTCCTTCAATAAATTCTCCCCAGAGTCCTCTCTTCTCCAGGTGAACAATCCCAGCTCTCCCAGCCTTTCCTCCCAGCAGAGCTGCTCCATCCCTCTGACCATCCTGGTGCCTCCTCTGCGCTCTTCAGTATCTCCACCTCTTCCCCAGGGCTGGAGCAGCTCTGCAGGTGGGGTCTCACCTGAACACAGGGCCAGAGAGGCAGAATCCCCCATTTTCCCTCCAACCACACTGGGGGATCAGCCCAGGATACAATTTTGGCTTTCTGGGTTTTGAGTTTTCGTTGCTGACTCATGTCCAGCCTTTCATCCACAGCATCCCCAAGTTCCTTCACTCCCTAGGGCTGTTCCACATGCTCATCCCCTCTGGGGTCACAGGGCAGGACTCCCCTGCAAAACTCAACCTCAGCAGCAGAAGTGTTTAATCCACAACAGCTGATCCCTGGCACCAGGGAATTTTCTCACCTGACTTCACTTTTCATAGGTAAATTGATACTCTCTGGACTTGTCCTGACATCTGAAATGTAAATTGTTGTCTTCTGGGTTTTGTGAAGTTTTTGATTTATCCCTTCTTCTAGTATGTGACTTAAAATACCTAAATATAGACACAGTCTGCAGAAAAACACTGGTTGGGGCACTGGGAAGCCTCTGGACTAAGGTGCAAGTGGGAAAAGAAAAGTTTGACTTCTTATTATGTTTATAGAATAAAAACACCATTTAATTGAGTGGGGGGAATATTTGAAGGAAAATCAAAAGTGGTTTTGGTGTTTTGCGACACCAAAGTGGATCTGTCGGACAGCTCGCCTTTACAACAGCATTGTGGGGAAATGGAAAGTACAGATTTTAAAATGAAAGCCATGATTAAACATTTTAGGCAATGTAACTGTAAAAAATAATAAAAAAGAATATTTGAGTTTGTACTTTTTCAGACAAAGTCAGGACTCCTGGGAACATTAACATCCCTATGCAGAATGCAGGAATTGATTTTATTTTCACATAATAAATTTGGTTTTATGTCGATAGCGTTGCACTTCCTATGAGAAAACAAATGTGATCAGCAACAAAAAGCACCATCTGCTAGAAAAATGAAATGTATGCCATAAGACCATAAAATAATCTTTAATAAGTGAATATATTTATGTATCAATAGATGTTAATGTATGCTAATAGGGTAAGAGAGAGACACAGATTAGGAATTGTCATCATTTGCACTATTCATTGATCAAAATTGGACCCTCAGTTATTAGAACATGTATATAAACTTTCTCTTCACTTTAAAAGTGGAATTATATTTCTACCTAAATCAATAGAATATAACGTTTCCCTGCCAAAGCTGTAGTGAGCATCTCCAGATAAATATTCAAACTTGGAAAATCTTCCATCTGTGTTCCCATCCAGCATTCAGATGCAGGGTTATGTCTGATTAGTGTCAGGCTGGATTAAAGAAAAGGGGATCCCCTGCCATTCTGTAGGCTTGGTTTGAAACAGGCAATTCCACTTTCAAGCATTTCATTTCTCATGCAATGACAACTGGAGGATAAGAAGAGGTGAAGTAGAGAATAATTGCCCACTTTTGTAG
Organism: Melospiza melodia melodia; assembly: GCF_035770615.1. Classification (NCBI taxonomy): domain Eukaryota; kingdom Metazoa; phylum Chordata; class Aves; order Passeriformes; family Passerellidae; genus Melospiza; species Melospiza melodia. The sequence goes on along the minus strand of NC_086204.1, from coordinate 6,000,497 downwards.
CCTTAATATCCCATCAATTAACTTACTGTAAAAAATAATGGATCAAATTTTAATGGGCTTGGCCCTTTCTGAGGGGGATGAAGAGGTTGGTGAGGGAAAAAAGTGCTTAGCAACTTCTTCAAGAACAAAAAGTTCATGCAAGTTTTTGGCATGGCTCAGCAGAAAATGTAATTAAGTCCTCACAGGCATAACGTCAGTGAAGCCACAAAGCTTGGGACTGAATTTGCTTATATAAATCTTATGTTAGCTTTCTTCAGTACTAATAAATCTGAAAGAAGGTACTCTGACACCCAAAAGATGCTGTGTGTTTCTGTGTTTTGCAATATAACACTTTTCTGGAATTTGAATAAAAACTGAATATTTTATGAATTTGAAAAAAAATTCTAAACAATTATTTAGAAAATATAGTATTTTGACCTCCTGTGTCTTGTCCTGCTTACTTTCCTGAGTTGAAAAGCACAGTTAAACACAATTAAAATGGAAAAAAAGAATACAGTTATAATCTTTACTGAAAATCTTTTGTAGGACCTATGCTTTTGAAACTAGAAAGAAAAACACAATCCTTCCATCAGTGACAGAAAATAATTCAAGAACATGACAAGAAAAATAATTAGATTCTCTGATGACCAAACAGCAATTACAGTTATTTCTGAAATTCTTAAAAAAATTAGCTAAAGAGTATATGAGAATTCTGTGTAGTAGAAAACAATGACTTATTTTTACTAGTTATCTGCAAGGTTTGCAGGGAAATACAGCTGCAGCTAGAGATCTATGTCCATTTAAATTCATTCATGGACACTAAGACAATGCTATGACTGCTCAACTCAATTACATACATAAGATGTATTTTCTAATCAGTTCTGTCCATCATATTTGAAAAGTCCTGGCCTGGTTCTGGTCTGGATTGGGTTAATTTTTTGCCAGGAGGGGCAGAGCAAAGACCTTGAGGTTATTCTGTACTGACTCACATCATTTCCAGGTGTGGGGGAAAGCGGGAGTCTCTACTGGGGAGTGGGGATTCCTCCTGGTGGAGAAACCAAGGCTGAGGGATCCATCTGGTATTGTCTGTTCTCAGGGAGATTTTCTCTGTGACTCATTTCTTTTACTCTCTTTAATTAATATTGTTGCTGCTAGCATTCCTTTTCTTATCACTGTTTCCAACACCTGCTTCTGATCCCAGCCCACCCTTTTCACTTTTTTTGCCTCCAATTGTCCTCTCCAGGTGGCAAGTGAGTGGTTTGGAGAATCTTGGAGAACTCGTGTCCATTTTTACTCATGGACATCACCACAGTCACATGAATTCTGGAATTACAGGAAAAAGGGAAACAGCATTACGTTTTTGTGTCTTTTGCTGCCTTGTATTGAGAGACTTCTAATCTTATTTTGATATGAAGCTTCTCTTTTCTGGTGGATTTCTGTGTAGAAGAGGACCATGGTAAAATACTTACACTTTTTAAATTCCTGCACAAAGAAATTCCAAGTGCAGTCTCTTCAGGGCGCAGGTTTCAGACAACACAAAAATAAATTTGTAGATTTAGAAATGAGAAACTGCTGTTGTGGCTTGGAGTCTACTGTCTTACCAAAGTTATGGAGGAAGTAAAACATGACTTTATGAATGTACATGCTGCAGTTTGGTCAGACAAAATGAAATTTTGATATAACTTTCAGGACTGATTCTTTCTCTGGACACTGATGCTATGAGAGAGTCAGAGACAGAACAGAAAAAGCATCTGTGTACAAAACAGTGTAAAATTTCAGAAAAAGATCCAGTACCTCTAGAAGTTCAGAATTAGCTGAGATTAATTTAGAAATCCCTAAATATCCAGTTGGTCTCACTATGTCAGACAGCATAAATTCCATGTGGATAAAATTGCCACTACTGCTTTCTTTGTTCTTTTAAGCATTTTTTATTTTTGTAGAGCAGCAGAACACAGCAGAGTACTGATGGAGAGGATAAAACAAATACTCAGGGTTATCATTTGTACACAGTGTGGTAAAAGATCGGGTCCTAAGGGACAATATTAAGCCCTGCCAGTGATACCGGTAACCTAATTAACCATGAATGCTATTCAAATGCAGAAATGTCAAATTGCATTTTCCTCCTTGTATACCGACAGGTCAGGGAATGCTGGAAGTAAATATCATCTTTAAGGGTGGATTCCAATATCTCATATTTGATCAGCAAGCTGTTAAACTTTATTCATTTCTTTGCCCAAAAAGGCATAATAAAGGACACATGTAGCAGTTTTGTGTTTGCTTATATATTGCTTATATATTTGATTATAAATGACCTGAGGTCATTTTTAATGGCCAGAAGAAACATTTTGGATGGTAAAAGGTAAGGTAATCTTCAAATCTCACAGAATACTTTGGAAAGAAATCGTGACATAATAGGAAATGACCACAGTGAGCACTGAGGGGTAGGTGACTCTCTAGGTGATGCTGTGGGCATGTGAGGGTTCCTGAGGGAGTATGAGTGTTCCTGAGGATAAGCTGGGTAAGAATCCAAAGCTCTGTAGTCAGATGGCTGCAGAGCAGTTGTTTGTATATTCAGAGCTGGGAGTGAGGTGACTCTCTCTGCCAAACCTCACCCAATGATGTTTTGCCTTCAATTTCATTCTAAATTGTAAATTACCGCTTACAAGGTATCATTGACATGCTCACATTTGTGTAAAGCTGTGTCATGGTTCTGTGAGAGTTTGGTGATTTCACACCCGCGACAGATTCTTCTGTGTGATCCAAAGTCTACTGGTTGTCATTGATGAAGACTTCTGTAGTCTTCCATACATTTGAACTTTTTACCTCTGTCTTCAGGACATGTCTGGTGCTTCTTGGTTTTTTTCGGTCTATTATGCTTTTAGGTGATTTTGCAGTTTGCAAGATTGATTACAATTTGCTGTTTTGCTCTGGATAGTGCTTGCTATGTCCCTGGCTTTGCTGTTTTGCTTGTTTCGCCTGCACATCTTGGTGCAGTATTGCTTGTTACCATTACTTGATACAATATAAAGTGTAGCCATCTGTTACATAGGTCTTAGGATTCAGATGTTGCTTGCGTCCCTCTGAGGGGGAATATGAGAGTTGTTCGAGGGCAGGCAGGTGCCCCGTGTTTCTCTGAGACGACATGAGGGTCACAGAGGGGATGGTAAATGCCCTGCGTGTTGCTGAGAGGGCGTGGGGGTTACTGAAGGAGTGATGTGTGCCTTGCATGTTGCTGAAGGGACACAAAGGTGATTTGAGGGGCAGGCAGGTGCCTCGGGTGTGGCTGAGCACCGTGAGAGAGGCATGCGGTGTAGCCTGCATGTAACTGAGGTGGTGGCCGATGCCGAGCGTGCCCCTGTGGGGCTGTGAGGGTCTCTGAGGGCTCTGTTGCTGAGGGGCACTAAAGGGCGCGGTTCCCGCCCGAGGCGGTGCGCGCGCGCGCCTCAGCTCCCCTCAGAGCTGAGGGGGGGAACTCTAAACCGCCCTGGCCGGCAGGGGCGGTGCGCGCGCGCGCCTCAGCTCCCCTCAGACGTGAGGGCGGTTACTCAAAGCCGCCAGGGGCGCCCCCGCCCCTCAGAGCCCCTCACGCTGAGGGCGGGAACTCGAAGCCGCTGTGGCCGCCGCTCTCGGCGAGGCTTCGGGCAGGGGTGAGATCCCCGGGCCGGGAGGCGCCCTCGGGCAGACCCTGGCGTGAGGCAGAGGAGAAATGGATGGCCCTCACGCGTCTGCACGGTGTTTCGGGTTGCGGGAGGAAGAGGTGAGGTAAGTCAGAGGGGATAAAAAAAACTTGATGTGGGTGGAGTGCTGGATGGAACTCCTTGGCATCACCTGGAGAGCACAGAATGAATATTTTGGGTTAAAATTGAGGATTGTGGGAAGAAAAGCTGCAGTAATCTGTGGCGATCATGTAGTGGACTTCTTTTGGAAGAAAAACCTTTCTTTAGAGGAGAAAATTGGTTTTGGGGAAAAGTCTGAGGTAATTTGGGGAGGATAGGCAGAGAAAAAGTTTTGTAATAATACCTGAGGTCATTTTTAATGGCCAGAAGGACCATTTTGGGGGGTGAAATGTAAGGTAATCTGCAAGGGACTGACAGAATACTTTGGAAAGAAATCGTGAGGTAATCTGTAACGACCACAGTGAGTACTGAGGGGGAGGTGACTCTCCAGGTGATGCTGAGGGGATGTGAGGGTCCCTGAGGGAATATGAGTGTTCCTGAGGGGAAGCTGGGTAAGAATCCAAAGCTCTGTAGTCAGATGGCTGCAGAGCAGTTGTTTGTATATTCAGAGCTGGGAGTGAGGTGGCTCTCTCTGCCAAACCTCACCCAATGATGTTTTGCCTTCAATTTCATTCTAAATTGTAAATTACCGCTTACAAGGTATCATTGACATGCTCACATTTGTGTAAAGCTGTGTCATGGTTCTGTGAGAGTTTGGTGATTTCACACCCGCGACTGTTTCTTCTGTGTGATACAAAGTCTACTGGTGGTCATTGATGAAGACTTCTGTAGTCTTCCCTACGTTTGAACTTTTTACCTCTGTCTTCAGGACATGTCTGGTGCTTCTTTTTTGTTTTCTGTCTCTTATGTTTTTAGCTGATTTTGCAGTTTGCAAGATTGATTACAATTTGCTGTTTTGCTCTGGATAGCGCTTGCTATGTCCCTGGCTTTGCTGTTTTGCTCGTTTCGCCTAGTATTACTTGTTACTATTACTTGATACAATATAAAGTGTAGCCATCTGTTACATAGGTCTTAGGATTCAGATGTTGCTTGCGTCCCTCTGAGGGGGAATATGAGAGTTGTTCGAGGGCAGGCAGGTGCCCCGTGTTTCTCTGAGACGACATGAGGGTCACAGAGGGGATGGTAAATGCCCTGCGTGTTGCTGAGAGGGCGTGGGGGTTACTGAAGGAGTGATGTGTGCCTTGCATGTTGCTGAAGGGACACAAAGGTGATTTGAGGGGCAGGCAGGTGCCTCGGGTGTGGCTGAGCACCGTGAGAGAGGCATGCGGTGTAGCCTGCATGTAACTGAGGTGGTGGCCGATGCCGAGCGTGCCCCTGTGGGGCTGTGAGGGTCTCTGAGGGCTCTGTTGCTGAGGGGCACTAAAGGGCGCGGTTCCCGCCCGAGGCGGTGCGCGCGCGCGCCTCAGCTCCCCTCAGACGTGAGGGCGGTTACTCAAAGCCGCCAGGGGCGCCCCCGCCCCTCAGAGCCCCTCACGCTCAGGGCGGGAACTCGAAGCCGCTGTGGCCGCCGCTCTCGGCGAGGCTTCGGGCGGGGGTGAGCCCCCCGGGCCGGGAGGCGCCCTCGGGCAGACCCTGGCGTGAGGCAGAGGAGAAATGGATGGCCCTCACGTGTCTGCGCGGTGTTTCGGGTTGCGGGAGGAAGAGGTGAGGTATGTTAGAGGGCATAAAAAAAACTTGATGTGGGTGGAGTGCTGGATGGAACTCCTTGGCATCACCTGGAGAGCACAGAATGAATATTTTGGGTTAAAATTGAGGATTGTGGGAAGAAAAGCTGCAGTAATCTGTGGCGATCATGTAGTGGACTTTTTTTGGATGAAAAACGTTTTTTTAGGGGAGAAAATTGGTTTTGGGGAAAAGTCTGAGGTAATTTGGGGAGGATAGGCAGAGAAAATTTTGTGATAACAACCGAGGTCATTTTTAATGGCCAGAAGGACCATTTTGGGGGGTAAAATGTAAGTTAATCTGCAAGTCTCACAGAATACTTTGGAAAGAAATTGTGACCACAGTGAGCACTGAGGGGGAGGTGACTCTCCAGGTGATGCTGAGGGGATGTGAGGGTCCCTGAGGGAATATGAGTGTTCCTGAGGGGAAGCTGGGTAAGAATCCAAAGCTCTGTAGTCAGATGGAACAGAGCAGTTGTTTGTATATTCAGAGCTGGGAGTGAGGTGACTCTCTCTGCCAAACCTCATCCAATGATGTTTTGCCTTCAATTTCATTCTAAATTGTAAATTACCGCTTACAAGGTATCATTGACATACTCACATTTGTGTAAAACTATGTTATGGCTTTGTGAGAGTTTGTTGATTTCACACCCGCGTCAGTTTCTTCTGCGTGATCCAAAGTCTGCTGGTGGTCATTGATGAAGACTTCTGTAGTCTTCCATACGTTTGAACTTTTTACCTCTGTCTTCAGGACATGTCTGGTGCTTCTTTTTTATTTTCTGTCTCTTATGTTTTTAGGTGATTTTGCAGTTTGCAAGATTGATTACAATTTGCTGTTTTGCTCTGGATAGTGCTTGCTATGTCCCTGGCTTTGCTGTTTTGCTTTTTTCGCCTAATATTACTTGTTACTATTACTTGATACAATATAAAGTGTAGCCATCTGTTACATAGGTCTTAGGATTCAGATGTTGCTTGCGTCCCTCTGAGGGGGAATATGAGAGTTGTTCGAGGGCAGGCAGGTGCCCCGTGTTTCTCTGAGACGACATGAGGGTCACAGAGGGGATGGTAAATGCCCTGCGTGTTGCTGAGAGGGCGTGGGGGTTACTGAAGGAGTGATGTGTGCCTTGCATGTTGCTGAAGGGACACAAAGGTGATTTGAGGGGCAGGCAGGTGCCTCGGGTATGGCTGAGCACCGTGAGAGAGGCATGCGGTGTAGCCTGCATGTAACTGAGGTGGTGGCCGATGCCGAGCGTGCCCCTGTGGGGCTGTGAGGGTCTCTGAGGGCTCTGTTGCTGAGGGGCACTAAAGGGCGCGGTTCCCGCCCGAGGCGGTGCGCGCGCGCGCCTCAGCTCCTCTCAGAGCTGAGGGGGGGAACTCTAAACCGCCCTGGCCGGCAGGGGCGGTGCGCGCGCGCGCCTCAGCTCCCCTCAGACGTGAGGGCGGTTACTCAAAGCCGCCAGGGGCGCCCCCGCCCCTCAGAGCCCCTCACGCTCAGGGCGGGAACTCGAAGCCGCTGTGGCCGCCGCTCTCGGCGAGGCTTCGGGCGGGGGTGAGCCCCCCGGGCCGGGAGGCGCCCTCGGGCAGACCCTGGCGTGAGGCAGAGGAGAAATGGATGGCCCTCACGTGTCTGCGCGGTGTTTCGGGTTGCGGGAGGAAGAGGTGAGGTATGTTAGAGGGCATAAAAAAAACTTGATGTGGGTGGAGTGCTGGATGGAACTCCTTGGCATCACCTGGAGGGCAGAGAATGAATATTTTGGGTTAAAATTGAGGATTGTGGGAAGAAAAGCTGCAGTAATCTGTGGCGATCATGTAGTGGACTTCTTTTGGAAGAAAAACCTTTCTTTAGGGGAGAAAATTGGTTTTGGGGAAAAGTCTGAGGTAATTTGGGGAGGATAGGCAGAGAAAATTTTGTGATAACAACCGAGGTCATTTTTAATGGCCAGAAGGACCATTTTGGGGGGTAAAATGTAAGTTAACTGTAAATCTCACAGAATTCTTTGGAAAGAAATTGTGACCACAGTGAGTACTGAGGGGGAGGTGACTCTCCAGGTGATGCTGAGGGGATGTGAGGGTCCCTGAGGGAATATGAGTGTTCCTGAGGGGAAGCTGGGTAAGAATCCAAAGCTCTGTAGTCAGATGGAGCAGAGCAGTTGTTTGTATATTCAGAGCTGGGAGTGAGGTGACTCTCTCTGCCAAACCTCACCCAATGATGTTTTGCCTTCAATTTCATTCTAAATTGTAAATTACCGCTTACAAGGTATCATTGACTTGCTCACATTTGTGTAAAGCTGTGTCATGGTTCTATGAGAGTTTGTTGGTTTCACACCTGCGTCAGTTTCTTCTGTGTGATCCAAAGTCTACTGGTGGTCATTGATGAAGACTTCTGTAGTCTTCCATACATTTGAACTTTTTACCTCTGTCTTCAGGACATGTCTGGTGCTTCTTTTTTTGTTTTCTGTCTCTTATGTTTTTAGCTGATTTTGCAGTTTGCAAGATTGATTACAATTTGCTGTTTACAATTTGCAGTTACAATTTGCTGTACAATTTGCTCTGGATGGTGCTTGCTATGTCCCTGGCTTTGCTGTTTTGCTTGTTTCGCCTGCACATCTTGGTACAGTAGTGCTTGTTACCATTACTTGATACAATATAAAGTGTAGCCATCTGTTACATAGGGTTTAGGATTCAGATGTTGCTTGCGTCCCTCTGAGGGGGAATATGAGAGTCGTTTGAGGGCAGGCAGGTGCCCCGTGTTTCTCTGAGGGGACATGAGGGTCACAGAGGGGATGGCAAATGCCCTGCGTGTTGTTGAGAGGGCGTGGGGGTTACTGAAGGAGTGATGTGTGCCTTGCATGTTACTGAGGAGACACAAAGGTGATTTGAGGGGCAGGCAGGTGCCTCGGGTGTGGCTGAGCACCGTGAGAGAGGCATGCGGTAGCCTGCATGTAACTGAGGTGGTGGCCGATGCCGAGCGTGCCCCTGTGGGGCTGTGAGGGTCTCTAAAGGCAGGGAGATGGTGGTTTGCGGGGTGTTTCTGCGGGCACAGGAGAGTCCCTGATGGGGATCGGGTCACGCCGTAAGGGACGTCCCTCACTGAGGGTCGGGAGGGGTGGCCGTGTTTCCGTCGTGCGGCCGCCGCCTCCCGATCGGCACCGCGGGGCGCGATTCCTGCACAGGAGCAGTGGCCCTGCCCCGCCGTTTCCGTCAGCCGCAGACGCGGGAACTCGAAGCCGCTGTGTCCGCCCGCAGCGGCGGCCTCGCAGCCCGGGCCCCTCAGCCCCGAGGCCGGCAACTCGAAGCCGCTGGGTCCGCCGCTCTCGGTGGGTGGCCGGTCGGGGAGGCGCGGGCCCGGAGGCGCCCTCGAGCCGCCCTCGGGTGAGATAGAACGGGAATGGACGGCCGGTCTGCGCAATATTTCAGTTTGCCAGGGCTAGCGGTGACGTAACTCATAGAGGCAGCAAGAATTGTCAAGGGAACTAATGCTGGAATTTCCTGGTGTCACCTGTGGGGCAAAGAGTGAACATTCTTGTGCAAAATTAAGTAGTGTGGGAACAAAAGCTGCAGTAATCTATGGAGGTTGTAGAGCAGACTTTTTTTGTCAAGAAAATTACAGGGGATATCTAGGGAAGAAAATGGGTTTTGCGGAAAAGTGTGCGGTATTTTGGGGAGGTGGGGCAGAGAAAATTTTGTGATAAAACCAGAGGTAATTTAAAAAGCCAGAAGAAACATTTTTTATTTGAAATCTCAGTTAATCTGCAATGGAATAAACGACAGCAAAAATGGAATTTTTATGGCATAGAACTTTTGAGGAGCAAAATCTGTGTGAATCTGTAGGAGATATTTTGGAGGGAAAATCTGAAGAATTGTATGGGAAAGAGATAAAATCTTATGTGGGATAAAATCTTATGTGACACATAGAACACAGTCAGAGGATGATGTGGAGGGAAAATCAGAGCCCCTCTTTTGGGGGCACGTAAGTGACTCTCTAGTCAGAAAACCTGAGGTAACCTAGCTAAAACAAATAAGGGCTTTCCGGACGGGTGAAATTAGGGTAATTTAGAGAGGACAAATGAGCACATTTGAGGGAGAGTCGGTTGTAAGACAGCAGTAGGAGGCAGCATCTCTGATAGACAATCTGGGATAATTTAAAAGGGAAAGAGGAGACATTTTTAGCCAAAAATGTCTGAGTGTCCTTAGAAAGGTATTGTCCTGGGCATAGTGGGAGCTGCAGACAAAATCTCTCAGAAAAGAGTTCCTGATGAATCCTGAGGAACCTGGGTGAGGGTAATACAATCCTACCACCTGAATTTGTCACAAGTTGATGCCTGCTGGATTTAATAGCTGTAAGTGAAGCTACTTGAATATACTTCCTCACAATAAAGGGGGATTGCAAACCACATCTATTCACGTAAACTCATATAATTTATTAAAACGAAAAATACTCAAGCGTATACAGATCAGAACTGTATAATACACCATAAAGACGCAATTGAAACCAGTGCAGTAAATTACTTATTTAAAAGGATCATGGTTTATATTAAAGCCAAAAAAAAAAAAAAAACCAAATAAATGAAAATTAATGTAAAACAGCAATGCAAAAAGCGAGGAAAAAAGTTAGCTATTAATATATGAGAGGGAGCTAAGTGGTATTTACAGTCAGGAGGAATCAATACACAGGGTACTCCAAAAATGACTGTCTAGAAAAACAAACTGATATTAAATGTGGCTGCCTTCCTAAAAGGTCCGCCTGTGGGGCTGTTGGGTGGCGGTTCCCTGCAGGCACAGGGTCTGGAGCTTCTCAGGCCTGAGTGTTTCGTCGTGCGTTGGCAGAAGCCGTGGGACGACGAGGCCGGAGCGGCAGGGTCTTCGAGCTCAAGAGTGGAACGGCGAGGCAAGAGCAAGCTTGGAGCTGAAGAGGGACACGAGGGGCCCTCTGGGCAAAGGGCTTTTCCAGGCCAGGGCACCTTCAGGGTGCCGCGGCTGTCTTTGCGCTGGGCGACCTCCCTGTGTGCAGGGCTGGTCTTTGCTGTGGTTGGGCCTTTTGCCCTTGTGCTCCTTTGGCTGCCCGGAGAGAGGGGCAACCCTGTAAAGGAGGGTGAGAGCCCCTGTCTCCGCACCGCAGGGGGGAAACGGAGCTCTCCCGGCCCCCAGCCCAGCTACCCTGTAAGCAGGGCAGGGCTTTTCCCCAGCCCCGGCAGCTTTCTGCCTGCGGCTGACCCCTGGCCAGCGTGACCCCCTGTACTCGGGGTGTGTCACAGCCCGTGTCCCCGGTGCCAGTCCTGAAGCGCTTCAGCGCGTCGAGGCCCCTGTGGCCTCCTCTCAGTGCGCGGGCAGGTCTGATGCTTTCCTCTCCCGCTCAGCATTAGCAATGGCTCCCTAGAGTAGGCTGGCTGCACAGAACTTGCTCCCTCTTCTGGGACTGTCTCCCCCTCCCCTGCCTCCCCCTCCCCTGTCTTCCCCTTAGCTGGTGTGTGTGAGGAAGCGTGTTTGTACTTTAGAAACAGTGCAGTGTAGCTTAGACTTCCCAGGAGGGAAAGAGGAGCTCTGTGCAGCCGCAGGCGGGTGCCCAAAATGCACGGGTGGAGAAAGCATCCGGCCTTGCCCCTGCTTTCTGAGGACGGCGCAAAGCCGCTTAGCGGCAGCGTGGGCAGCATGACCCGCCTGTAGCCAGGGCCAGGGCGTGCACCTATGCTGCCGGTGGTGCTGGTGAGCTGCCAGCGTGCGGGCCCTGTACTCGGGGCACGTGTCAGGACTTTGGCGGCACCCTTTGTCCCCAGGAGCAGCCCCACCCAGGTCCCTGTAAGCAGGGCTGGGGAGGCTCCTTTAGCCAGGCAACAGGAACGAGCGCTCCCGGGCCCTTGCCAGGGGGCGGCTTGCAGACGTGCCGTGCCGCAGGGCACGCTCCCGCCTTTGGCCCTGCTTCGGGCTGGCGCCACGTGGCTGGCGGCCTCGGAGAGGAGGCTCCCGGGGCTCTGCAGACGGCTGTGTTGCCGTGCTGCGCTGCGGCCGGGCTCCAGCCTGTCCCTGAGTGGGGCGCCGGCCGGAGCCTGTGCTCCGTATGCTTTTGCTGGGGGGTGCCGGGCAGCAGGGGGCGGCCCCGTAAGTGGGGTTCTGTGCGTCCCCTGGCCTCGGCGGGCGGTTGGAGGGACCCCCTGTAATCAGGCGGGTGTCCCTGGCCCCGGTCTTTCAGAGGCGTGGGGCCAGGAGTCATGGGGCCGGGCGTGTGCCCTCCCTGTCCTCGGGGCTGGGCTGGTGGCCCCTCGGCTTTAGGCCGTGAGCTCGACTGCCTGACTCTAGAGTCAGGTTCCTGTTGCCTTGGGGGAAGGCCGAGCTCTGTGGCTCCCTGGGTGTGGACCGGCCTGTAAGCAGGCTGCGGGTCTGGGAGCCTTTGTGCTCCCTTCAGCTGGCAGCCTGTGTGGGGCGCCCGCCCCGTTAGCGGGGAGCGCCCCGGAACTGGAGAGAAGGAGCCTCCAGAGGCCTTGGGGACCAGAGCCGCCCTGTAAGCGGTGGCCAGTGCTCTGGAGTCCCGGGCACTTTTTAGTCCGGGCAGCGGCTTGAGCCCCCTGTAAGCAGGGGTGCAGCCTCTTGGCCGCTTCCTTGCGAGCCCAGCTTCATTTGCCCAGAGGGCCCGGCTCCCAGCACGGCGTGGGACTGCGCCGGATGTCGTGACGGTGAGTCAAGCTGAAGTTGGAGGTTTTTGGGCAGCTGCGGGGCTGCGTGGGTGGTGGCACGAGGATCTGGCTGTGGGGCTGTTGGGTGGCGGTTCCCTTTGGCAGCGGGAGCTCCTCAGGCCTCATTGTGTCCTCGTCGACGTTTGCAGAAGCCGTGGGACGGCGAGGCAAGAGCGAGCCGCAGGAGCGGCCTCTTCGGGCTCAAGAGTGGAACGGCGAGGCAAGAGCGAGCTTCAGCATCGGTGTCTTCGAGCCCAGGAGTGGAGCCGCAAGGTAAGAGCAGCAGCTTGGAGCTGATGTGTGAGGCTTTTGGGCAGCCAAAAGGATCTGTGGGTGGCTGGTTGGGGATGTCCCTGTGGGGCTGTTGGGTGGCGGTTCCCTGCAGGCACAGGGTCTGGAGCTTCTCAGGCCTGAGTGTTTCGTCGTGCGTTGGCAGAAGCCGTGGGACGACGAGGCCGGAGCGGCAGGGTCTTCGAGCTCAAGAGTGGAACGGCGAGGCAAGAGCAAGCTTGGAGCTGAAGAGGGACACGAGGGGCCCTCTGGGCAAAGGGCTTTTCCAGGCCAGGGCACCTTCAGGGTGCCGCGGCTGTCTTTGCGCTGGGCGACCTCCCTGTGTGCAGGGCTGGTCTTTGCTGTGGTTGGGCCTTTTGCCCTTGTGCTCCTTTGGCTGCCCGGAGAGAGGGGCAACCCTGTAAAGGAGGGTGAGAGCCCCTGTCTCCGCACCGCAGGGGGGAAACGGAGCTCTCCCGGCCCCCAGCCCAGCTACCCTGTAAGCAGGGCAGGGCTTTTCCCCAGCCCCGGCAGCTTTCTGCCTGCGGCTGACCCCTGGCCAGCGTGACCCCCTGTACTCGGGGTGTGTCACAGCCCGTGTCCCCGGTGCCAGTCCTGAAGCGCTTCAGCGCGTCGAGGCCCCTGTGGCCTCCTCTCAGTGCGCGGGCAGGTCTGATGCTTTCCTCTCCCGCTCAGCATTAGCAATGGCTCCCTAGAGTAGGCTGGCTGCACAGAACTTGCTCCCTCTTCTGGGACTGTCTCCCCCTCCCCTGCCTCCCCCTCCCCTGTCTTCCCCTTAGCTGGTGTGTGTGAGGAAGCGTGTTTGTACTTTAGAAACAGTGCAGTGTAGCTTAGACTTCCCAGGAGGGAAAGAGGAGCTCTGTGCAGCCGCAGGCGGGTGCCCAAAATGCACGGGTGGAGAAAGCATCCGGCCTTGCCCCTGCTTTCTGAGGACGGCGCAAAGCCACTTAGCGGCAGCGTGGGCAGCATGACCCGCCTGTAGCCAGGGCCAGGGCGTGCACCTATGCTGCCGGTGGTGCTGGTGAGCTGCCAGCGTGCGGGCCCTGTACTCGGGGCACGTGTCAGGACTTTGGCGGCACCCTTTGTCCCCAGGAGCAGCCCCACCCAGGTCCCTGTAAGCAGGGCTGGGGAGGCTCCTTTAGCCAGGCAACAGGAACGAGCGCTCCCGGGCCCTTGCCAGGGGGCGGCTTGCAGACGTGCCGTGCCGCAGGGCACGCTCCCGCCTTTGGCCCTGCTTCGGGCTGGCGCCACGTGGCTGGCGGCCTCGGAGAGGAGGCTCCCGGGGCTCTGCAGACGGCTGTGTTGCCGTGCTGCGCTGCGGCCGGGCTCCAGCCTGTCCCTGAGTGGGGCGCAGGCCGGAGCCTGTGCTCCGTATGCTTTTGCTGGGGGGTGCCGGGCAGCAGGGGGCGGCCCCGTAAGTGGGGTTCTGTGCGTCCCCTGGCCTCGGCGGGCGGTTGGAGGGACCCCCTGTAATCAGGCGGGTGTCCCTGGCCCCGGTCTTTCAGAGGCGTGGGGCCAGGAGTCATGGGGCCGGGCGTGTGCCCTCCCTGTCCTCGGGGCTGGGCTGGTGGCCCCTCGGCTTTAGGCCGTGAGCTCGACTGCCTGACTCTAGAGTCAGGTTCCTGTTGCCTTGGGGGAAGGCCGAGCTCTGTGGCTCCCTGGGTGTGGACCGGCCTGTAAGCAGGCTGCGGGTCTGGGAGCCTTTGTGCTCCCTTCAGCTGGCAGCCTGTGTGGGGCGCCCGCCCCGTTAGCGGGGAGCGCCCCGGAACTGGAGAGAAGGAGCCTCCAGAGGCCTTGGGGACCAGAGCCGCCCTGTAAGCGGTGGCCAGTGCTCTGGAGTCCCGGGCACTTTTTAGTCCGGGCAGCGGCTTGAGCCCCCTGTAAGCAGGGGTGCAGCCTCTTGGCCGCTGCCTTGCGTGCCCAGCTTCATTTGCCCAGAGGGCCCGGCTCCCAGCACGGCGTGGGACTGCGCCGGATGTCGTGACGGTGAGTCAAGCTGAAGTTGGAGGTTTTTGGGCAGCTGCGGGGCTGCGTGGGTGGTGGCACGAGGATCTGGCTGTGGGGCTGTTGGGTGGCGGTTCCCTTTGGCAGCGGGAGCTCCTCAGGCCTCATTGTGTCCTCGTCGACGTTTGCAGAAGCCGTGGGACGGCGAGGCAAGAGCGAGCCGCAGGAGCGGCCTCTTCGGGCTCAAGAGTGGAACGGCGAGGCAAGAGCGAGCTTCAGCATCGGGGTCTTCGAGCCCAGGAGTGGAGCCGCAAGGTAAGAGCAGCAGCTTGGAGCTGATGTGTGAGGCTTTTGGGCAGCCAAAAGGATCTGTGGGTGGCTGGTTGGGGATGTCCCTGTGGGGCTGTTGGGTGGCGGTTCCCTGCAGGCACAGGGTCTGGAGCTTCTCAGGCCTGAGTGTTTTGTCGTGCGTTGGCAGAAGCCGTGGGACGACGAGGCCGGAGCGGCAGGGTCTTCGAGCTCAAGAGTGGAACGGCGAGGCAAGAGCAAGCTTGGAGCTGAAGAGGGACACGAGGGGCCCTCTGGGCAAAGGGCTTTTCCAGGCCAGGGCACCTTCAGGGTGCCGCGGCTGTCTTTGCGCTGGGCGACCTCCCTGTGTGCAGGGCTGGTCTTTGCTGTGGTTGGGCCTTTTGCCCTTGTGCTCCTTTGGCTGCCCGGAGAGAGGGGCAACCCTGTAAAGGAGGGTGAGAGCCCCTGTCTCCGCACCGCAGGAGGGAAACGGAGCTCTCCCGGCCCCCAGCCCAGCTACCCTGTAAGCAGGGCAGGGCTTTTCCCCAGCCCCGGCAGCTTTCTGCCTGCGGCTGACCCCTGGCCAGCGTGACGCCCTGTACTCGGGGTGTGTCACAGCCCGTGTCCCCGGTGCCAGTCCTGAAGCGCTTCAGCGCGTCGAGGCCCCTGTGGCCTCCTCTCAGTGCGCGGGCAGGTCTGATGCTTTCCTCTCCCGCTCAGCATTAGCAATGGCTCCCTAGAGTAGGCTGGCTGCACAGAACTTGCTCCCTCTTCTGGGACTGTCTCCCCCTCCCCTGCCTCCCCCTCCCCTGTCTTCCCCTTAGCTGGTGTGTGTGAGGAAGCGTGTTTGTACTTTAGAAACAGTGCAGTGTAGCTTAGACTTCCCAGGAGGGAAAGAGGAGCTCTGTGCAGCCGCAGGCGGGTGCCCAAAATGCACGGGTGGAGAAAGCATCCGGCCTTGCCCCTGCTTTCTGAGGACGGCGCAAAGCCGCTTAGCGGCAGCGTGGGCAGCATGACCCGCCTGTAGCCAGGGCCAGGGCGTGCACCTATGCTGCCGGTGGTGCTGGTGAGCTGCCAGCGTGCGGGCCCTGTACTCGGGGCACGTGTCAGGACTTTGGCGGCACCCTTTGTCCCCAGGAGCAGCCCCACCCAGGTCCCTGTAAGCAGGGCTGGGGAGGCTCCTTTAGCCAGGCAACAGGAACGAGCGCTCCCGGGCCCTTGCCAGGGGGCGGCTTGCAGACGTGCCGTGCCGCAGGGCACGCTCCCGCCTTTGGCCCTGCTTCGGGCTGGCGCCACGTGGCTGGCGGCCTCGGAGAGGAGGCTCCCGGGGCTCTGCAGACGGCTGTGTTGCCGTGCTGCGCTGCGGCCGGGCTCCAGCCTGTCCCTGAGTGGGGCGCAGGCCGGAGCCTGTGCTCCGTATGCTTTTGCTGGGGGGTGCCGGGCAGCAGGGGGCGGCCCCGTAAGTGGGGTTCTGTGCGTCCCCTGGCCTCGGCGGGCGGTTGGAGGGACCCCCTGTAATCAGGCGGGTGTCCCTGGCCCCGGTCTTTCAGAGGCGTGGGGCCAGGAGTCATGGGGCCGGGCGTGTGCCCTCCCTGTCCTCGGGGCTGGGCTGGTGGCCCCTCGGCTTTAGGCCGTGAGCTCGACTGCCTGACTCTAGAGTCAGGTTCCTGTTGCCTTGGGGGAAGGCCGAGCTCTGTGGCTCCCTGGGTGTGGACCGGCCTGTAAGCAGGCTGCGGGTCTGGGAGCCTTTGTGCTCCCTTCAGCTGGCAGCCTGTGTGGGGTGCCCGCCCCGTTAGCGGGGAGCGCCCCGGAACTGGAGAGAAGGAGCCTCCAGAGGCCTTGGGGACCAGAGCCGCCCTGTAAGCGGTGGCCAGTGCTCTGGAGTCCCGGGCACTTTTTAGTCCGGGCAGCGGCTTGAGCCCCCTGTAAGCAGGGGTGCAGCCTCTTGGCCGCTTCCTTGCGAGCCCAGCTTCATTTGTCCAGAGGGCCCGGCTCCCAGCACGGCGTGGGACTGCGCCGGATGTCGTGACGGTGAGTCAAGCTGAAGTTGGAGGTTTTTGGGCAGCTGCGGGGCTGCGTGGGTGGTGGCACGAGGATCTGGCTGTGGGGCTGTTGGGTGGCGGTTCCCTTTGGCAGCGGGAGCTCCTCAGGCCTCATTGTGTCCTCGTCGACGTTTGCAGAAGCCGTGGGACGGCGAGGCAAGAGCGAGCCGCAGGAGCGGCCTCTTCGGGCTCAAGAGTGGAACGGCGAGGCAAGAGCGAGCTTCAGCATCGGTGTCTTCGAGCCCAGGAGTGGAGCCGCAAGGTAAGAGCAGCAGCTTGGAGCTGATGTGTGAGGCTTTTGGGCAGCCAAAAGGATCTGTGGGTGGCTGGTTGGGGATGTCCCTGTGGGGCTGTTGGGTGGCGGTTCCCTGCAGGCACAGGGTCTGGAGCTTCTCAGGCCTGAGTGTTTCGTCGTGCGTTGGCAGAAGCCGTGGGACGACGAGGCCGGAGCGGCAGGGTCTTCGAGCTCAAGAGTGGAACGGCGAGGCAAGAGCAAGCTTGGAGCTGAAGAGGGACACGAGGGGCCCTCTGGGCAAAGGGCTTTTCCAGGCCAGGGCACCTTCAGGGTGCCGCGGCTGTCTTTGCGCTGGGCGACCTCCCTGTGTGCAGGGCTGGTCTTTGCTGTGGTTGGGCCTTTTGCCCTTGTGCTCCTTTGGCTGCCCGGAGAGAGGGGCAACCCTGTAAAGGAGGGTGAGAGCCCCTGTCTCCGCACCGCAGGGGGGAAACGGAGCTCTCCCGGCCCCCAGCCCAGCTACCCTGTAAGCAGGGCAGGGCTTTTCCCCAGCCCCGGCAGCTTTCTGCCTGCGGCTGACCCCTGGCCAGCGTGACCCCCTGTACTCGGGGTGTGTCACAGCCCGTGTCCCCGGTGCCAGTCCTGAAGCGCTTCAGCGCGTCGAGGCCCCTGTGGCCTCCTCTCAGTGCGCGGGCAGGTCTGATGCTTTCCTCTCCCGCTCAGCATTAGCAATGGCTCCCTAGAGTAGGCTGGCTGCACAGAACTTGCTCCCTCTTCTGGGACTGTCTCCCCCTCCCCTGCCTCCCCCTCCCCTGTCTTCCCCTTAGCTGGTGTGTGTGAGGAAGCGTGTTTGTACTTTAGAAACAGTGCAGTGTAGCTTAGACTTCCCAGGAGGGAAAGAGGAGCTCTGTGCAGCCGCAGGCGGGTGCCCAAAATGCACGGGTGGAGAAAGCATCCGGCCTTGCCCCTGCTTTCTGAGGACGGCGCAAAGCCGCTTAGCGGCAGCGTGGGCAGCATGACCCGCCTGTAGCCAGGGCCAGGGCGTGCACCTATGCTGCCGGTGGTGCTGGTGAGCTGCCAGCGTGCGGGCCCTGTACTCGGGGCACGTGTCAGGACTTTGGCGGCACCCTTTGTCCCCGGGAGCAGCCCCACCCAGGTCCCTGTAAGCAGGGCTGGGGAGGCTCCTTTAGCCAGGCAACAGGAACGAGCGCTCCCGGGCCCTTGCCAGGGGGCGGCTTGCAGACGTGCCGTGCCGCAGGGCACGCTCCCGCCTTTGGCCCTGCTTCGGGCTGGCGCCACGTGGCTGGCGGCCTCGGAGAGGAGGCTCCCGGGGCTCTGCAGACGGCTGTGTTGCCGTGCTGCGCTGCGGCCGGGCTCCAGCCTGTCCCTGAGTGGGGCGCAGGCCGGAGCCTGTGCTCCGTATGCTTTTGCTGGGGGGTGCCGGGCAGCAGGGGGCGGCCCCGTAAGTGGGGTTCTGTGCGTCCCCTGGCCTCGGCGGGCGGTTGGAGGGACCCCCTGTAATCAGGCGGGTGTCCCTGGCCCCGGTCTTTCAGAGGCGTGGGGCCAGGAGTCATGGGGCCGGGCGTGTGCCCTCCCTGTCCTCGGGGCTGGGCTGGTGGCCCCTCGGCTTTAGGCCGTGAGCTCGACTGCCTGACTCTAGAGTCAGGTTCCTGTTGCCTTGGGGGAAGGCCGAGCTCTGTGGCTCCCTGGGTGTGGACCGGCCTGTAAGCAGGCTGCGGGTCTGGGAGCCTTTGTGCTCCCTTCAGCTGGCAGCCTGTGTGGGGCGCCCGCCCCGTTAGCGGGGAGCGCCCCGGAACTGGAGAGAAGGAGCCTCCAGAGGCCTTGGGGACCAGAGCCGCCCTGTAAGCGGTGGCCAGTGCTCTGGAGTCCCGGGCACTTTTTAGTCCGGGCAGCGGCTTGAGCCCCCTGTAAGCAGGGGTGCAGCCTCTTGGCCGCTTCCTTGCGAGCCCAGCTTCATTTGCCCAGAGGGCCCGGCTCCCAGCACGGCGTGGGACTGCGCCGGATGTCGTGACGGTGAGTCAAGCTGAAGTTGGAGGTTTTTGGGCAGCTGCGGGGCTGCGTGGGTGGTGGCACGAGGATCTGGCTGTGGGGCTGTTGGGTGGCGGTTCCCTTTGGCAGCGGGAGCTCCTCAGGCCTCATTGTGTCCTCGTCAACGTTTGCAGAAGCCGTGGGACGGCGAGGCAAGAGCGAGCCGCAGGAGCGGCCTCTTCGGGCTCAAGAGTGGAACGGCGAGGCAAGAGCGAGCTTCAGCATCGGTGTCTTCGAGCCCAGGAGTGGAGCCGCAAGGTAAGAGCAGCAGCTTGGAGCTGATGTGTGAGGCTTTTGGGCAGCCAAAAGGATCTGTGGGTGGCTGGTTGGGGATGTCCCTGTGGGGCTGTTGGGTGGCGGTTCCCTGCAGGCACAGGGTCTGGAGCTTCTCAGGCCTGAGTGTTTCGTCGTGCGTTGGCAGAAGCCGTGGGACGACGAGGCCGGAGCGGCAGGGTCTTCGAGCTCAAGAGTGGAACGGCGAGGCAAGAGCAAGCTTGGAGCTGAAGAGGGACACGAGGGGCCCTCTGGGCAAAGGGCTTTTCCAGGCCAGGGCACCTTCAGGGTGCCGCGGCTGTCTTTGCGCTGGGCGACCTCCCTGTGTGCAGGGCTGGTCTTTGCTGTGGTTGGGCCTTTTGCCCTTGTGCTCCTTTGGCTGCCCGGAGAGAGGGGCAACCCTGTAAAGGAGGGTGAGAGCCCCTGTCTCCGCACCGCAGGGGGGAAACGGAGCTCTCCCGGCCCCCAGCCCAGCTACCCTGTAAGCAGGGCAGGGCTTTTCCCCAGCCCCGGCAGCTTTCTGCCTGCGGCTGACCCCTGGCCAGCGTGACCCCCTGTACTCGGGGTGTGTCACAGCCCGTGTCCCCGGTGCCAGTCCTGAAGCGCTTCAGCGCGTCGAGGCCCCTGTGGCCTCCTCTCAGTGCGCGGGCAGGTCTGATGCTTTCCTCTCCCGCTCAGCATTAGCAATGGCTCCCTAGAGTAGGCTGGCTGCACAGAACTTGCTCCCTCTTCTGGGACTGTCTCCCCCTCCCCTGCCTCCCCCTCCCCTGTCTTCCCCTTAGCTGGTGTGTGTGAGGAAGCGTGTTTGTACTTTAGAAACAGTGCAGTGTAGCTTAGACTTCCCAGGAGGGAAAGAGGAGCTCTGTGCAGCCGCAGGCGGGTGCCCAAAATGCACGGGTGGAGAAAGCATCCGGCCTTGCCCCTGCTTTCTGAGGACGGCGCAAAGCCGCTTAGCGGCAGCGTGGGCAGCATGACCCGCCTGTAGCCAGGGCCAGGGCGTGCACCTATGCTGCCGGTGGTGCTGGTGAGCTGCCAGCGTGCGGGCCCTGTACTCGGGGCACGTGTCAGGACTTTGGCGGCACCCTTTGTCCCCGGGAGCAGCCCCACCCAGGTCCCTGTAAGCAGGGCTGGGGAGGCTCCTTTAGCCAGGCAACAGGAACGAGCGCTCCCGGGCCCTTGCCAGGGGGCGGCTTGCAGACGTGCCGTGCCGCAGGGCACGCTCCCGCCTTTGGCCCTGCTTCGGGCTGGCGCCACGTGGCTGGCGGCCTCGGAGAGGAGGCTCCCGGGGCTCTGCAGACGGCTGTGTTGCCGTGCTGCGCTGCGGCCGGGCTCCAGCCTGTCCCTGAGTGGGGCGCAGGCCGGAGCCTGTGCTCCGTATGCTTTTGCTGGGGGGTGCCGGGCAGCAGGGGGCGGCCCCGTAAGTGGGGTTCTGTGCGTCCCCTGGCCTCGGCGGGCGGTTGGAGGGACCCCCTGTAATCAGGCGGGTGTCCCTGGCCCCGGTCTTTCAGAGGCGTGGGGCCAGGAGTCATGGGGCCGGGCGTGTGCCCTCCCTGTCCTCGGGGCTGGGCTGGTGGCCCCTCGGCTTTAGGCCGTGAGCTCGACTGCCTGACTCTAGAGTCAGGTTCCTGTTGCGTTGGGGGAAGGCCGAGCTCTGTGGCTCCCTGGGTGTGGACCGGCCTGTAAGCAGGCTGCGGGTCTGGGAGCCTTTGTGCTCCCTTCAGCTGGCAGCCTGTGTGGGGCGCCCGCCCCGTTAGCGGGGAGCGCCCCGGAACTGGAGAGAAGGAGCCTCCAGAGGCCTTGGGGACCAGAGCCGCCCTGTAAGCGGTGGCCAGTGCTCTGGAGTCCTGGGCACTTTTTAGTCCGGGCAGCGGCTTGAGCCCCCTGTAAGCAGGGGTGCAGCCTCTTGGCCGCTTCCTTGCGAGCCCAGCTTCATTTGCCCAGAGGGCCCGGCTCCCAGCACGGCGTGGGACTGCGCCGTACGTCGCGACGGTGAGTCAAGCTGAAGTTGGAGGTTTTTGGGCAGCTGCGGGGCTGCGTGGGTGGTGGCACGAGGATCTGGCTGTGGGGCTGTTGGGTGGCGGTTCCCTTTGGCAGCGGGAGCTCCTCAGGCCTCATTGTGTCCTCGTCGACGTTTGCAGAAGCCGTGGGACGGCGAGGCAAGAGCGAGCCGCAGGAGCGGCCTCTTCGGGCTCAAGAGTGGAACGGCGAGGCAAGAGCGAGCTTCAGCATCGGTGTCTTCGAGCCCAGGAGTGGAGCCGCAAGGTAAGAGCAGCAGCTTGGAGCTGATGTGTGAGGCTTTTGGGCAGCCAAAAGGATCTGTGGGTGGCTGGTTGGGGATGTCCCTGTGGGGCTGTTGGGTGGCGGTTCCCTGCAGGCACAGGGTCTGGAGCTTCTCAGGCCTGAGTGTTTCGTCGTGCGTTGGCAGAAGCCGTGGGACGACGAGGCCGGAGTGGCAGGGTCTTCGAGCTCAAGAGTGGAACGGCGAGGCAAGAGCAAGCTTGGAGCTGAAGAGGGACACGAGGGGCCCTCTGGGCAAAGGGCTTTTCCAGGCCAGGGCACCTTCAGGGTGCCGCGGCTGTCTTTGCGCTGGGCGACCTCCCTGTGTGCAGGGCTGGTCTTTGCTGTGGTTGGGCCTTTTGCCCTTGTGCTCCTTTGGCTGCCCGGAGAGAGGGGCAACCCTGTAAAGGAGGGTGAGAGCCCCTGTCTCCGCACCGCAGGGGGGAAACGGAGCTCTCCCGGCCCCCAGCCCAGCTACCCTGTAAGCAGGGCAGGGCTTTTCCCCAGCCCCGGCAGCTTTCTGCCTGCGGCTGACCCCTGGCCAGCGTGACCCCCTGTACTCGGGGTGTGTCACAGCCCGTGTCCCCGGTGCCAGTCCTGAAGCGCTTCAGCGCGTCGAGGCCCCTGTGGCCTCCTCTCAGTGCGCGGGCAGGTCTGATGCTTTCCTCTCCCGCTCAGCATTAGCAATGGCTCCCTAGAGTAGGCTGGCTGCACAGAACTTGCTCCCTCTTCTGGGACTGTCTCCCCCTCCCCTGCCTCCCCCTCCCCTGTCTTCCCCTTAGCTGGTGTGTGTGAGGAAGCGTGTTTGTACTTTAGAAACAGTGCAGTGTAGCTTAGACTTCCCAGGAGGGAAAGAGGAGCTCTGTGCAGCCGCAGGCGGGTGCCCAAAATGCACGGGTGGAGAAAGCATCCGGCCTTGCCCCTGCTTTCTGAGGACGGCGCAAAGCCGCTTAGCGGCAGCGTGGGCAGCATGACCCGCCTGTAGCCAGGGCCAGGGCGTGCACCTATGCTGCCGGTGGTGCTGGTGAGCTGCCAGCGTGCGGGCCCTGTACTCGGGGCACGTGTCAGGACTTTGGCGGCACCCTTTGTCCCCGGGAGCAGCCCCACCCAGGTCCCTGTAAGCAGGGCTGGGGAGGCTCCTTTAGCCAGGCAACAGGAACGAGCGCTCCCGGGCCCTTGCCAGGGGGCGGCTTGCAGACGTGCCGTGCCGCAGGGCACGCTCCCGCCTTTGGCCCTGCTTCGGGCTGGCGCCACGTGGCTGGCGGCCTCGGAGAGGAGGCTCCCGGGGCTCTGCAGACGGCTGTGTTGCCGTGCTGCGCTGCGGCCGGGCTCCAGCCTGTCCCTGAGTGGGGCGCCGGCCGGAGCCTGTGCTCCGTATGCTTTTGCTGGGGGGTGCCGGGCAGCAGGGGGCGGCCCCGTAAGTGGGGTTCTGTGCGTCCCCTGGCCTCGGCGGGCGGTTGGAGGGACCCCCTGTAATCAGGCGGGTGTCCCTGGCCCCGGTCTTTCAGAGGCGTGGGGCCAGGAGTCATGGGGCCGGGCGTGTGCCCTCCCTGTCCTCGGGGCTGGGCTGGTGGCCCCTCGGCTTTAGGCCGTGAGCTCGACTGCCTGACTCTAGAGTCAGGTTCCTGTTGCCTTGGGGGAAGGCCGAGCTCTGTGGCTCCCTGGGTGTGGACCGGCCTGTAAGCAGGCTGCGGGTCTGGGAGCCTTTGTGCTCCCTTCAGCTGGCAGCCTGTGTGGGGCGCCCGCCCCGTTAGCGGGGAGCGCCCCGGAACTGGAGAGAAGGAGCCTCCAGAGGCCTTGGGGACCAGAGCCGCCCTGTAAGCGGTGGCCAGTGCTCTGGAGTCCCGGGCA
Source organism: Melospiza melodia melodia (assembly GCF_035770615.1). Lineage (NCBI taxonomy): Eukaryota > Metazoa > Chordata > Aves > Passeriformes > Passerellidae > Melospiza > Melospiza melodia. The sequence continues at coordinate 5,977,205 of NC_086204.1, read as the reverse complement.
CTTTTTAGTCCGGGCAGCGGCTTGAGCCCCCTGTAAGCAGGGGTGCAGCCTCTTGGCCGCTTCCTTGCGAGCCCAGCTTCATTTGCCCAGAGGGCCCGGCTCCCAGCACGGCGTGGGACTGCGCCGGATGTCGTGACGGTGAGTCAAGCTGAAGTTGGAGGTTTTTGGGCAGCTGCGGGGCTGCGTGGGTGGTGGCACGAGGATCTGGCTGTGGGGCTGTTGGGTGGCGGTTCCCTTTGGCAGCGGGAGCTCCTCAGGCCTCATTGTGTCCTCGTCGACGTTTGCAGAAGCCGTGGGACGGCGAGGCAAGAGCGAGCCGCAGGAGCGGCCTCTTCGGGCTCAAGAGTGGAACGGCGAGGCAAGAGCGAGCTTCAGCATCGGGGTCTTCGAGCCCAGGAGTGGAGCCGCAAGGTAAGAGCAGCAGCTTGGAGCTGATGTGTGAGGCTTTTGGGCAGCCAAAAGGATCTGTGGGTGGCTGGTTGGGGATGTCCCTGTGGGGCTGTTGGGTGGCGGTTCCCTGCAGGCACAGGGTCTGGAGCTTCTCAGGCCTGAGTGTTTCGTCGTGCGTTGGCAGAAGCCGTGGGACGACGAGGCCGGAGCGGCAGGGTCTTCGAGCTCAAGAGTGGAATGGCGAGGCAAGAGCAAGCTTGGAGCTGAAGAGGGACACGAGGGGCCCTCTGGGCAAAGGGCTTTTCCAGGCCAGGGCACCTTCAGGGTGCCGCGGCTGTCTTTGCGCTGGGCGACCTCCCTGTGTGCAGGGCTGGTCTTTGCTGTGGTTGGGCCTTTTGCCCTTGTGCTCCTTTGGCTGCCCGGAGAGAGGGGCAACCCTGTAAAGGAGGGTGAGAGCCCCTGTCTCCGCACCGCAGGGGGGAAACGGAGCTCTCCCGGCCCCCAGCCCAGCTACCCTGTAAGCAGGGCAGGGCTTTTCCCCAGCCCCGGCAGCTTTCTGCCTGCGGCTGACCCCTGGCCAGCGTGACCCCCTGTACTCGGGGTGTGTCACAGCCCGTGTCCCCGGTGCCAGTCCTGAAGCGCTTCAGCGCGTCGAGGCCCCTGTGGCCTCCTCTCAGTGCGCGGGCAGGTCTGATGCTTTCCTCTCCCGCTCAGCATTAGCAATGGCTCCCTAGAGTAGGCTGGCTGCACAGAACTTGCTCCCTCTTCTGGGACTGTCTCCCCCTCCCCTGCCTCCCCCTCCCCTGTCTTCCCCTTAGCTGGTGTGTGTGAGGAAGCGTGTTTGTACTTTAGAAACAGTGCAGTGTAGCTTAGACTTCCCAGGAGGGAAAGAGGAGCTCTGTGCAGCCGCAGGCGGGTGCCCAAAATGCACGGGTGGAGAAAGCATCCGGCCTTGCCCCTGCTTTCTGAGGACGGCGCAAAGCCGCTTAGCGGCAGCGTGGGCAGCATGACCCGCCTGTAGCCAGGGCCAGGGCGTGCACCTATGCTGCCGGTGGTGCTGGTGAGCTGCCAGCGTGCGGGCCCTGTACTCGGGGCACGTGTCAGGACTTTGGCGGCACCCTTTGTCCCCAGGAGCAGCCCCACCCAGGTCCCTGTAAGCAGGGCTGGGGAGGCTCCTTTAGCCAGGCAACAGGAACGAGCGCTCCCGGGCCCTTGCCAGGGGGCGGCTTGCAGACGTGCCGTGCCGCAGGGCACGCTCCCGCCTTTGGCCCTGCTTCGGGCTGGCGCCACGTGGCTGGCGGCCTCGGAGAGGAGGCTCCCGGGGCTCTGCAGACGGCTGTGTTGCCGTGCTGCGCTGCGGCCGGGCTCCAGCCTGTCCCTGAGTGGGGCGCAGGCCGGAGCCTGTGCTCCGTATGCTTTTGCTGGGGGGTGCCGGGCAGCAGGGGGCGGCCCCGTAAGTGGGGTTCTGTGCGTCCCCTGGCCTCGGCGGGCGGTTGGAGGGACCCCCTGTAATCAGGCGGGTGTCCCTGGCCCCGGTCTTTCAGAGGCGTGGGGCCAGGAGTCATGGGGCCGGGCGTGTGCCCTCCCTGTCCTCGGGGCTGGGCTGGTGGCCCCTCGGCTTTAGGCCGTGAGCTCGACTGCCTGACTCTAGAGTCAGGTTCCTGTTGCCTTGGGGGAAGGCCGAGCTCTGTGGCTCCCTGGGTGTGGACCGGCCTGTAAGCAGGCTGCGGGTCTGGGAGCCTTTGTGCTCCCTTCAGCTGGCAGCCTGTGTGGGGCGCCCGCCCCGTTAGCGGGGAGCGCCCCGGAACTGGAGAGAAGGAGCCTCCAGAGGCCTTGGGGACCAGAGCCGCCCTGTAAGCGGTGGCCAGTGCTCTGGAGTCCCGGGCACTTTTTAGTCCGGGCAGCGGCTTGAGCCCCCTGTAAGCAGGGGTGCAGCCTCTTGGCCGCTTCCTTGCGAGCCCAGCTTCATTTGCCCAGAGGGCCCGGCTCCCAGCACGGCGTGGGACTGCGCCGGACGTCGCGACGGTGAGTCAAGCTGAAGTTGGAGGTTTTTGGGCAGCTGCGGGGCTGCGTGGGTGGTGGCACGAGGATCTGGCTGTGGGGCTGTTGGGTGGCGGTTCCCTTTGGCAGCGGGAGCTCCTCAGGCCTCATTGTGTCCTCGTCGACGTTTGCAGAAGCCGTGGGACGGCGAGGCAAGAGCGAGCCGCAGGAGCGGCCTCTTCGGGTTCAAGAGTGGAACGGCGAGGCAAGAGCGAGCTTCAGCATCGGGGTCTTCGAGCCCAGGAGTGGAGCCGCAAGGTAAGAGCAGCAGCTTGGAGCTGATGTGTGAGGCTTTTGGGCAGCCAAAAGGATCTGTGGGTGGCTGGTTGGGGATGTCCCTGTGGGGCTGTTGGGTGGCGGTTCCCTGCAGGCACAGGGTCTGGAGCTTCTCAGGCCTGAGTGTTTCGTCGTGCGTTGGCAGAAGCCGTGGGACGACGAGGCCGGAGCGGCAGGGTCTTCGAGCTCAAGAGTGGAACGGCGAGGCAAGAGCAAGCTTGGAGCTGAAGAGGGACACGAGGGGCCCTCTGGGCAAAGGGCTTTTCCAGGCCAGGGCACCTTCAGGGTGCCGCGGCTGTCTTTGCGCTGGGCGACCTCCCTGTGTGCAGGGCTGGTCTTTGCTGTGGTTGGGCCTTTTGCCCTTGTGCTCCTTTGGCTGCCCGGAGAGAGGGGCAACCCTGTAAAGGAGGGTGAGAGCCCCTGTCTCCGCACCGCAGGGGGGAAACGGAGCTCTCCCGGCCCCCAGCCCAGCTACCCTGTAAGCAGGGCAGGGCTTTTCCCCAGCCCCGGCAGCTTTCTGCCTGCGGCTGACCCCTGGCCAGCGTGACCCCCTGTACTCGGGGTGTGTCACAGCCCGTGTCCCCGGTGCCAGTCCTGAAGCGCTTCAGCGCGTCGAGGCCCCTGTGGCCTCCTCTCAGTGCGCGGGCAGGTCTGATGCTTTCCTCTCCCGCTCAGCATTAGCAATGGCTCCCTAGAGTAGGCTGGCTGCACAGAACTTGCTCCCTCTTCTGGGACTGTCTCCCCCTCCCCTGCCTCCCCCTCCCCTGTCTTCCCCTTAGCTGGTGTGTGTGAGGAAGCGTGTTTGTACTTTAGAAACAGTGCAGTGTAGCTTAGACTTCCCAGGAGGGAAAGAGGAGCTCTGTGCAGCCGCAGGCGGGTGCCCAAAATGCACGGGTGGAGAAAGCATCCGGCCTTGCCCCTGCTTTCTGAGGACGGCGCAAAGCCGCTTAGCGGCAGCGTGGGCAGCATGACCCGCCTGTAGCCAGGGCCAGGGCGTGCACCTATGCTGCCGGTGGTGCTGGTGAGCTGCCAGCGTGCGGGCCCTGTACTCGGGGCACGTGTCAGGACTTTGGCGGCACCCTTTGTCCCCAGGAGCAGCCCCACCCAGGTCCCTGTAAGCAGGGCTGGGGAGGCTCCTTTAGCCAGGCAACAGGAACGAGCGCTCCCGGGCCCTTGCCAGGGGGCGGCTTGCAGACGTGCCGTGCCGCAGGGCACGCTCCCGCCTTTGGCCCTGCTTCGGGCTGGCGCCACGTGGCTGGCGGCCTCGGAGAGGAGGCTCCCGGGGCTCTGCAGACGGCTGTGTTGCCGTGCTGCACTGCGGCCGGGCTCCAGCCTGTCCCTGAGTGGGGCGCAGGCCGGAGCCTGTGCTCCGTATGCTTTTGCTGGGGGGTGCCGGGCAGCAGGGGGCGGCCCCGTAAGTGGGGTTCTGTGCGTCCCCTGGCCTCGGCGGGCGGTTGGAGGGACCCCCTGTAATCAGGCGGGTGTCCCTGGCCCCGGTCTTTCAGAGGCGTGGGGCCAGGAGTCATGGGGCCGGGCGTGTGCCCTCCCTGTCCTCGGGGCTGGGCTGGTGGCCCCTCGGCTTTAGGCCGTGAGCTCGACTGCCTGACTCTAGAGTCAGGTTCCTGTTGCCTTGGGGGAAGGCCGAGCTCTGTGGCTCCCTGGGTGTGGACCGGCCTGTAAGCAGGCTGCGGGTCTGGGAGCCTTTGTGCTCCCTTCAGCTGGCAGCCTGTGTGGGGCGCCCGCCCCGTTAGCGGGGAGCGCCCCGGAACTGGAGAGAAGGAGCCTCCAGAGGCCTTGGGGACCAGAGCCGCCCTGTAAGCGGTGGCCAGTGCTCTGGAGTCCCGGGCACTTTTTAGTCTGGGCAGCGGCTTGAGCCCCCTGTAAGCAGGGGTGCAGCCTCTTGGCCGCTTCCTTGCGTGCCCAGCTTTATTTGCCCAGAGGGCCCGGCTCCCAGCACGGCGTGGGACTGCGCCGGACGTCGCGACGGTGAGTCAAGCTGAAGTTGGAGGTTTTTGGGCAGCTGCGGGGCTGCGTGGTTGGTGGCACGAGGATCTGGCTGTGGGGCTGTTGGGTGGCGGTTCCCTTTGGCAGCGGGAGCTCCTCAGGCCTCATTGTGTCCTCGTCGACGTTTGCAGAAGCCGTGGGACGGCGAGGCAAGAGCGAGCCGCAGGAGCGGCCTCTTCGGGCTCAAGAGTGGAACGGCGAGGCAAGAGCGAGCTTCAGCATCGGTGTCTTCGAGCCCAGGAGTGGAGCCGCAAGGTAAGAGCAGCAGCTTGGAGCTGATGTGTGAGGCTTTTGGGCAGCCAAAAGGATCTGTGGGTGGCTGGTTGGGGATGTCCCTGTGGGGCTGTTGGGTGGCGGTTCCCTGCAGGCACAGGGTCTGGAGCTTCTCAGGCCTGAGTGTTTCGTCGTGCGTTGGCAGAAGCCGTGGGACGACGAGGCCGGAGCGGCAGGGTCTTCGAGCTCAAGAGTGGAACGGCGAGGCAAGAGCAAGCTTGGAGCTGAAGAGGGACACGAGGGGCCCTCTGGGCAAAGGGCTTTTCCAGGCCAGGGCACCTTCAGGGTGCCGCGGCTGTCTTTGCGCTGGGCGACCTCCCTGTGTGCAGGGCTGGTCTTTGCTGTGGTTGGGCCTTTTGCCCTTGTGCTCCTTTGGCTGCCCGGAGAGAGGGGCAACCCTGTAAAGGAGGGTGAGAGCCCCTGTCTCCGCACCGCAGGGGGGAAACGGAGCTCTCCCGGCCCCCAGCCCAGCTACCCTGTAAGCAGGGCAGGGCTTTTCCCCAGCCCCGGCAGCTTTCTGCCTGCGGCTGACCCCTGGCCAGCGTGACCCCCTGTACTCGGGGTGTGTCACAGCCCGTGTCCCCGGTGCCAGTCCTGAAGCGCTTCAGCGCGTCGAGGCCCCTGTGGCCTCCTCTCAGTGCGCGGGCAGGTCTGATGCTTTCCTCTCCCGCTCAGCATTAGCAATGGCTCCCTAGAGTAGGCTGGCTGCACAGAACTTGCTCCCTCTTCTGGGACTGTCTCCCCCTCCCCTGCCTCCCCCTCCCCTGTCTTCCCCTTAGCTGGTGTGTGTGAGGAAGCGTGTTTGTACTTTAGAAACAGTGCAGTGTAGCTTAGACTTCCCAGGAGGGAAAGAGGAGCTCTGTGCAGCCGCAGGCGGGTGCCCTAAATGCACGGGTGGAGAAAGCATCCGGCCTTGCCCCTGCTTTCTGAGGACGGCGCAAAGCCGCTTAGCGGCAGCGTGGGCAGCATGACCCGCCTGTAGCCAGGGCCAGGGCGTGCACCTATGCTGCCGGTGGTGCTGGTGAGCTGCCAGCGTGCGGGCCCTGTACTCGGGGCACGTGTCAGGACTTTGGCGGCACCCTTTGTCCCCAGGAGCAGCCCCACCCAGGTCCCTGTAAGCAGGGCTGGGGAGGCTCCTTTAGCCAGGCAACAGGAACGAGCGCTCCCGGGCCCTTGCCAGGGGGCGGCTTGCAGACGTGCCGTGCCGCAGGGCACGCTCCCGCCTTTGGCCCTGCTTCGGGCTGGCGCCACGTGGCTGGCGGCCTCGGAGAGGAGGCTCCCGGGGCTCTGCAGACGGCTGTGTTGCCGTGCTGCGCTGCGGCCGGGCTCCAGCCTGTCCCTGAGTGGGGCGCAGGCCGGAGCCTGTGCTCCGTATGCTTTTGCTGGGGGGTGCCGGGCAGCAGGGGGCGGCCCCGTAAGTGGGGTTCTGTGCGTCCCCTGGCCTCGGCGGGCGGTTGGAGGGACCCCCTGTAATCAGGCGGGTGTCCCTGGCCCCGGTCTTTCAGAGGCGTGGGGCCAGGAGTCATGGGGCCGGGCGTGTGCCCTCCCTGTCCTCGGGGCTGGGCTGGTGGCCCCTCGGCTTTAGGCCGTGAGCTCGACTGCCTGACTCTAGAGTCAGGTTCCTGTTGCCTTGGGGGAAGGCCGAGCTCTGTGGCTCCCTGGGTGTGGACCGGCCTGTAAGCAGGCTGCGGGTCTGGGAGCCTTTGTGCTCCCTTCAGCTGGCAGCCTGTGTGGGGCGCCCGCCCCGTTAGCGGGGAGCGCCCCGGAACTGGAGAGAAGGAGCCTCCAGAGGCCTTGGGGACCAGAGCCGCCCTGTAAGCGGTGGCCAGTGCTCTGGAGTCCCGGGCACTTTTTAGTCCGGGCAGCGGCTTGAGCCCCCTGTAAGCAGGGGTGCAGCCTCTTGGCCGCTTCCTTGCGAGCCCAGCTTCATTTGCCCAGAGGGCCCGGCTCCCAGCACGGCGTGGGACTGCGCCGGACGTCGCGACGGTGAGTCAAGCTGAAGTTGGAGGTTTTTGGGCAGCTGCGGGGCTGCGTGGGTGGTGGCACGAGGATCTGGCTGTGGGGCTGTTGGGTGGCGGTTCCCTTTGGCAGCGGGAGCTCCTCAGGCCTCATTGTGTCCTCGTCGACGTTTGCAGAAGCCGTGGGACGGCGAGGCAAGAGCGAGCCGCAGGAGCGGCCTCTTCGGGCTCAAGAGTGGAACGGCGAGGCAAGAGCGAGCTTCAGCATTGGGGTCTTCGAGCCCAGGAGTGGAGCCGCAAGGTAAGAGCAGCAGCTTGGAGCTGATGTGTGAGGCTTTTGGGCAGCCAAAAGGATCTGTGGGTGGCTGGTTGGGGATGTCCCTGTGGGGCTGTTGGGTGGCGGTTCCCTGCAGGCACAGGGTCTGGAGCTTCTCAGGCCTGAGTGTTTCGTCGTGCGTTGGCAGAAGCCGTGGGACGACGAGGCCGGAGCGGCAGGGTCTTCGAGCTCAAGAGTGGAACGGCGAGGCAAGAGCAAGCTTGGAGCTGAAGAGGGACACGAGGGGCCCTCTGGGCAAAGGGCTTTTCCAGGCCAGGGCACCTTCAGGGTGCCGCGGCTGTCTTTGCGCTGGGCGACCTCCCTGTGTGCAGGGCTGGTCTTTGCTGTGGTTGGGCCTTTTGCCCTTGTGCTCCTTTGGCTGCCCGGAGAGAGGGGCAACCCTGTAAAGGAGGGTGAGAGCCCCTGTCTCCGCACCGCAGGGGGGAAACGGAGCTCTCCCGGCCCCCAGCCCAGCTACCCTGTAAGCAGGGCAGGGCTTTTCCCCAGCCCCGGCAGCTTTCTGCCTGCGGCTGACCCCTGGCCAGCGTGACCCCCTGTACTCGGGGTGTGTCACAGCCCGTGTCCCCGGTGCCAGTCCTGAAGCGCTTCAGCGCGTCGAGGCCCCTGTGGCCTCCTCTCAGTGCGCGGGCAGGTCTGATGCTTTCCTCTCCCGCTCAGCATTAGCAATGGCTCCCTAGAGTAGGCTGGCTGCACAGAACTTGCTCCCTCTTCTGGGACTGTCTCCCCCTCCCCTGCCTCCCCCTCCCCTGTCTTCCCCTTAGCTGGTGTGTGTGAGGAAGCGTGTTTGTACTTTAGAAACAGTGCAGTGTAGCTTAGACTTCCCAGGAGGGAAAGAGGAGCTCTGTGCAGCCGCAGGCGGGTGCCCAAAATGCACGGGTGGAGAAAGCATCCGGCCTTGCCCCTGCTTTCTGAGGACGGCGCAAAGCCGCTTAGCGGCAGCGTGGGCAGCATGACCCGCCTGTAGCCAGGGCCAGGGCGTGCACCTATGCTGCCGGTGGTGCTGGTGAGCTGCCAGCGTGCGGGCCCTGTACTCGGGGCACGTGTCAGGACTTTGGCGGCACCCTTTGTCCCCAGGAGCAGCCCCACCCAGGTCCCTGTAAGCAGGGCTGGGGAGGCTCCTTTAGCCAGGCAACAGGAACGAGCGCTCCCGGGCCCTTGCCAGGGGGCGGCTTGCAGACGTGCCGTGCCGCAGGGCACGCTCCCGCCTTTGGCCCTGCTTCGGGCTGGCGCCACGTGGCTGGCGGCCTCGGAGAGGAGGCTCCCGGGGCTCTGCAGACGGCTGTGTTGCCGTGCTGCGCTGTGGCCGGGCTCCAGCCTGTCCCTGAGTGGGGCGCAGGCCGGAGCCTGTGCTCCGTATGCTTTTGCTGGGGGGTGCCGGGCAGCAGGGGGCGGCCCCGTAAGTGGGGTTCTGTGCGTCCCCTGGCCTCGGCGGGCGGTTGGAGGGACCCCCTGTAATCAGGCGGGTGTCCCTGGCCCCGGTCTTTCAGAGGCGTGGGGCCAGGAGTCATGGGGCCGGGCGTGTGCCCTCCCTGTCCTCGGGGCTGGGCTGGTGGCCCCTCGGCTTTAGGCCGTGAGCTCGACTGCCTGACTCTAGAGTCAGGTTCCTGTTGCCTTGGGGGAAGGCCGAGCTCTGTGGCTCCCTGGGTGTGGACCGGCCTGTAAGCAGGCTGCGGGTCTGGGAGCCTTTGTGCTCCCTTCAGCTGGCAGCCTGTGTGGGGCGCCCGCCCCGTTAGCGGGGAGCGCCCCGGAATTGGAGAGAAGGAGCCTCCAGAGGCCTTGGGGACCAGAGCCGCCCTGTAAGCGGTGGCCAGTGCTCTGGAGTCCCGGGCACTTTTTAGTCCGGGCAGCGGCTTGAGCCCCCTGTAAGCAGGGGTGCAGCCTCTTGGCCGCTTCCTTGCGAGCCCAGCTTCATTTGCCCAGAGGGCCCGGCTCCCAGCACGGCGTGGGACTGCGCCGGACGTCGCGACGGTGAGTCAAGCTGAAGTTGGAGGTTTTTGGGCAGCTGCGGGGCTGCGTGGGTGGTGGCACGAGGATCTGGCTGTGGGGCTGTTGGGTGGCGGTTCCCTTTGGCAGCGGGAGCTCCTCAGGCCTCATTGTGTCCTCGTCGACGTTTGCAGAAGCCGTGGGACGGCGAGGCAAGAGCGAGCCGCAGGAGCGGCCTCTTCGGGCTCAAGAGTGGAACGGCGAGGCAAGAGCGAGCTTCAGCATCGGGGTCTTCGAGCCCAGGAGTGGAGCCGCAAGGTAAGAGCAGCAGCTTGGAGCTGATGTGTGAGGCTTTTGGGCAGCCAAAAGGATCTGTGGGTGGCTGGGTGGGGATGTCCCTGTGGGGCTGTTGGGTGGCGGTTCCCTGCAGGCACAGGGTCTGGAGCTTCTCAGGCCTGAGTGTTTCGTCGTGCGTTGGCAGAAGCCGTGGGACGACGAGGCCGGAGCGGCAGGGTCTTCGAGCTCAAGAGTGGAACGGCGAGGCAAGAGCAAGCTTGGAGCTGAAGAGGGACACGAGGGGCCCTCTGGGCAAAGGGCTTTTCCAGGCCAGGGCACCTTCAGGGTGCCGCGGCTGTCTTTGCGCTGGGCGACCTCCCTGTGTGCAGGGCTGGTCTTTGCTGTGGTTGGGCCTTTTGCCCTTGTGCTCCTTTGGCTGCCCGGAGAGAGGGGCAACCCTGTAAAGGAGGGTGAGAGCCCCTGTCTCCGCACCGCAGGGGGGAAACGGAGCTCTCCCGGCCCCCAGCCCAGCTACCCTGTAAGCAGGGCAGGGCTTTTCCCCAGCCCCGGCAGCTTTCTGCCTGCGGCTGACCCCTGGCCAGCGTGTCCCCCTGTACTCGGGGTGTGTCACAGCCCGTGTCCCCGGTGCCAGTCCTGAAGCGCTTCAGCGCGTCGAGGCCCCTGTGGCCTCCTCTCAGTGCGCGGGCAGGTCTGATGCTTTCCTCTCCCGCTCAGCATTAGCAATGGCTCCCTAGAGTAGGCTGGCTGCACAGAACTTGCTCCCTCTTCTGGGACTGTCTCCCCCTCCCCTGCCTCCCCCTCCCCTGTCTTCCCCTTAGCTGGTGTGTGTGAGGAAGCGTGTTTGTACTTTAGAAACAGTGCAGTGTAGCTTAGACTTCCCAGGAGGGAAAGAGGAGCTCTGTGCAGCCGCAGGCGGGTGCCCAAAATGCACGGGTGGAGAAAGCATCCGGCCTTGCCCCTGCTTTCTGAGGACGGCGCAAAGCCGCTTAGCGGCAGCGTGGGCAGCATGACCCGCCTGTAGCCAGGGCCAGGGCGTGCACCTATGCTGCCGGTGGTGCTGGTGAGCTGCCAGCGTGCGGGCCCTGTACTCGGGGCACGTGTCAGGACTTTGGCGGCACCCTTTGTCCCCAGGAGCAGCCCCACCCAGGTCCCTGTAAGCAGGGCTGGGGAGGCTCCTTTAGCCAGGCAACAGGAACGAGCGCTCCCGGGCCCTTGCCAGGGGGCGGCTTGCAGACGTGCCGTGCCGCAGGGCACGCTCCCGCCTTTGGCCCTGCTTCGGGCTGGCGCCACGTGGCTGGCGGCCTCGGAGAGGAGGCTCCCGGGGCTCTGCAGACGGCTGTGTTGCCGTGCTGCGCTGCGGCCGGGCTCCAGCCTGTCCCTGAGTGGGGCGCAGGCCGGAGCCTGTGCTCCGTATGCTTTTGCTGGGGGGTGCCGGGCAGCAGGGGGCGGCCCCGTAAGTGGGGTTCTGTGCGTCCCCTGGCCTCGGCGGGCGGTTGGAGGGACCCCCTGTAATCAGGCGGGTGTCCCTGGCCCCGGTCTTTCAGAGGCGTGGGGCCAGGAGTCATGGGGCCGGGCGTGTGCCCTCCCTGTCCTCGGGGCTGGGCTGGTGGCCCCTCGGCTTTAGGCCGTGAGCTCGACTGCCTGACTCTAGAGTCAGGTTCCTGTTGCCTTGGGGGAAGGCCGAGCTCTGTGGCTCCCTGGGTGTGGACCGGCCTGTAAGCAGGCTGCGGGTCTGGGAGCCTTTGTGCTCCCTTCAGCTGGCAGCCTGTGTGGGGCGCCCGCCCCGTTAGCGGGGAGCGCCCCGGAATTGGAGAGAAGGAGCCTCCAGAGGCCTTGGGGACCAGAGCCGCCCTGTAAGCGGTGGCCAGTGCTCTGGAGTCCCGGGCACTTTTTAGTCCGGGCAGCGGCTTGAGCCCCCTGTAAGCAGGGGTGCAGCCTCTTGGCCGCTTCCTTGCGAGCCCAGCTTCATTTGCCCAGAGGGCCCGGCTCCCAGCACGGCGTGGGACTGCGCCGGACGTCGCGACGGTGAGTCAAGCTGAAGTTGGAGGTTTTTGGGCAGCTGCGGGGCTGCGTGGGTGGTGGCACGAGGATCTGGCTGTGGGGCTGTTGGGTGGCGGTTCCCTTTGGCAGCGGGAGCTCCTCAGGCCTCATTGTGTCCTCGTCGACGTTTGCAGAAGCCGTGGGACGGCGAGGCAAGAGCGAGCCGCAGGAGCGGCCTCTTCGGGCTCAAGAGTGGAACGGCGAGGCAAGAGCGAGCTTCAGCATCGGGGTCTTCGAGCCCAGGAGTGGAGCCGCAAGGTAAGAGCAGCAGCTTGGAGCTGATGTGTGAGGCTTTTGGGCAGCCAAAAGGATCTGTGGGTGGCTGGTTGGGGATGTCCCTGTGGGGCTGTTGGGTGGCGGTTCCCTGCAGGCACAGGGTCTGGAGCTTCTCAGGCCTGAGTGTTTCGTCGTGCGTTGGCAGAAGCCGTGGGACGACGAGGCCGGAGCGGCAGGGTCTTCGAGCTCAAGAGTGGAACGGCGAGGCAAGAGCAAGCTTGGAGCTGAAGAGGGACACGAGGGGCCCTCTGGGCAAAGGGCTTTTCCAGGCCAGGGCACCTTCAGGGTGCCGCGGCTGTCTTTGCGCTGGGCGACCTCCCTGTGTGCAGGGCTGGTCTTTGCTGTGGTTGGGCCTTTTGCCCTTGTGCTCCTTTGGCTGCCCGGAGAGAGGGGCAACCCTGTAAAGGAGGGTGAGAGCCCCTGTCTCCGCACCGCAGGGGGGAAACGGAGCTCTCCCGGCCCCCAGCCCAGCTACCCTGTAAGCAGGGCAGGGCTTTTCCCCAGCCCCGGCAGCTTTCTGCCTGCGGCTGACCCCTGGCCAGCGTGTCCCCCTGTACTCGGGGTGTGTCACAGCCCGTGTCCCCGGTGCCAGTCCTGAAGCGCTTCAGCGCGTCGAGGCCCCTGTGGCCTCCTCTCAGTGCGCGGGCAGGTCTGATGCTTTCCTCTCCCGCTCAGCATTAGCAATGGCTCCCTAGAGTAGGCTGGCTGCACAGAACTTGCTCCCTCTTCTGGGACTGTCTCCCCCTCCCCTGCCTCCCCCTCCCCTGTCTTCCCCTTAGCTGGTGTGTGTGAGGAAGCGTGTTTGTACTTTAGAAACAGTGCAGTGTAGCTTAGACTTCCCAGGAGGGAAAGAGGAGCTCTGTGCAGCCGCAGGCGGGTGCCCAAAATGCACGGGTGGAGAAAGCATCCGGCCTTGCCCCTGCTTTCTGAGGACGGCGCAAAGCCGCTTAGCGGCAGCGTGGGCAGCATGACCCGCCTGTAGCCAGGGCCAGGGCGTGCACCTATGCTGCCGGTGGTGCTGGTGAGCTGCCAGCGTGCGGGCCCTGTACTCGGGGCACGTGTCAGGACTTTGGCGGCACCCTTTGTCCCCAGGAGCAGCCCCACCCAGGTCCCTGTAAGCAGGGCTGGGGAGGCTCCTTTAGCCAGGCAACAGGAACGAGCGCTCCCGGGCCCTTGCCAGGGGGCGGCTTGCAGACGTGCCGTGCCGCAGGGCACGCTCCCGCCTTTGGCCCTGCTTCGGGCTGGCGCCACGTGGCTGGCGGCCTCGGAGAGGAGGCTCCCGGGGCTCTGCAGACGGCTGTGTTGCCGTGCTGCGCTGCGGCCGGGCTCCAGCCTGTCCCTGAGTGGGGCGCAGGCCGGAGCCTGTGCTCCGTATGCTTTTGCTGGGGGGTGCCGGGCAGCAGGGGGCGGCCCCGTAAGTGGGGTTCTGTGCGTCCCCTGGCCTCGGCGGGCGGTTGGAGGGACCCCCTGTAATCAGGCGGGTGTCCCTGGCCCCGGTCTTTCAGAGGCGTGGGGCCAGGAGTCATGGGGCCGGGCGTGTGCCCTCCCTGTCCTCGGGGCTGGGCTGGTGGCCCCTCGGCTTTAGGCCGTGAGCTCGACTGCCTGACTCTAGAGTCAGGTTCCTGTTGCCTTGGGGGAAGGCCGAGCTCTGTGGCTCCCTGGGTGTGGACCGGCCTGTAAGCAGGCTGCGGGTCTGGGAGCCTTTGTGCTCCCTTCAGCTGGCAGCCTGTGTGGGGCGCCCGCCCCGTTAGCGGGGAGCGCCCCGGAATTGGAGAGAAGGAGCCTCCAGAGGCCTTGGGGACCAGAGCCGCCCTGTAAGCGGTGGCCAGTGCTCTGGAGTCCCGGGCACTTTTTAGTCCGGGCAGCGGCTTGAGCCCCCTGTAAGCAGGGGTGCAGCCTCTTGGCCGCTTCCTTGCGAGCCCAGCTTCATTTGCCCAGAGGGCCCGGCTCCCAGCACGGCGTGGGACTGCGCCGGACGTCGCGACGGTGAGTCAAGCTGAAGTTGGAGGTTTTTGGGCAGCTGCGGGGCTGCGTGGGTGGTGGCACGAGGATCTGGCTGTGGGGCTGTTGGGTGGCGGTTCCCTTTGGCAGCGGGAGCTCCTCAGGCCTCATTGTGTCCTCGTCGACGTTTGCAGAAGCCGTGGGACGGCGAGGCAAGAGCGAGCCGCAGGAGCGGCCTCTTCGGGCTCAAGAGTGGAACGGCGAGGCAAGAGCGAGCTTCAGCATCGGGGTCTTCGAGCCCAGGAGTGGAGCCGCAAGGTAAGAGCAGCAGCTTGGAGCTGATGTGTGAGGCTTTTGGGCAGCCAAAAGGATCTGTGGGTGGCTGGTTGGGGATGTCCCTGTGGGGCTGTTGGGTGGCGGTTCCCTGCAGGCACAGGGTCTGGAGCTTCTCAGGCCTGAGTGTTTCGTCGTGCGTTGGCAGAAGCCGTGGGACGACGAGGCCGGAGCGGCAGGGTCTTCGAGCTCAAGAGTGGAACGGCGAGGCAAGAGCAAGCTTGGAGCTGAAGAGGGACACGAGGGGCCCTCTGGGCAAAGGGCTTTTCCAGGCCAGGGCACCTTCAGGGTGCCGCGGCTGTCTTTGCGCTGGGCGACCTCCCTGTGTGCAGGGCTGGTCTTTGCTGTGGTTGGGCCTTTTGCCCTTGTGCTCCTTTGGCTGCCCGGAGAGAGGGGCAACCCTGTAAAGGAGGGTGAGAGCCCCTGTCTCCGCACCGCAGGGGGGAAACGGAGCTCTCCCGGCCCCCAGCCCAGCTACCCTGTAAGCAGGGCAGGGCTTTTCCCCAGCCCCGGCAGCTTTCTGCCTGCAGCTGACCCCTGGCCAGCGTGACCCCCTGTACTCGGGGTGTGTCACAGCCCGTGTCCCCGGTGCCAGTCCTGAAGCGCTTCAGCGCGTCGAGGCCCCTGTGGCCTCCTCTCAGTGCGCGGGCAGGTCTGATGCTTTCCTCTCCCGCTCAGCATTAGCAATGGCTCCCTAGAGTAGGCTGGCTGCACAGAACTTGCTCCCTCTTCTGGGACTGTCTCCCCCTCCCCTGCCTCCCCCTCCCCTGTCTTCCCCTTAGCTGGTGTGTGTGAGGAAGCGTGTTTGTACTTTAGAAACAGTGCAGTGTAGCTTAGACTTCCCAGGAGGGAAAGAGGAGCTCTGTGCAGCCGCAGGCGGGTGCCCAAAATGCACGGGTGGAGAAAGCATCCGGCCTTGCCCCTGCTTTCTGAGGACGGCGCAAAGCCGCTTAGCGGCAGCGTGGGCAGCATGACCCGCCTGTAGCCAGGGCCAGGGCGTGCACCTATGCTGCCGGTGGTGCTGGTGAGCTGCCAGCGTGCGGGCCCTGTACTCGGGGCACGTGTCAGGACTTTGGCGGCACCCTTTGTCCCCAGGAGCAGCCCCACCCAGGTCCCTGTAAGCAGGGCTGGGGAGGCTCCTTTAGCCAGGCAACAGGAACGAGCGCTCCCGGGCCCTTGCCAGGGGGCGGCTTGCAGACGTGCCGTGCCGCAGGGCACGCTCCCGCCTTTGGCCCTGCTTCGGGCTGGCGCCACGTGGCTGGCGGCCTCGGAGAGGAGGCTCCCGGGGCTCTGCAGACGGCTGTGTTGCCGTGCTGCGCTGCGGCCGGGCTCCAGCCTGTCCCTGAGTGGGGCGCAGGCCGGAGCCTGTGCTCCGTATGCTTTTGCTGGGGGGTGCCGGGCAGCAGGGGGCGGCCCCGTAAGTGGGGTTCTGTGCGTCCCCTGGCCTCGGCGGGCGGTTGGAGGGACCCCCTGTAATCAGGCGGGTGTCCCTGGCCCCGGTCTTTCAGAGGCGTGGGGCCAGGAGACATGGGGCCGGGCGTGTGCCCTCCCTGTCCTCGGGGCTGGGCTGGTGGCCCCTCGGCTTTAGGCCGTGAGCTCGACTGCCTGACTCTAGAGTCAGGTTCCTGTTGCCTTGGGGGAAGGCCGAGCTCTGTGGCTCCCTGGGTGTGGACCGGCCTGTAAGCAGGCTGCGGGTCTGGGAGCCTTTGTGCTCCCTTCAGCTGGCAGCCTGTGTGGGGCGCCCGCCCCGTTAGCGGGGAGCGCCCCGGAACTGGAGAGAAGGAGCCTCCAGAGGCCTTGGGGACCAGAGCCGCCCTGTAAGTGGTGGCCAGTGCTCTGGAGTCCCGGGCACTTTTTAGTCCGGGCAGCGGCTTGAGCCCCCTGTAAGCAGGGGTGCAGCCTCTTGGCCGCTTCCTTGCGAGCCCAGCTTCATTTGCCCAGAGGGCCCGGCTCCCAGCATGGCGTGGGACTGCGCCCGACGTCGCGACGGTGAGTCAAGCTGAAGTTGGAGGTTTTTGGGCAGCTGCGGGGCTGCGTGGGTGGTGGCACGAGGATCTGGCTGTGGGGCTGTTGGGTGGCGGTTCCCTTTGGCAGCGGGAGCTCCTCAGGCCTCATTGTGTCCTCGTCGACGTTTGCAGAAGCCGTGGGACGGCGAGGCAAGAGCGAGCCGCAGGAGCGGCCTCTTCGGGCTCAAGAGTGGAACGGCGAGGCAAGAGCGAGCTTCAGCATTGGGGTCTTCGAGCCCAGGAGTGGAGCCGCAAGGTAAGAGCAGCAGCTTGGAGCTGATGTGTGAGGCTTTTGGGCAGCCAAAAGGATCTGTGGGTGGCTGGTTGGGGATGTCCCTGTGGGGCTGTTGGGTGGCGGTTCCCTGCAGGCACAGGGTCTGGAGCTTCTCAGGCCTGAGTGTTTCGTCGTGCGTTGGCAGAAGCCGTGGGACGACGAGGCCGGAGCGGCAGGGTCTTCGAGCTCAAGAGTGGAACGGCGAGGCAAGAGCAAGCTTGGAGCTGAAGAGGGACACGAGGGGCCCTCTGGGCAAAGGGCTTTTCCAGGCCAGGGCACCTTCAGGGTGCCGCGGCTGTCTTTGCGCTGGGCGACCTCCCTGTGTGCAGGGCTGGTCTTTGCTGTGGTTGGGCCTTTTGCCCTTGTGCTCCTTTGGCTGCCCGGAGAGAGGGGCAACCCTGTAAAGGAGGGTGAGAGCCCCTGTCTCCGCACCGCAGGGGGGAAACGGAGCTCTCCCGGCCCCCAGCCCAGCTACCCTGTAAGCAGGGCAGGGCTTTTCCCCAGCCCCGGCAGCTTTCTGCCTGCAGCTGACCCCTGGCCAGCGTGACCCCCTGTACTCGGGGTGTGTCACAGCCCGTGTCCCCGGTGCCAGTCCTGAAGCGCTTCAGCGCGTCGAGGCCCCTGTGGCCTCCTCTCAGTGCGCGGGCAGGTCTGATGCTTTCCTCTCCCGCTCAGCATTAGCAATGGCTCCCTAGAGTAGGCTGGCTGCACAGAACTTGCTCCCTCTTCTGGGACTGTCTCCCCCTCCCCTGCCTCCCCCTCCCCTGTCTTCCCCTTAGCTGGTGTGTGTGAGGAAGCGTGTTTGTACTTTAGAAACAGTGCAGTGTAGCTTAGACTTCCCAGGAGGGAAAGAGGAGCTCTGTGCAGCCGCAGGCGGGTGCCCAAAATGCACGGGTGGAGAAAGCATCCGGCCTTGCCCCTGCTTTCTGAGGACGGCGCAAAGCCGCTTAGCGGCAGCGTGGGCAGCATGACCCGCCTGTAGCCAGGGCCAGGGCGTGCACCTATGCTGCCGGTGGTGCTGGTGAGCTGCCAGCGTGCGGGCCCTGTACTCGGGGCACGTGTCAGGACTTTGGCGGCACCCTTTGTCCCCAGGAGCAGCCCCACCCAGGTCCCTGTAAGCAGGGCTGGGGAGGCTCCTTTAGCCAGGCAACAGGAACGAGCGCTCCCGGGCCCTTGCCAGGGGGCGGCTTGCAGACGTGCCGTGCCGCAGGGCACGCTCCCGCCTTTGGCCCTGCTTCGGGCTGGCGCCACGTGGCTGGCGGCCTCGGAGAGGAGGCTCCCGGGGCTCTGCAGACGGCTGTGTTGCCGTGCTGCGCTGCGGCCGGGCTCCAGCCTGTCCCTGAGTGGGGCGCAGGCCGGAGCCTGTGCTCCGTATGCTTTTGCTGGGGGGTGCCGGGCAGCAGGGGGCGGCCCCGTAAGTGGGGTTCTGTGCGTCCCCTGGCCTCGGCGGGCGGTTGGAGGGACCCCCTGTAATCAGGCGGGTGTCCCTGGCCCCGGTCTTTCAGAGGCGTGGGGCCAGGAGACATGGGGCCGGGCGTGTGCCCTCCCTGTCCTCGGGGCTGGGCTGGTGGCCCCTCGGCTTTAGGCCGTGAGCTCGACTGCCTGACTCTAGAGTCAGGTTCCTGTTGCCTTGGGGGAAGGCCGAGCTCTGTGGCTCCCTGGGTGTGGACCGGCCTGTAAGCAGGCTGCGGGTCTGGGAGCCTTTGTGCTCCCTTCAGCTGGCAGCCTGTGTGGGGCGCCCGCCCCGTTAGCGGGGAGCGCCCCGGAACTGGAGAGAAGGAGCCTCCAGAGGCCTTGGGGACCAGAGCCGCCCTGTAAGCGGTGGCCAGTGCTCTGGAGTCCCGGGCACTTTTTAGTCCGGGCAGCGGCTTGAGCCCCCTGTAAGCAGGGGTGCAGCCTCTTGGCCGCTGCCTTGCGTGCCCAGCTTCATTTGCCCAGAGGGCCCGGCTCCCAGCACGGCGTGGGACTGCGCCGGACGTCGCGACGGTGAGTCAAGCTGAAGTTGGAGGTTTTTGGGCAGCTGCGGGGCTGCGTGGTTGGTGGCACGAGGATCTGGCTGTGGGGCTGTTGGGTGGCGGTTCCCTTTGGCAGCGGGAGCTCCTCAGGCCTCATTGTGTCCTCGTCGATGTTTGCAGAAGCCGTGGGACGGCGAGGCAAGAGCGAGCTTCAGCATCGGTGTCTTCGAGCCCAGGAGTGGAGCCGCAAGGTAAGAGCAGCAGCTTGGAGCTGATGTGTGAGGCTTTTGGGCAGCCAAAAGGATCTGTGGGTGGCTGGTTGGGGATGTCCCTGTGGGGCTGTTGGGTGGCGGTTCCCTGCAGGCACAGGGTCTGGAGCTTCTCAGGCCTGAGTGTTTCGTCGTGCGTTGGCAGAAGCCGTGGGACGACGAGGCCGGAGCGGCAGGGTCTTCGAGCTCAAGAGTGGAACGGCGAGGCAAGAGCAAGCTTGGAGCTGAAGAGGGACGCGAGGGGCCCTCTGGGCAAAGGGCTTTTCCAGGCCCGGGCACCTTCAGGGTGCCGCGGCTGTCTTTGCGCTGGGCGACCTCCCTGTGTGCAGGGCTGGTCTTTGCTGTGGTTGGGCCTTTTGCCCTTGTGCTCCTTTGGCTGCCCGGAGAGAGGGGCAACCCTGTAAAGGAGGGTGAGAGCCCCTGTCTCCGCACCGCAGGGGGGAAACGGAGCTCTCCCGGCCCCCAGCCCAGCTACCCTGTAAGCAGGGCAGGGCTTTTCCCCAGCCCCGGCAGCTTTCTGCCTGCGGCTGACCCCTGGCCAGCGTGTCCCCCTGTACTCGGGGTGTGTCACAGCCCGTGTCCCCGGTGCCAGTCCTGAAGCGCTTCAGCGCGTCGAGGCCCCTGTGGCCTCCTCTCAGTGCGCGGGCAGGTCTGATGCTTTCCTCTCCCGCTCAGCATTAGCAATGGCTCCCTAGAGTAGGCTGGCTGCACAGAACTTGCTCCCTCTTCTGGGACTGTCTCCCCCTCCCCTGCCTCCCCCTCCCCTGTCTTCCCCTTAGCTGGTGTGTGTGAGGAAGCGTGTTTGTACTTTAGAAACAGTGCAGCGTAGCTTAGACTTCCCAGGAGGGAAAGAGGAGCTCTGTGCAGCCGCAGGCGGGTGCCCAAAATGCACGGGTGGAGAAAGCATCCGGCCTTGCCCCTGCTTTCTGAGGACGGCGCAAAGCCGCTTAGCGGCAGCGTGGGCAGCATGACCCGCCTGTAGCCAGGGCCAGGGCGTGCACCTATGCTGCCGGTGGTGCTGGTGAGCTGCCAGCGTGCGGGCCCTGTACTCGGGGCACGTGTCAGGACTTTGGCGGCACCCTTTGTCCCCAGGAGCAGCCCCACCCAGGTCCCTGTAAGCAGGGCTGGGGAGGCTCCTTTAGCCAGGCAACAGGAACGAGCGCTCCCGGGCCCTTGCCAGGGGGCGGCTTGCAGACGTGCCGTGCCGCAGGGCACGCTCCCGCCTTTGGCCCTGCTTCGGGCTGGCGCCACGTGGCTGGCGGCCTCGGAGAGGAGGCTCCCGGGGCTCTGCAGACGGCTGTGTTGCCGTGCTGCGCTGTGGCCGGGCTCCAGCCTGTCCCTGAGTGGGGCGCAGGCCGGAGCCTGTGCTCCGTATGCTTTTGCTGGGGGGTGCCGGGCAGCAGGGGGCGGCCCCGTAAGTGGGGTTCTGTGCGTCCCCTGGCCTCGGCGGGCGGTTGGAGGGACCCCCTGTAATCAGGCGGGTGTCCCTGGCCCCGGTCTTTCAGAGGCGTGGGGCCAGGAGTCATGGGGCCGGGCGTGTGCCCTCCCTGTCCTCGGGGCTGGGCTGGTGGCCCCTCGGCTTTAGGCCGTGAGCTCGACTGCCTGACTCTAGAGTCAGGTTCCTGTTGCCTTGGGGGAAGGCCGAGCTCTGTGGCTCCCTGGGTGTGGACCGGCCTGTAAGCAGGCTGCGGGTCTGGGAGCCTTTGTGCTCCCTTCAGCTGGCAGCCTGTGTGGGGCGCCCGCCCCGTTAGCGGGGAGCGCCCCGGAACTGGAGAGAAGGAGCCTCCAGAGGCCTTGGGGACCAGAGCCGCCCTGTAAGCGGTGGCCAGTGCTCTGGAGTCCCGGGCACTTTTTAGTCCGGGCAGCGGCTTGAGCCCCCTGTAAGCAGGGGTGCAGCCTCTTGGCCGCTTCCTTGCGAGCCCAGCTTCATTTGCCCAGAGGGCCCGGCTCCCAGCACGGCGTGGGACTGCGCCGGACGTCGCGACGGTGAGTCAAGCTGAAGTTGGAGGTTTTTGGGCAGCTGCGGGGCTGCGTGGGTGGTGGCACGAGGATCTGGCTGTGGGGCTGTTGGGTGGCGGTTCCCTTTGGCAGCGGGAGCTCCTCAGGCCTCATTGTGTCCTCGTCGACGTTTGCAGAAGCCGTGGGACGGCGAGGCAAGAGCGAGCCGCAGGAGCGGCCTCTTCGGGCTCAAGAGTGGAACGGCGAGGCAAGAGCGAGCTTCAGCATCGGGGTCTTCGAGCCCAGGAGTGGAGCCGCAAGGTAAGAGCAGCAGCTTGGAGCTGATGTGTGAGGCTTTTGGGCAGCCAAAAGGATCTGTGGGTGGCTGGTTGGGGATGTCCCTGTGGGGCTGTTGGGTGGCGGTTCCCTGCAGGCACAGGGTCTGGAGCTTCTCAGGCCTGAGTGTTTCGTCGTGCGTTGGCAGAAGCCGTGGGACGACGAGGCCGGAGCGGCAGGGTCTTCGAGCTCAAGAGTGGAACGGCGAGGCAAGAGCAAGCTTGGAGCTGAAGAGGGACACGAGGGGCCCTCTGGGCAAAGGGCTTTTCCAGGCCAGGGCACCTTCAGGGTGCCGCGGCTGTCTTTGCGCTGGGCGACCTCCCTGTGTGCAGGGCTGGTCTTTGCTGTGGTTGGGCCTTTTGCCCTTGTGCTCCTTTGGCTGCCCGGAGAGAGGGGCAACCCTGTAAAGGAGGGTGAGAGCCCCTGTCTCCGCACCGCAGGGGGGAAACGGAGCTCTCCCGGCCCCCAGCCCAGCTACCCTGTAAGCAGGGCAGGGCTTTTCCCCAGCCCCGGCAGCTTTCTGCCTGCGGCTGACCCCTGGCCAGCGTGACCCCCTGTACTCGGGGTGTGTCACAGCCCGTGTCCCCGGTGCCAGTCCTGAAGCGCTTCAGCGCGTCGAGGCCCCTGTGGCCTCCTCTCAGTGCGCGGGCAGGTCTGATGCTTTCCTCTCCCGCTCAGCATTAGCAATGGCTCCCTAGAGTAGGCTGGCTGCACAGAACTTGCTCCCTCTTCTGGGACTGTCTCCCCCTCCCCTGCCTCCCCCTCCCCTGTCTTCCCCTTAGCTGGTATGTGTGAGGAAGCGTGTTTGTACTTTAGAAACAGTGCAGTGTAGCTTAGACTTCCCAGGAGGGAAAGAGGAGCTCTGTGCAGCCGCAGGCGGGTGCCCAAAATGCACGGGTGGAGAAAGCATCCGGCCTTGCCCCTGCTTTCTGAGGACGGCGCAAAGCCGCTTAGCGGCAGCGTGGGCAGCATGACCCGCCTGTAGCCAGGGCCAGGGCGTGCACCTATGCTGCCGGTGGTGCTGGTGAGCTGCCAGCGTGCGGGCCCTGTACTCGGGGCACGTGTCAGGACTTTGGCGGCACCCTTTGTCCCCAGGAGCAGCCCCACCCAGGTCCCTGTAAGCAGGGCTGGGGAGGCTCCTTTAGCCAGGCAACAGGAACGAGCGCTCCCGGGCCCTTGCCAGGGGGCGGCTTGCAGACGTGCCGTGCCGCAGGGCACGCTCCCGCCTTTGGCCCTGCTTCGGGCTGGCGCCACGTGGCTGGCGGCCTCGGAGAGGAGGCTCCCGGGGCTCTGCAGACGGCTGTGTTGCCGTGCTGCGCTGCGGCCGGGCTCCAGCCTGTCCCTGAGTGGGGCGCAGGCCGGAGCCTGTGCTCCGTATGCTTTTGCTGGGGGGTGCCGGGCAGCAGGGGGCGGCCCCGTAAGTGGGGTTCTGTGCGTCCCCTGGCCTTGGCGGGCGGTTGGAGGGACCCCCTGTAATCAGGCGGGTGTCCCTGGCCCCGGTCTTTCAGAGGCGTGGGGCCAGGAGACATGGGGCCGGGCGTGTGCCCTCCCTGTCCTCGGGGCTGGGCTGGTGGCCCCTCGGCTTTAGGCCGTGAGCTCGACTGCCTGACTCTAGAGTCAGGTTCCTGTTGCCTTGGGGGAAGGCCGAGCTCTGTGGCTCCCTGGGTGTGGACCGGCCTGTAAGCAGGCTGCGGGTCTGGGAGCCTTTGTGCTCCCTTCAGCTGGCAGCCTGTGTGGGGCGCCCGCCCCGTTAGCGGGGAGCGCCCCGGAATTGGAGAGAAGGAGCCTCCAGAGGCCTTGGGGACCAGAGCCGCCCTGTAAGCGGTGGCCAGTGCTCTGGAGTCCCGGGCACTTTTTAGTCCGGGCAGCGGCTTGAGCCCCCTGTAAGCAGGGGTGCAGCCTCTTGGCCGCTGTCTTGCGTGCCCAGCTTCATTTGCCCAGAGGGCCCGGCTCCCAGCACGGCGTGGGACTGCGCCGGACGTCGCGACGGTGAGTCAAGCTGAAGTTGGAGGTTTTTGGGCAGCTGCGGGGCTGCGTGGGTGGTGGCACGAGGATCTGGCTGTGGGGCTGTTGGGTGGCGGTTCCCTTTGGCAGCGGGAGCTCCTCAGGCCTCATTGTGTCCTCGTCGATGTTTGCAGAAGCCGTGGGACGGCGAGGCAAGAGCGAGCCGCAGGAGCGGCCTCTTCGGGCTCAAGAGTGGAACGGCGAGGCAAGAGCGAGCTTCAGCATCGGTGTCTTCGAGCCCAGGAGCGGAGCCGCAAGGTAAGAGCAGCAGCTTGGAGCTGATGTGTGAGGCTTTTGGGCAGCCAAAAGGATCTGTGGGTGGCTGGTTGGGGATGTCCCTGTGGGGCTGTTGGGTGGCGGTTCCCTGCAGGCACAGGGTCTGGAGCTTCTCAGGCCTGAGTGTTTTGTCGTGCGTTGGCAGAAGCCGTGGGACGACGAGGCCGGAGCGGCAGGGTCTTCGAGCTCAAGAGTGGAACGGCGAGGCAAGAGCAAGCTTGGAGCTGAAGAGGGACACGAGGGGCCCTCTGGGCAAAGGGCTTTTCCAGGCCCGGGCACCTTCAGGGTGCCGCGGCTGTCTTTGCGCTGGGCGACCTCCCTGTGTGCAGGGCTGGTCTTTGCTGTGGTTGGGCCTTTTGCCCTTGTGCTCCTTTGGCTGCCCGGAGAGAGGGGCAACCCTGTAAAGGAGGGTGAGAGCCCCTGTCTCCGCACCGCAGGGGGGAAACGGAGCTCTCCCGGCCCCCAGCCCAGCTACCCTGTAAGCAGGGCAGGGCTTTTCCCCAGCCCCGGCAGCTTTCTGCCTGCGGCTGACCCCTGGCCAGCGTGACCCCCTGTACTCGGGGTGTGTCACAGCCCGTGTCCCCGGTGCCAGTCCTGAAGCGCTTCAGCGCGTCGAGGCCCCTGTGGCCTCCTCTCAGTGCGCGGGCAGGTCTGATGCTTTCCTCTCCCGCTCAGCATTAGCAATGGCTCCCTAGAGTAGGCTGGCTGCACAGAACTTGCTCCCTCTTCTGGGACTGTCTCCCCCTCCCCTGCCTCCCCCTCCCCTGTCTTCCCCTTAGCTGGTGTGTGTGAGGAAGCGTGTTTGTACTTTAGAAACAGTGCAGTGTAGCTTAGACTTCCCAGGAGGGAAAGAGGAGCTCTGTGCAACCGCAGGCGGGTGCCCAAAATGCACGGGTGGAGAAAGCCCCTGCTTTCTGAGGACGGCGCAAAGCCGCTTAGCGGCAGCGTGGGCAGCATGACCCGCCTGTAGCCAGGGCCAGGGCGTGCACCTATGCTGCCGGTGGTGCTGGTGAGCTGCCAGCGTGCGGGCCCTGTACTCGGGGCACGTGTCAGGACTTTGGCGGCACCCTTTGTCCCCAGGAGCAGCCCCACCCAGGTCCCTGTAAGCAGGGCTGGGGAGGCTCCTTTAGCCAGGCAACAGGAACGAGCGCTCCCGGGCCCTTGCCAGGGGGCGGCTTGCAGACGTGCCGTGCCGCAGGGCACGCTCCCGCCTTTGGCCCAGCTTCGGGCTGGCGCCACGTGGCTGGCGGCCTCGGAGAGGAGGCTCCCGGGGCTCTGCAGACGGCTGTGTTGCCGTGCTGCGCTGCGGCCGGGCTCCAGCCTGTCCCTGAGTGGGGCGCAGGCCGGAGCCTGTGCTCCGTATGCTTTTGCTGGGGGGTGCCGGGCAGCAGGGGGCGGCCCCGTAAGTGGGGTTCTGTGCGTCCCCTGGCCTCGGCGGGCGGTTGGAGGGACCCCCTGTAATCAGGCGGGTGTCCCTGGCCCCGGTCTTTCAGAGGCGTGGGGCCAGGAGTCATGGGGCCGGGCGTGTGCCCTCCCTGTCCTCGGGGCTGGGCTGGTGGCCCCTCGGCTTTAGGCCGTGAGCTCGACTGCCTGACTCTAGAGTCAGGTTCCTGTTGCCTTGGGGGAAGGCCGAGCTCTGTGGCTCCCTGGGTGTGGACCGGCCTGTAAGCAGGCTGCGGGTCTGGGAGCCTTTGTGCTCCCTTCAGCTGGCAGCCTGTGTGGGGCGCCCGCCCCGTTAGCGGGGAGCGCCCCGGAACTGGAGAGAAGGAGCCTCCAGAGGCCTTGGGGACCAGAGCCGCCCTGTAAGCGGTGGCCAGTGCTCTGGAGTCCCGGGCACTTTTTAGTCCGGGCAGCGGCTTGAGCCCCCTGTAAGCAGGGGTGCAGCCTCTTGGCCGCTTCCTTGCGAGCCCAGCTTCATTTGCCCAGAGGGCCCGGCTCCCAGCACGGCGTGGGACTGCGCCGGACGTCGCGACGGTGAGTCAAGCTGAAGTTGGAGGTTTTTGGGCAGCTGCGGGGCTGCGTGGGTGGTGGCACGAGGATCTGGCTGTGGGGCTGTTGGGTGGCGGTTCCCTTTGGCAGCGGGAGCTCCTCAGGCCTCATTGTGTCCTCGTCGACGTTTGCAGAAGCCGTGGGACGGCGAGGCAAGAGCGAGCCGCAGGAGCGGCCTCTTCGGGCTCAAGAGTGGAACGGCGAGGCAAGAGCGAGCTTCAGCATCGGGGTCTTCGAGCCCAGGAGTGGAGCCGCAAGGTAAGAGCAGCAGCTTGGAGCTGATGTGTGAGGCTTTTGGGCAGCCAAAAGGATCTGTGGGTGGCTGGTTGGGGATGTCCCTGTGGGGCTGTTGGGTGGCGGTTCCCTGCAGGCACAGGGTCTGGAGCTTCTCAGGCCTGAGTGTTTCGTCGTGCGTTGGCAGAAGCCGTGGGACGACGAGGCCGGAGCGGCAGGGTCTTCGAGCTCAAGAGTGGAACGGCGAGGCAAGAGCAAGCTTGGAGCTGAAGAGGGACACGAGGGGCCCTCTGGGCAAAGGGCTTTTCCAGGCCAGGGCACCTTCAGGGTGCCGCGGCTGTCTTTGCGCTGGGCGACCTCCCTGTGTGCAGGGCTGGTCTTTGCTGTGGTTGGGCCTTTTGCCCTTGTGCTCCTTTGGCTGCCCGGAGAGAGGGGCAACCCTGTAAAGGAGGGTGAGAGCCCCTGTCTCCGCACCGCAGGGGGGAAACGGAGCTCTCCCGGCCCCCAGCCCAGCTACCCTGTAAGCAGGGCAGGGCTTTTCCCCAGCCCCGGCAGCTTTCTGCCTGCGGCTGACCCCTGGCCAGCGTGACCCCCTGTACTCGGGGTGTGTCACAGCCCGTGTCCCCGGTGCCAGTCCTGAAGCGCTTCAGCGCGTCGAGGCCCCTGTGGCCTCCTCTCAGTGCGCGGGCAGGTCTGATGCTTTCCTCTCCCGCTCAGCATTAGCAATGGCTCCCTAGAGTAGGCTGGCTGCACAGAACTTGCTCCCTCTTCTGGGACTGTCTCCCCCTCCCCTGTCTTCCCCTTAGCTGGTGTGAGTGAGGAAGCGTGTTTGTACTTTAGAAACAGTGCAGTGTAGCTTAGACTTCCCAGGAGGGAAAGAGGAGCTCTGTGCAGCCGCAGGCGGGTGCCCAAAATGCACGGGTGGAGAAAGCATCCGGCCTTGCCCCTGCTTTCTGAGGACGGCGCAAAGCCGCTTAGCGGCAGCGTGGGCAGCATGACCCGCCTGTAGCCAGGGCCAGGGCGTGCACCTATGCTGCCGGTGGTGCTGGTGAGCTGCCAGCGTGCGGGCCCTGTACTCGGGGCACGTGTCAGGACTTTGGCGGCACCCTTTGTCCCCAGGAGCAGCCCCACCCAGGTCCCTGTAAGCAGGGCTGGGGAGGCTCCTTTAGCCAGGCAACAGGAACGAGCGCTCCCGGGCCCTTGCCAGGGGGCGGCTTGCAGACGTGCCGTGCCGCAGGGCACGCTCCCGCCTTTGGCCCTGCTTCGGGCTGGCGCCACGTGGCTGGCGGCCTCGGAGAGGAGGCTCCCGGGGCTCTGCAGACGGCTGTGTTGCCGTGCTGCGCTGCGGCCGGGCTCCAGCCTGTCCCTGAGTGGGGCGCAGGCCGGAGCCTGTGCTCCGTATGCTTTTGCTGGGGGGTGCCGGGCAGCAGGGGGCGGCCCCGTAAGTGGGGTTCTGTGCGTCCCCTGGCCTCGGCGGGCGGTTGGAGGGACCCCCTGTAATCAGGCGGGTGTCCCTGGCCCCGGTCTTTCAGAGGCGTGGGGCCAGGAGTCATGGGGCCGGGCGTGTGCCCTCCCTGTCCTCGGGGCTGGGCTGGTGGCCCCTCGGCTTTAGGCCGTGAGCTCGACTGCCTGACTCTAGAGTCAGGTTCCTGTTGCCTTGGGGGAAGGCCGAGCTCTGTGGCTCCCTGGGTGTGGACCGGCCTGTAAGCAGGCTGCGGGTCTGGGAGCCTTTGTGCTCCCTTCAGCTGGCAGCCTGTGTGGGGCGCCCGCCCCGTTAGCGGGGAGCACCCCGGAACTGGAGAGAAGGAGCCTCCAGAGGCCTTGGGGACCAGAGCCGCCCTGTAAGCGGTGGCCAGTGCTCTGGAGTCCCGGGCACTTTTTAGTCCGGGCAGCGGCTTGAGCCCCCTGTAAGCAGGGGTGCAGCCTCTTGGCCGCTGCCTTGCGTGCCCAGCTTCATTTGCCCAGAGGGCCCGGCTCCCAGCACGGCGTGGGACTGCGCCGGACGTCGCGACGGTGAGTCAAGCTGAAGTTGGAGGTTTTTGGGCAGCTGCGGGGCTGCGTGGGTGGTGGCACGAGGATCTGGCTGTGGGGCTGTTGGGTGGCGGTTCCCTTTGGCAGCGGGAGCTCCTCAGGCCTCATTGTGTCCTCGTCGACGTTTGCAGAAGCCGTGGGACGGCGAGGCAAGAGCGAGCCGCAGGAGCGGCCTCTTCGGGCTCAAGAGTGGAACGGCGAGGCAAGAGCGAGCTTCAGCATCGGGGTCTTCGAGCCCAGGAGTGGAGCCGCAAGGTAAGAGCAGCAGCTTGGAGCTGATGTGTGAGGCTTTTGGGCAGCCAAAAGGATCTGTGGGTGGCTGGTTGGGGATGTCCCTGTGGGGCTGTTGGGTGGCGGTTCCCTGCAGGCACAGGGTCTGGAGCTTCTCAGGCCTGAGTGTTTCGTCGTGCGTTGGCAGAAGCCGTGGGACGACGAGGCCGGAGCGGCAGGGTCTTCGAGCTCAAGAGTGGAACGGCGAGGCAAGAGCAAGCTTGGAGCTGAAGAGGGACACGAGGGGCCTGCTGGGCAAAGGGCTTTTCCAGGCCAGGGCACCTTCAGGGTGCTGCGGCTGTCTTTGCACTGGGCGACCTCCCTGTGTGCAGGGCTGGTCTTTGCTGTGGTTGGGCCTTTTGCCCTTGTGCTCCTTTGGCTGCCCGGAGAGAGGGGCAACCCTGTAAAGGAGGGTGAGCGCCCCTGTCTCCGCACCGCAGGGGGGAAACGGAGCTCTCCCGGCCCCCAGCCCAGCTACCCTGTAAGCAGGGCAGGGCTTTTCCCCAGCCCCGGCAGCTTTCTGCCTGCGGCTGACCCCTGGCCAGCGTGACCCCCTGTACTCGGGGTGTGTCACAGCCCGTGTCCCCGGTGCCAGTCCTGAAGCGCTTCAGCGCGTCGAGGCCCCTGTGGCCTCCTCTCAGTGCGCGGGCAGGTCTGATGCTTTCCTCTCCCGCTCAGCATTAGCAATGGCTCCCTAGAGTAGGCTGGCTGCACAGAACTTGCTCCCTCTTCTGGGACTGTCTCCCCCTCCCCTGCCTCCCCCTCCCCTGTCTTCCCCTTAGCTGGTGTGTGTGAGGAAGCGTGTTTGTACTTTAGAAACAGTGCAGTGTAGCTTAGACTTCCCAGGAGGGAAAGAGGAGCTCTGTGCAGCCGCAGGCGGGTGCCCTAAATGCACGGGTGGAGAAAGCATCCGGCCTTGCCCCTGCTTTCTGAGGACGGCGCAAAGCCGCTTAGCGGCAGCGTGGGCAGCATGACCCGCCTGTAGCCAGGGCCAGGGCGTGCACCTATGCTGCCGGTGGTGCTGGTGAGCTGCCAGCGTGCGGGCCCTGTACTCGGGGCACGTGTCAGGACTTTGGCGGCACCCTTTGTCCCCAGGAGCAGCCCCACCCAGGTCCCTGTAAGCAGGGCTGGGGAGGCTCCTTTAGCCAGGCAACAGGAACGAGCGCTCCCGGGCCCTTGCCAGGGGGCGGCTTGCAGACGTGCCGTGCCGCAGGGCACGCTCCCGCCTTTGGCCCTGCTTCGGGCTGGCGCCACGTGGCTGGCGGCCTCGGAGAGGAGGCTCCCGGGGCTCTGCAGACGGCTGTGTTGCCGTGCTGCGCTGTGGCCGGGCTCCAGCCTGTCCCTGAGTGGGGCGCAGGCCGGAGCCTGTGCTCCGTATGCTTTTGCTGGGGGGTGCCGGGCAGCAGGGGGCGGCCCCGTAAGTGGGGTTCTGTGCGTCCCCTGGCCTCGGCGGGCGGTTGGAGGGACCCCCTGTAATCAGGCGGGTGTCCCTGGCCCCGGTCTTTCAGAGGCGTGGGGCCAGGAGTCATGGGGCCGGGCGTGTGCCCTCCCTGTCCTCGGGGCTGGGCTGGTGGCCCCTCGGCTTTAGGCCGTGAGCTCGACTGCCTGACTCTAGAGTCAGGTTCCTGTTGCCTTGGGGGAAGGCCGAGCTCTGTGGCTCCCTGGGTGTGGACCGGCCTGTAAGCAGGCTGCGGGTCTGGGAGCCTTTGTGCTCCCTTCAGCTGGCAGCCTGTGTGGGGCGCCCGCCCCGTTAGCGGGGAGCGCCCCGGAACTGGAGAGAAGGAGCCTCCAGAGGCCTTGGGGACCAGAGCCGCCCTGTAAGCGGTGGCCAGTGCTCTGGAGTCCCGGGCACTTTTTAGTCCGGGCAGCGGCTTGAGCCCCCTGTAAGCAGGGGTGCAGCCTCTTGGCCGCTGCCTTGCGTGCCCAGCTTCATTTGCCCAGAGGGCCCGGCTCCCAGCACGGCGTGGGACTGCGCCGGACGTCGCGACGGTGAGTCAAGCTGAAGTTGGAGGTTTTTGGGCAGCTGCGGGGCTGCGTGGGTGGTGGCACGAGGATCTGGCTGTGGGGCTGTTGGGTGGCGGTTCCCTTTGGCAGCGGGAGCTCCTCAGGCCTCATTGTGTCCTCGTCGACGTTTGCAGAAGCCGTGGGACGGCGAGGCAAGAGCGAGCCGCAGGAGCGGCCTCTTCGGGCTCAAGAGTGGAACGGCGAGGCAAGAGCGAGCTTCAGCATCGGGGTCTTCGAGCCCAGGAGTGGAGCCGCAAGGTAAGAGCAGCAGCTTGGAGCTGATGTGTGAGGCTTTTGGGCAGCCAAAAGGATCTGTGGGTGGCTGGTTGGGGATGTCCCTGTGGGGCTGTTGGGTGGCGGTTCCCTGCAGGCACAGGGTCTGGAGCTTCTCAGGCCTGAGTGTTTCGTCGTGCGTTGGCAGAAGCCGTGGGACGACGAGGCCGGAGCGGCAGGGTCTTCGAGCTCAAGAGTGGAACGGCGAGGCAAGAGCAAGCTTGGAGCTGAAGAGGGACACGAGGGGCCCTCTGGGCAAAGGGCTTTTCCAGGCCAGGGCACCTTCAGGGTGCCGCGGCTGTCTTTGCGCTGGGCGACCTCCCTGTGTGCAGGGCTGGTCTTTGCTGTGGTTGGGCCTTTTGCCCTTGTGCTCCTTTGGCTGCCCGGAGAGAGGGGCAACCCTGTAAAGGAGGGTGAGAGCCCCTGTCTCCGCACCGCAGGGGGGAAACGGAGCTCTCCCGGCCCCCAGCCCAGCTACCCTGTAAGCAGGGCAGGGCTTTTCCCCAGCCCCGGCAGCTTTCTGCCTGCGGCTGACCCCTGGCCAGCGTGACCCCCTGTACTCGGGGTGTGTCACAGCCCGTGTCCCCGGTGCCAGTCCTGAAGCGCTTCAGCGCGTCGAGGCCCCTGTGGCCTCCTCTCAGTGCGCGGGCAGGTCTGATGCTTTCCTCTCCCGCTCAGCATTAGCAATGGCTCCCTAGAGTAGGCTGGCTGCACAGAACTTGCTCCCTCTTCTGGGACTGTCTCCCCCTCCCCTGCCTCCCCCTCCCCTGTCTTCCCCTTAGCTGGTGTGTGTGAGGAAGCGTGTTTGTACTTTAGAAACAGTGCAGTGTAGCTTAGACTTCCCAGGAGGGAAAGAGGAGCTCTGTGCAGCCGCAGGTGGGTGCCCAAAATGCATGGGTGGAGAAAGCATCCGGCCTTGCCCCTGCTTTCTGAGGACGGCGCAAAGCCGCTTAGCGGCAGCGTGGGCAGCATGACCCGCCTGTAGCCAGGGCCAGGGCGTGCACCTATGCTGCCGGTGGTGCTGGTGAGCTGCCAGCGTGCGGGCCCTGTACTCGGGGCACGTGTCAGGACTTTGGCGGCACCCTTTGTCCCCAGGAGCAGCCCCACCCAGGTCCCTGTAAGCAGGGCTGGGGAGGCTCCTTTAGCCAGGCAACAGGAACGAGCGCTCCCGGGCCCTTGCCAGGGGGCGGCTTGCAGACGTGCCGTGCCGCAGGGCACGCTCCCGCCTTTGGCCCTGCTTCGGGCTGGCGCCACGTGGCTGGCGGCCTCGGAGAGGAGGCTCCCGGGGCTCTGCAGACGGCTGTGTTGCCGTGCTGCGCTGTGGCCGGGCTCCAGCCTGTCCCTGAGTGGGGCGCAGGCCGGAGCCTGTGCTCCGTATGCTTTTGCTGGGGGGTGCCGGGCAGCAGGGGGCGGCCCCGTAAGTGGGGTTCTGTGCGTCCCCTGGCCTCGGCGGGCGGTTGGAGGGACCCCCTGTAATCAGGCGGGTGTCCCTGGCCCCGGTCTTTCAGAGGCGTGGGGCCAGGAGTCATGGGGCCGGGCGTGTGCCCTCCCTGTCCTCGGGGCTGGGCTGGTGGCCCCTCGGCTTTAGGCCGTGAGCTCGACTGCCTGACTCTAGAGTCAGGTTCCTGTTGCCTTGGGGGAAGGCCAAGCTCTGTGGCTCCCTGGGTGTGGACCGGCCTGTAAGCAGGCTGCGGGTCTGGGAGCCTTTGTGCTCCCTTCAGCTGGCAGCCTGTGTGGGGCGCCCGCCCCGTTAGCGGGGAGCGCCCCGGAACTGGAGAGAAGGAGCCTCCAGAGGCCTTGGGGACCAGAGCCGCCCTGTAAGCGGTGGCCAGTGCTCTGGAGTCCCGGGCACTTTTTAGTCCGGGCAGCGGCTTGAGCCCCCTGTAAGCAGGGGTGCAGCCTCTTGGCCGCTGCCTTGCGTGCCCAGCTTCATTTGCCCAGAGGGCCCGGCTCCCAGCACGGCGTGGGACTGCGCCGGACGTCGCGACGGTGAGTCAAGCTGAAGTTGGAGGTTTTTGGGCAGCTGCGGGGCTGCGTGGGTGGTGGCACGAGGATCTGGCTGTGGGGCTGTTGGGTGGCGGTTCCCTTTGGCAGCGGGAGCTCCTCAGGCCTCATTGTGTCCTCGTCGACGTTTGCAGAAGCCGTGGGACGGCGAGGCAAGAGCGAGCCGCAGGAGCGGCCTCTTCGGGCTCAAGAGTGGAACGGCGAGGCAAGAGCGAGCTTCAGCATCGGGGTCTTCGAGCCCAGGAGTGGAGCCGCAAGGTAAGAGCAGCAGCTTGGAGCTGATGTGTGAGGCTTTTGGGCAGCCAAAAGGATCTGTGGGTGGCTGGTTGGGGATGTCCCTGTGGGGCTGTTGGGTGGCGGTTCCCTGCAGGCACAGGGTCTGGAGCTTCTCAGGCCTGAGTGTTTCGTCGTGCGTTGGCAGAAGCTGTGGGACGACGAGGCCGGAGCGGCAGGGTCTTCGAGCTCAAGAGTGGAACGGCGAGGCAAGAGCAAGCTTGGAGCTGAAGAGGGACACGAGGGGCCCTCTGGGCAAAGGGCTTTTCCAGGCCAGGGCACCTTCAGGGTGCCGCGGCTGTCTTTGCGCTGGGCGACCTCCCTGTGTGCAGGGCTGGTCTTTGCTGTGGTTGGGCCTTTTGCCCTTGTGCTCCTTTGGCTGCCCGGAGAGAGGGGCAACCCTGTAAAGGAGGGTGAGAGCCCCTGTCTCCGCACCGCAGGGGGGAAACGGAGCTCTCCCGGCCCCCAGCCCAGCTACCCTGTAAGCAGGGCAGGGCTTTTCCCCAGCCCCGGCAGCTTTCTGCCTGCGGCTGACCCCTGGCCAGCGTGACCCCCTGTACTCGGGGTGTGTCACAGCCCGTGTCCCCGGTGCCAGTCCTGAAGCGCTTCAGCGCGTCGAGGCCCCTGTGGCCTCCTCTCAGTGCGCGGGCAGGTCTGATGCTTTCCTCTCCCGCTCAGCATTAGCAATGGCTCCCTAGAGTAGGCTGGCTGCACAGAACTTGCTCCCTCTTCTGGGACTGTCTCCCCCTCCCCTGCCTCCCCCTCCCCTGTCTTCCCCTTAGCTGGTGTGTGTGAGGAAGCGTGTTTGTACTTTAGAAACAGTGCAGTGTAGCTTAGACTTCCCAGGAGGGAAAGAGGAGCTCTGTGCAGCCGCAGGTGGGTGCCCAAAATGCACGGGTGGAGAAAGCATCCGGCCTTGCCCCTGCTTTCTGAGGACGGCGCAAAGCCGCTTAGCGGCAGCGTGGGCAGCATGACCCGCCTGTAGCCAGGGCCAGGGCGTGCACCTATGCTGCCGGTGGTGCTGGTGAGCTGCCAGCGTGCGGGCCCTGTACTCGGGGCACGTGTCAGGACTTTGGCGGCACCCTTTGTCCCCAGGAGCAGCCCCACCCAGGTCCCTGTAAGCAGGGCTGGGGAGGCTCCTTTAGCCAGGCAACAGGAACGAGCGCTCCCGGGCCCTTGCCAGGGGGCGGCTTGCAGACGTGCCGTGCCGCAGGGCACGCTCCCGCCTTTGGCCCTGCTTCGGGCTGGCGCCACGTGGCTGGCGGCCTCGGAGAGGAGGCTCCCGGGGCTCTGCAGACGGCTGTGTTGCCGTGCTGCGCTGCGGCCGGGCTCCAGCCTGTCCCTGAGTGGGGCGCAGGCCGGAGCCTGTGCTCCGTATGCTTTTGCTGGGGGGTGCCGGGCAGCAGGGGGCGGCCCCGTAAGTGGGGTTCTGTGCGTCCCCTGGCCTCGGCGGGCGGTTGGAGGGACCCCCTGTAATCAGGCGGGTGTCCCTGGCCCCGGTCTTTCAGAGGCGTGGGGCCAGGAGTCATGGGGCCGGGCGTGTGCCCTCCCTGTCCTCGGGGCTGGGCTGGTGGCCCCTCGGCTTTAGGCCGTGAGCTCGACTGCCTGACTCTAGAGTCAGGTTCCTGTTGCCTTGGGGGAAGGCCGAGCTCTGTGGCTCCCTGGGTGTGGACCGGCCTGTAAGCAGGCTGCGGGTCTGGGAGCCTTTGTGCTCCCTTCAGCTGGCAGCCTGTGTGGGGCGCCCGCCCCGTTAGCGGGGAGCGCCCCGGAACTGGAGAGAAGGAGCCTCCAGAGGCCTTGGGGACCAGAGCCGCCCTGTAAGCGGTGGCCAGTGCTCTGGAGTCCCGGGCACTTTTTAGTCCGGGCAGCGGCTTGAGCCCCCTGTAAGCAGGGGTGAAGCCTCTTGGCCGCTGCCTTGCGTGCCCAGCTTCATTTGCCCAGAGGGCCCGGCTCCCAGCACGGCGTGGGACTGCGCCGGACGTCGCGACGGTGAGTCAAGCTGAAGTTGGAGGTTTTTGGGCAGCTGCGGGGCTGCGTGGGTGGTGGCACGAGGATCTGGCTGTGGGGCTGTTGGGTGGCGGTTCCCTTTGGCAGCGGGAGCTCCTCAGGCCTCATTGTGTCCTCGTCGACGTTTGCAGAAGCCGTGGGACGGCGAGGCAAGAGCGAGCCGCAGGAGCGGCCTCTTCGGGCTCAAGAGTGGAACGGCGAGGCAAGAGCGAGCTTCAGCATCGGGGTCTTCGAGCCCAGGAGTGGAGCCGCAAGGTAAGAGCAGCAGCTTGGAGCTGATGTGTGAGGCTTTTGGGCAGCCAAAAGGATCTGTGGGTGGCTGGTTGGGGATGTCCCTGTGGGGCTGTTGGGTGGCGGTTCCCTGCAGGCACAGGGTCTGGAGCTTCTCAGGCCTGAGTGTTTCGTCGTGCGTTGGCAGAAGCCGTGGGACGACGAGGCCGGAGCGGCAGGGTCTTCGAGCTCAAGAGTGGAACGGCGAGGCAAGAGCAAGCTTGGAGCTGAAGAGGGACACGAGGGGCCCTCTGGGCAAAGGGCTTTTCCAGGCCAGGGCACCTTCAGGGTGCCGCGGCTGTCTTTGCGCTGGGCGACCTCCCTGTGTGCAGGGCTGGTCTTTGCTGTGGTTGGGCCTTTTGCCCTTGTGCTCCTTTGGCTGCCCGGAGAGAGGGGCAACCCTGTAAAGGAGGGTGAGAGCCCCTGTCTCCGCACCGCAGGGGGGAAACGGAGCTCTCCCGGCCCCCAGCCCAGCTACCCTGTAAGCAGGGCAGGGCTTTTCCCCAGCCCCGGCAGCTTTCTGCCTGCGGCTGACCCCTGGCCAGCGTGACCCCCTGTACTCGGGGTGTGTCACAGCCCGTGTCCCCGGTGCCAGTCCTGAAGCGCTTCAGCGCGTCGAGGCCCCTGTGGCCTCCTCTCAGTGCGCGGGCAGGTCTGATGCTTTCCTCTCCCGCTCAGCATTAGCAATGGCTCCCTAGAGTAGGCTGGCTGCACAGAACTTGCTCCCTCTTCTGGGACTGTCTCCCCCTCCCCTGCCTCCCCCTCCCCTGTCTTCCCCTTAGCTGGTGTGTGTGAGGAAGCGTGTTTGTACTTTAGAAACAGTGCAGTGTAGCTTAGACTTCCCAGGAGGGAAAGAGGAGCTCTGTGCAGCCGCAGGCGGGTGCCCAAAATGCACGGGTGGAGAAAGCATCCGGCCTTGCCCCTGCTTTCTGAGGACGGCGCAAAGCCGCTTAGCGGCAGCGTGGGCAGCATGACCCGCCTGTAGCCAGGGCCAGGGCGTGCACCTATGCTGCCGGTGGTGCTGGTGAGCTGCCAGCGTGCGGGCCCTGTACTCGGGGCACGTGTCAGGACTTTGGCGGCACCCTTTGTCCCCAGGAGCAGCCCCACCCAGGTCCCTGTAAGCAGGGCTGGGGAGGCTCCTTTAGCCAGGCAACAGGAACGAGCGCTCCCGGGCCCTTGCCAGGGGGGGGCTTGCAGACGTGCCGTGCCGCAGGGCACGCTCCCGCCTTTGGCCCTGCTTCGGGCTGGCGCCACGTGGCTGGCGGCCTCGGAGAGGAGGCTCCCGGGGCTCTGCAGACGGCTGTGTTGCCGTGCTGCGCTGCGGCCGGGCTCCAGCCTGTCCCTGAGTGGGGCGCAGGCCGGAGCCTGTGCTCCGTATGCTTTTGCTGGGGGGTGCCGGGCAGCAGGGGGCGGCCCCGTAAGTGGGGTTCTGTGCGTCCCCTGGCCTCGGCGGGCGGTTGGAGGGACCCCCTGTAATCAGGCGGGTGTCCCTGGCCCCGGTCTTTCAGAGGCGTGGGGCCAGGAGTCATGGGGCCGGGCGTGTGCCCTCCCTGTCCTCGGGGCTGGGCTGGTGGCCCCTCGGCTTTAGGCCGTGAGCTCGACTGCCTGACTCTAGAGTCAGGTTCCTGTTGCCTTGGGGGAAGGCCGAGCTCTGTGGCTCCCTGGGTGTGGACCGGCCTGTAAGCAGGCTGCGGGTCTGGGAGCCTTTGTGCTCCCTTCAGCTGGCAGCCTGTGTGGGGCGCCCGCCCCGTTAGCGGGGAGCGCCCCGGAACTGGAGAGAAGGAGCCTCCAGAGGCCTTGGGGACCAGAGCCGCCCTGTAAGCGGTGGCCAGTGCTCTGGAGTCCCGGGCACTTTTTAGTCCGGGCAGCGGCTTGAGCCCCCTGTAAGCAGGGGTGCAGCCTCTTGGCCGCTGCCTTGCGTGCCCAGCTTCATTTGCCCAGAGGGCCCGGCTCCCAGCACGGCGTGGGACTGCGCCGGACGTCGCGACGGTGAGTCAAGCTGAAGTTGGAGGTTTTTGGGCAGCTGCGGGGCTGCGTGGGTGGTGGCACGAGGATCTGGCTGTGGGGCTGTTGGGTGGCGGTTCCCTTTGGCAGCGGGAGCTCCTCAGGCCTCATTGTGTCCTCGTCGACGTTTGCAGAAGCCGTGGGACGGCGAGGCAAGAGCGAGCCGCAGGAGCGGCCTCTTCGGGCTCAAGAGTGGAACGGCGAGGCAAGAGCGAGCTTCAGCATCGGGGTCTTCGAGCCCAGGAGTGGAGCCGCAAGGTAAGAGCAGCAGCTTGGAGCTGATGTGTGAGGCTTTTGGGCAGCCAAAAGGATCTGTGGGTGGCTGGTTGGGGATGTCCCTGTGGGGCTGTTGGGTGGCGGTTCCCTGCAGGCACAGGGTCTGGAGCTTCTCAGGCCTGAGTGTTTCGTCGTGCGTTGGCAGAAGCCGTGGGACGACGAGGCCGGAGCGGCAGGGTCTTCGAGCTCAAGAGTGGAACGGCGAGGCAAGAGCAAGCTTGGAGCTGAAGAGGGACACGAGGGGCCCTCTGGGCAAAGGGCTTTTCCAGGCCAGGGCACCTTCAGGGTGCCGCGGCTGTCTTTGCGCTGGGCGACCTCCCTGTGTGCAGGGCTGGTCTTTGCTGTGGTTGGGCCTTTTGCCCTTGTGCTCCTTTGGCTGCCCGGAGAGAGGGGCAACCCTGTAAAGGAGGGTGAGAGCCCCTGTCTCCGCACCGCAGGGGGGAAACGGAGCTCTCCCGGCCCCCAGCCCAGCTACCCTGTAAGCAGGGCAGGGCTTTTCCCCAGCCCCGGCAGCTTTCTGCCTGCGGCTGACCCCTGGCCAGCGTGACCCCCTGTACTCGGGGTGTGTCACAGCCCGTGTCCCCGGTGCCAGTCCTGAAGCGCTTCAGCGCGTCGAGGCCCCTGTGGCCTCCTCTCAGTGCGCGGGCAGGTCTGATGCTTTCCTCTCCCGCTCAGCATTAGCAATGGCTCCCTAGAGTAGGCTGGCTGCACAGAACTTGCTCCCTCTTCTGGGACTGTCTCCCCCTCCCCTGCCTCCCCCTCCCCTGTCTTCCCCTTAGCTGGTGTGTGTGAGGAAGCGTGTTTGTACTTTAGAAACAGTGCAGTGTAGCTTAGACTTCCCAGGAGGGAAAGAGGAGCTCTGTGCAGCCGCAGGCGGGTGCCCAAAATGCACGGGTGGAGAAAGCATCCGGCCTTGCCCCTGCTTTCTGAGGACGGCGCAAAGCCGCTTAGCGGCAGCGTGGGCAGCATGACCCGCCTGTAGCCAGGGCCAGGGCGTGCACCTATGCTGCCGGTGGTGCTGGTGAGCTGCCAGCGTGCGGGCCCTGTACTCGGGGCACGTGTCAGGACTTTGGCGGCACCCTTTGTCCCCAGGAGCAGCCCCACCCAGGTCCCTGTAAGCAGGGCTGGGGAGGCTCCTTTAGCCAGGCAACAGGAACGAGCGCTCCCGGGCCCTTGCCAGGGGGCGGCTTGCAGACGTGCCGTGCCGCAGGGCACGCTCCCGCCTTTGGCCCTGCTTCGGGCTGGCGCCACGTGGCTGGCGGCCTCGGAGAGGAGGCTCCCGGGGCTCTGCAGACGGCTGTGTTGCCATGCTGCGCTGTGGCCGGGCTCCAGCCTGTCCCTGAGTGGGGCGCAGGCCGGAG
This sequence comes from Melospiza melodia melodia, assembly GCF_035770615.1. NCBI lineage: Eukaryota > Metazoa > Chordata > Aves > Passeriformes > Passerellidae > Melospiza > Melospiza melodia. The sequence goes on along the minus strand of NC_086204.1, from coordinate 5,939,063 downwards.
CCTGTGCTCCGTATGCTTTTGCTGGGGGGTGCCGGGCAGCAGGGGGCGGCCCCGTAAGTGGGGTTCTGTGCGTCCCCTGGCCTCGGCGGGCGGTTGGAGGGACCCCCTGTAATCAGGCGGGTGTCCCTGGCCCCGGTCTTTCAGAGGCGTGGGGCCAGGAGTCATGGGGCCGGGCGTGTGCCCTCCCTGTCCTCGGGGCTGGGCTGGTGGCCCCTCGGCTTTAGGCCGTGAGCTCGACTGCCTGACTCTAGAGTCAGGTTCCTGTTGCCTTGGGGGAAGGCCGAGCTCTGTGGCTCCCTGGGTGTGGACCGGCCTGTAAGCAGGCTGCGGGTCTGGGAGCCTTTGTGCTCCCTTCAGCTGGCAGCCTGTGTGGGGCGCCCGCCCCGTTAGCGGGGAGCGCCCCGGAACTGGAGAGAAGGAGCCTCCAGAGGCCTTGGGGACCAGAGCCGCCCTGTAAGCGGTGGCCAGTGCTCTGGAGTCCCGGGCACTTTTTAGTCCGGGCAGCGGCTTGAGCCCCCTGTAAGCAGGGGTGCAGCCTCTTGGCCGCTGCCTTGCGTGCCCAGCTTCATTTGCCCAGAGGGCCCGGCTCCCAGCACGGCGTGGGACTGCGCCGGACGTCGCGACGGTGAGTCAAGCTGAAGTTGGAGGTTTTTGGGCAGCTGCGGGGCTGCGTGGGTGGTGGCACGAGGATCTGGCTGTGGGGCTGTTGGGTGGCGGTTCCCTTTGGCAGCGGGAGCTCCTCAGGCCTCATTGTGTCCTCGTCGACGTTTGCAGAAGCCGTGGGACGGCGAGGCAAGAGCGAGCCGCAGGAGCGGCCTCTTCGGGCTCAAGAGTGGAACGGCGAGGCAAGAGCGAGCTTCAGCATCGGGGTCTTCGAGCCCAGGAGTGGAGCCGCAAGGTAAGAGCAGCAGCTTGGAGCTGATGTGTGAGGCTTTTGGGCAGCCAAAAGGATCTGTGGGTGGCTGGTTGGGGATGTCCCTGTGGGGCTGTTGGGTGGCGGTTCCCTGCAGGCACAGGGTCTGGAGCTTCTCAGGCCTGAGTGTTTCGTCGTGCGTTGGCAGAAGCTGTGGGACGACGAGGCCGGAGCGGCAGGGTCTTCGAGCTCAAGAGTGGAACGGCGAGGCAAGAGCAAGCTTGGAGCTGAAGAGGGACACGAGGGGCCCTCTGGGCAAAGGGCTTTTCCAGGCCAGGGCACCTTCAGGGTGCCGCGGCTGTCTTTGCGCTGGGCGACCTCCCTGTGTGCAGGGCTGGTCTTTGCTGTGGTTGGGCCTTTTGCCCTTGTGCTCCTTTGGCTGCCCGGAGAGAGGGGCAACCCTGTAAAGGAGGGTGAGAGCCCCTGTCTCCGCACCGCAGGGGGGAAACGGAGCTCTCCCGGCCCCCAGCCCAGCTACCCTGTAAGCAGGGCAGGGCTTTTCCCCAGCCCCGGCAGCTTTCTGCCTGCGGCTGACCCCTGGCCAGCGTGACCCCCTGTACTCGGGGTGTGTCACAGCCCGTGTCCCCGGTGCCAGTCCTGAAGCGCTTCAGCGCGTCGAGGCCCCTGTGGCCTCCTCTCAGTGCGCGGGCAGGTCTGATGCTTTCCTCTCCCGCTCAGCATTAGCAATGGCTCCCTAGAGTAGGCTGGCTGCACAGAACTTGCTCCCTCTTCTGGGACTGTCTCCCCCTCCCCTGCCTCCCCCTCCCCTGTCTTCCCCTTAGCTGGTGTGTGTGAGGAAGCGTGTTTGTACTTTAGAAACAGTGCAGTGTAGCTTAGACTTCCCAGGAGGGAAAGAGGAGCTCTGTGCAGCCGCAGGTGGGTGCCCAAAATGCACGGGTGGAGAAAGCATCCGGCCTTGCCCCTGCTTTCTGAGGACGGCGCAAAGCCGCTTAGCGGCAGCGTGGGCAGCATGACCCGCCTGTAGCCAGGGCCAGGGCGTGCACCTATGCTGCCGGTGGTGCTGGTGAGCTGCCAGCGTGCGGGCCCTGTACTCGGGGCACGTGTCAGGACTTTGGCGGCACCCTTTGTCCCCAGGAGCAGCCCCACCCAGGTCCCTGTAAGCAGGGCTGGGGAGGCTCCTTTAGCCAGGCAACAGGAACGAGCGCTCCCGGGCCCTTGCCAGGGGGCGGCTTGCAGACGTGCCGTGCCGCAGGGCACGCTCCCGCCTTTGGCCCTGCTTCGGGCTGGCGCCACGTGGCTGGCGGCCTCGGAGAGGAGGCTCCCGGGGCTCTGCAGACGGCTGTGTTGCCGTGCTGCGCTGCGGCCGGGCTCCAGCCTGTCCCTGAGTGGGGCGCAGGCCGGAGCCTGTGCTCCGTATGCTTTTGCTGGGGGGTGCCGGGCAGCAGGGGGCGGCCCCGTAAGTGGGGTTCTGTGCGTCCCCTGGCCTCGGCGGGCGGTTGGAGGGACCCCCTGTAATCAGGCGGGTGTCCCTGGCCCCGGTCTTTCAGAGGCGTGGGGCCAGGAGTCATGGGGCCGGGCGTGTGCCCTCCCTGTCCTCGGGGCTGGGCTGGTGGCCCCTCGGCTTTAGGCCGTGAGCTCGACTGCCTGACTCTAGAGTCAGGTTCCTGTTGCCTTGGGGGAAGGCCGAGCTCTGTGGCTCCCTGGGTGTGGACCGGCCTGTAAGCAGGCTGCGGGTCTGGGAGCCTTTGTGCTCCCTTCAGCTGGCAGCCTGTGTGGGGCGCCCGCCCCGTTAGCGGGGAGCGCCCCGGAACTGGAGAGAAGGAGCCTCCAGAGGCCTTGGGGACCAGAGCCGCCCTGTAAGCGGTGGCCAGTGCTCTGGAGTCCCGGGCACTTTTTAGTCCGGGCAGCGGCTTGAGCCCCCTGTAAGCAGGGGTGCAGCCTCTTGGCCGCTGCCTTGCGTGCCCAGCTTCATTTGCCCAGAGGGCCCGGCTCCCAGCACGGCGTGGGACTGCGCCGGACGTCGCGACGGTGAGTCAAGCTGAAGTTGGAGGTTTTTGGGCAGCTGCGGGGCTGCGTGGGTGGTGGCACGAGGATCTGGCTGTGGGGCTGTTGGGTGGCGGTTCCCTTTGGCAGCGGGAGCTCCTCAGGCCTCATTGTGTCCTCGTCGACGTTTGCAGAAGCCGTGGGACGGCGAGGCAAGAGCGAGCCGCAGGAGCGGCCTCTTCGGGCTCAAGAGTGGAACGGCGAGGCAAGAGCAAGCTTCAGCATCGGGGTCTTCGAGCCCAGGAGTGGAGCCGCAAGGTAAGAGCAGCAGCTTGGAGCTGATGTGTGAGGCTTTTGGGCAGCCAAAAGGATCTGTGGGTGGCTGGTTGGGGATGTCCCTGTGGGGCTGTTGGGTGGCGGTTCCCTGCAGGCACAGGGTCTGGAGCTTCTCAGGCCTGAGTGTTTCGTCGTGCGTTGGCAGAAGCCGTGGGACGACGAGGCCGGAGCGGCAGGGTCTTCGAGCTCAAGAGTGGAACGGCGAGGCAAGAGCAAGCTTGGAGCTGAAGAGGGACACGAGGGGCCCGCTGGGCAAAGGGCTTTTCCAGGCCAGGGCACCTTCAGGGTGCTGCAGCTGTCTTTGCACTGGGCGACCTCCCTGTGTGCAGGGCTGGTCTTTGCTGTGGTTGGGCCTTTTGCCCTTGTGCTCCTTTGGCTGCCCGGAGAGAGGGGCAACCCTGTAAAGGAGGGTGAGAGCCCCTGTCTCCGCACCGCAGGGGGGAAACGGAGCTCTCCCGGCCCCCAGCCCAGCTACCCTGTAAGCAGGGCAGGGCTTTTCCCCAGCCCCGGCAGCTTTCTGCCTGCGGCTGACCCCTGGCCAGCGTGACCCCCTGTACTCGGGGTGTGTCACAGCCCGTGTCCCCGGTGCCAGTCCTGAAGCGCTTCAGCGCGTCGAGGCCCCTGTGGCCTCCTCTCAGTGCGCGGGCAGGTCTGATGCTTTCCTCTCCCGCTCAGCATTAGCAATGGCTCCCTAGAGTAGGCTGGCTGCACAGAACTTGCTCCCTCTTCTGGGACTGTCTCCCCCTCCCCTGCCTCCCCCTCCCCTGTCTTCCCCTTAGCTGGTGTGTGTGAGGAAGCGTGTTTGTACTTTAGAAACAGTGCAGTGTAGCTTAGACTTCCCAGGAGGGAAAGAGGAGCTCTGTGCAGCCGCAGGCGGGTGCCCTAAATGCACGGGTGGAGAAAGCATCCGGCCTTGCCCCTGCTTTCTGAGGACGGCGCAAAGCCGCTTAGCGGCAGCGTGGGCAGCATGACCCGCCTGTAGCCAGGGCCAGGGCGTGCACCTATGCTGCCGGTGGTGCTGGTGAGCTGCCAGCGTGCGGGCCCTGTACTCGGGGCACGTGTCAGGACTTTGGCGGCACCCTTTGTCCCCAGGAGCAGCCCCACCCAGGTCCCTGTAAGCAGGGCTGGGGAGGCTCCTTTAGCCAGGCAACAGGAACGAGCGCTCCCGGGCCCTTGCCAGGGGGCGGCTTGCAGACGTGCCGTGCCGCAGGGCACGCTCCCGCCTTTGGCCCTGCTTCGGGCTGGCGCCACGTGGCTGGCGGCCTCGGAGAGGAGGCTCCCGGGGCTCTGCAGACGGCTGTGTTGCCGTGCTGCGCTGCGGCCGGGCTCCAGCCTGTCCCTGAGTGGGGCGCAGGCCGGAGCCTGTGCTCCGTATGCTTTTGCTGGGGGGTGCCGGGCAGCAGGGGGCGGCCCCGTAAGTGGGGTTCTGTGCGTCCCCTGGCCTCGGCGGGCGGTTGGAGGGACCCCCTGTAATCAGGCGGGTGTCCCTGGCCCCGGTCTTTCAGAGGCGTGGGGCCAGGAGTCATGGGGCCGGGCGTGTGCCCTCCCTGTCCTCGGGGCTGGGCTGGTGGCCCCTCGGCTTTAGGCCGTGAGCTCGACTGCCTGACTCTAGAGTCAGGTTCCTGTTGCCTTGGGGGAAGGCCGAGCTCTGTGGCTCCCTGGGTGTGGACCGGCCTGTAAGCAGGCTGCGGGTCTGGGAGCCTTTGTGCTCCCTTCAGCTGGCAGCCTGTGTGGGGCGCCCGCCCCGTTAGCGGGGAGCGCCCCGGAACTGGAGAGAAGGAGCCTCCAGAGGCCTTGGGGACCAGAGCCGCCCTGTAAGCGGTGGCCAGTGCTCTGGAGTCCCGGGCACTTTTTAGTCCGGGCAGCGGCTTGAGCCCCCTGTAAGCAGGGGTGCAGCCTCTTGGCCGCTGCCTTGCGTGCCCAGCTTCATTTGCCCAGAGGGCCCGGCTCCCAGCACGGCGTGGGACTGCGCCGGACGTCGCGACGGTGAGTCAAGCTGAAGTTGGAGGTTTTTGGGCAGCTGCGGGGCTGCGTGGGTGGTGGCACGAGGATCTGGCTGTGGGGCTGTTGGGTGGCGGTTCCCTTTGGCAGCGGGAGCTCCTCAGGCCTCATTGTGTCCTCGTCGACGTTTGCAGAAGCCGTGGGACGGCGAGGCAAGAGCGAGCCGCAGGAGCGGCCTCTTCGGGCTCAAGAGTGGAACGGCGAGGCAAGAGCGAGCTTCAGCATCGGGGTCTTCGAGCCCAGGAGTGGAGCCGCAAGGTAAGAGCAGCAGCTTGGAGCTGATGTGTGAGGCTTTTGGGCAGCCAAAAGGATCTGTGGGTGGCTGGTTGGGGATGTCCCTGTGGGGCTGTTGGGTGGCGGTTCCCTGCAGGCACAGGGTCTGGAGCTTCTCAGGCCTGAGTGTTTCGTCGTGCGTTGGCAGAAGCCGTGGGACGACGAGGCCGGAGCGGCAGGGTCTTCGAGCTCAAGAGTGGAACGGCGAGGCAAGAGCAAGCTTGGAGCTGAAGAGGGACACGAGGGGCCCTCTGGGCAAAGGGCTTTTCCAGGCCAGGGCACCTTCAGGGTGCCGCGGCTGTCTTTGCGCTGGGCGACCTCCCTGTGTGCAGGGCTGGTCTTTGCTGTGGTTGGGCCTTTTGCCCTTGTGCTCCTTTGGCTGCCCGGAGAGAGGGGCAACCCTGTAAAGGAGGGTGAGAGCCCCTGTCTCCGCACCGCAGGGGGGAAACGGAGCTCTCCCGGCCCCCAGCCCAGCTACCCTGTAAGCAGGGCAGGGCTTTTCCCCAGCCCCGGCAGCTTTCTGCCTGCGGCTGACCCCTGGCCAGCGTGACCCCCTGTACTCGGGGTGTGTCACAGCCCGTGTCCCCGGTGCCAGTCCTGAAGCGCTTCAGCGCGTCGAGGCCCCTGTGGCCTCCTCTCAGTGCGCGGGCAGGTCTGATGCTTTCCTCTCCCGCTCAGCATTAGCAATGGCTCCCTAGAGTAGGCTGGCTGCACAGAACTTGCTCCCTCTTCTGGGACTGTCTCCCCCTCCCCTGCCTCCCCCTCCCCTGTCTTCCCCTTAGCTGGTGTGTGTGAGGAAGCGTGTTTGTACTTTAGAAACAGTGCAGTGTAGCTTAGACTTCCCAGGAGGGAAAGAGGAGCTCTGTGCAGCCGCAGGCGGGTGCCCAAAATGCACGGGTGGAGAAAGCATCCGGCCTTGCCCCTGCTTTCTGAGGACGGCGCAAAGCCGCTTAGCGGCAGCGTGGGCAGCATGACCCGCCTGTAGCCAGGGCCAGGGCGTGCACCTATGCTGCCGGTGGTGCTGGTGAGCTGCCAGCGTGCGGGCCCTGTACTCGGGGCACGTGTCAGGACTTTGGCGGCACCCTTTGTCCCCAGGAGCAGCCCCACCCAGGTCCCTGTAAGCAGGGCTGGGGAGGCTCCTTTAGCCAGGCAACAGGAACGAGCGCTCCCGGGCCCTTGCCAGGGGGGGGCTTGCAGACGTGCCGTGCCGCAGGGCACGCTCCCGCCTTTGGCCCTGCTTCGGGCTGGCGCCACGTGGCTGGCGGCCTCGGAGAGGAGGCTCCCGGGGCTCTGCAGACGGCTGTGTTGCCGTGCTGCGCTGCGGCCGGGCTCCAGCCTGTCCCTGAGTGGGGCGCAGGCCGGAGCCTGTGCTCCGTATGCTTTTGCTGGGGGGTGCCGGGCAGCAGGGGGCGGCCCCGTAAGTGGGGTTCTGTGCGTCCCCTGGCCTCGGCGGGCGGTTGGAGGGACCCCCTGTAATCAGGCGGGTGTCCCTGGCCCCGGTCTTTCAGAGGCGTGGGGCCAGGAGTCATGGGGCCGGGCGTGTGCCCTCCCTGTCCTCGGGGCTGGGCTGGTGGCCCCTCGGCTTTAGGCCGTGAGCTCGACTGCCTGACTCTAGAGTCAGGTTCCTGTTGCCTTGGGGGAAGGCCGAGCTCTGTGGCTCCCTGGGTGTGGACCGGCCTGTAAGCAGGCTGCGGGTCTGGGAGCCTTTGTGCTCCCTTCAGCTGGCAGCCTGTGTGGGGCGCCCGCCCCGTTAGCGGGGAGCGCCCCGGAACTGGAGAGAAGGAGCCTCCAGAGGCCTTGGGGACCAGAGCCGCCCTGTAAGCGGTGGCCAGTGCTCTGGAGTCCCGGGCACTTTTTAGTCCGGGCAGCGGCTTGAGCCCCCTGTAAGCAGGGGTGCAGCCTCTTGGCCGCTGCCTTGCGTGCCCAGCTTCATTTGCCCAGAGGGCCCGGCTCCCAGCACGGCGTGGGACTGCGCCGGACGTCGCGACGGTGAGTCAAGCTGAAGTTGGAGGTTTTTGGGCAGCTGCGGGGCTGCGTGGGTGGTGGCACGAGGATCTGGCTGTGGGGCTGTTGGGTGGCGGTTCCCTTTGGCAGCGGGAGCTCCTCAGGCCTCATTGTGTCCTCGTCGACGTTTGCAGAAGCCGTGGGACGGCGAGGCAAGAGCGAGCCGCAGGAGCGGCCTCTTCGGGCTCAAGAGTGGAACGGCGAGGCAAGAGCGAGCTTCAGCATCGGGGTCTTCGAGCCCAGGAGTGGAGCCGCAAGGTAAGAGCAGCAGCTTGGAGCTGATGTGTGAGGCTTTTGGGCAGCCAAAAGGATCTGTGGGTGGCTGGTTGGGGATGTCCCTGTGGGGCTGTTGGGTGGCGGTTCCCTGCAGGCACAGGGTCTGGAGCTTCTCAGGCCTGAGTGTTTCGTCGTGCGTTGGCAGAAGCCGTGGGACGACGAGGCCGGAGCGGCAGGGTCTTCGAGCTCAAGAGTGGAACGGCGAGGCAAGAGCAAGCTTGGAGCTGAAGAGGGACACGAGGGGCCCTCTGGGCAAAGGGCTTTTCCAGGCCAGGGCACCTTCAGGGTGCCGCGGCTGTCTTTGCGCTGGGCGACCTCCCTGTGTGCAGGGCTGGTCTTTGCTGTGGTTGGGCCTTTTGCCCTTGTGCTCCTTTGGCTGCCCGGAGAGAGGGGCAACCCTGTAAAGGAGGGTGAGAGCCCCTGTCTCCGCACCGCAGGGGGGAAACGGAGCTCTCCCGGCCCCCAGCCCAGCTACCCTGTAAGCAGGGCAGGGCTTTTCCCCAGCCCCGGCAGCTTTCTGCCTGCGGCTGACCCCTGGCCAGCGTGACCCCCTGTACTCGGGGTGTGTCACAGCCCGTGTCCCCGGTGCCAGTCCTGAAGCGCTTCAGCGCGTCGAGGCCCCTGTGGCCTCCTCTCAGTGCGCGGGCAGGTCTGATGCTTTCCTCTCCCGCTCAGCATTAGCAATGGCTCCCTAGAGTAGGCTGGCTGCACAGAACTTGCTCCCTCTTCTGGGACTGTCTCCCCCTCCCCTGCCTCCCCCTCCCCTGTCTTCCCCTTAGCTGGTGTGTGTGAGGAAGCGTGTTTGTACTTTAGAAACAGTGCAGTGTAGCTTAGACTTCCCAGGAGGGAAAGAGGAGCTCTGTGCAGCCGCAGGCGGGTGCCCAAAATGCACGGGTGGAGAAAGCATCCGGCCTTGCCCCTGCTTTCTGAGGACGGCGCAAAGCCGCTTAGCGGCAGCGTGGGCAGCATGACCCGCCTGTAGCCAGGGCCAGGGCGTGCACCTATGCTGCCGGTGGTGCTGGTGAGCTGCCAGCGTGCGGGCCCTGTACTCGGGGCACGTGTCAGGACTTTGGCGGCACCCTTTGTCCCCAGGAGCAGCCCCACCCAGGTCCCTGTAAGCAGGGCTGGGGAGGCTCCTTTAGCCAGGCAACAGGAACGAGCGCTCCCGGGCCCTTGCCAGGGGGCGGCTTGCAGACGTGCCGTGCCGCAGGGCACGCTCCCGCCTTTGGCCCTGCTTCGGGCTGGCGCCACGTGGCTGGCGGCCTCGGAGAGGAGGCTCCCGGGGCTCTGCAGACGGCTGTGTTGCCATGCTGCGCTGTGGCCGGGCTCCAGCCTGTCCCTGAGTGGGGCGCAGGCCGGAGCCTGTGCTCCGTATGCTTTTGCTGGGGGGTGCCGGGCAGCAGGGGGCGGCCCCGTAAGTGGGGTTCTGTGCGTCCCCTGGCCTCGGCGGGCGGTTGGAGGGACCCCCTGTAATCAGGCGGGTGTCCCTGGCCCCGGTCTTTCAGAGGCGTGGGGCCAGGAGTCATGGGGCCGGGCGTGTGCCCTCCCTGTCCTCGGGGCTGGGCTGGTGGCCCCTCGGCTTTAGGCCGTGAGCTCGACTGCCTGACTCTAGAGTCAGGTTCCTGTTGCCTTGGGGGAAGGCCGAGCTCTGTGGCTCCCTGGGTGTGGACCGGCCTGTAAGCAGGCTGCGGGTCTGGGAGCCTTTGTGCTCCCTTCAGCTGGCAGCCTGTGTGGGGCGCCCGCCCCGTTAGCGGGGAGCGCCCCGGAACTGGAGAGAAGGAGCCTCCAGAGGCCTTGGGGACCAGAGCCGCCCTGTAAGCGGTGGCCAGTGCTCTGGAGTCCCGGGCACTTTTTAGTCCGGGCAGCGGCTTGAGCCCCCTGTAAGCAGGGGTGCAGCCTCTTGGCCGCTGCCTTGCGTGCCCAGCTTCATTTGCCCAGAGGGCCCGGCTCCCAGCACGGCGTGGGACTGCGCCGGACGTCGCGACGGTGAGTCAAGCTGAAGTTGGAGGTTTTTGGGCAGCTGCGGGGCTGCGTGGGTGGTGGCACGAGGATCTGGCTGTGGGGCTGTTGGGTGGCGGTTCCCTTTGGCAGCGGGAGCTCCTCAGGCCTCATTGTGTCCTCGTCGACGTTTGCAGAAGCCGTGGGACGGCGAGGCAAGAGCGAGCCGCAGGAGCGGCCTCTTCGGGCTCAAGAGTGGAACGGCGAGGCAAGAGCGAGCTTCAGCATCGGGGTCTTCGAGCCCAGGAGTGGAGCCGCAAGGTAAGAGCAGCAGCTTGGAGCTGATGTGTGAGGCTTTTGGGCAGCCAAAAGGATCTGTGGGTGGCTGGTTGGGGATGTCCCTGTGGGGCTGTTGGGTGGCGGTTCCCTGCAGGCACAGGGTCTGGAGCTTCTCAGGCCTGAGTGTTTCGTCGTGCGTTGGCAGAAGCTGTGGGACGACGAGGCCGGAGCGGCAGGGTCTTCGAGCTCAAGAGTGGAACGGCGAGGCAAGAGCAAGCTTGGAGCTGAAGAGGGACACGAGGGGCCCTCTGGGCAAAGGGCTTTTCCAGGCCAGGGCACCTTCAGGGTGCCGCGGCTGTCTTTGCGCTGGGCGACCTCCCTGTGTGCAGGGCTGGTCTTTGCTGTGGTTGGGCCTTTTGCCCTTGTGCTCCTTTGGCTGCCCGGAGAGAGGGGCAACCCTGTAAAGGAGGGTGAGAGCCCCTGTCTCCGCACCGCAGGGGGGAAACGGAGCTCTCCCGGCCCCCAGCCCAGCTACCCTGTAAGCAGGGCAGGGCTTTTCCCCAGCCCCGGCAGCTTTCTGCCTGCGGCTGACCCCTGGCCAGCGTGACCCCCTGTACTCGGGGTGTGTCACAGCCCGTGTCCCCGGTGCCAGTCCTGAAGCGCTTCAGCGCGTCGAGGCCCCTGTGGCCTCCTCTCAGTGCGCGGGCAGGTCTGATGCTTTCCTCTCCCGCTCAGCATTAGCAATGGCTCCCTAGAGTAGGCTGGCTGCACAGAACTTGCTCCCTCTTCTGGGACTGTCTCCCCCTCCCCTGCCTCCCCCTCCCCTGTCTTCCCCTTAGCTGGTGTGTGTGAGGAAGCGTGTTTGTACTTTAGAAACAGTGCAGTGTAGCTTAGACTTCCCAGGAGGGAAAGAGGAGCTCTGTGCAGCCGCAGGTGGGTGCCCAAAATGCACGGGTGGAGAAAGCATCCGGCCTTGCCCCTGCTTTCTGAGGACGGCGCAAAGCCGCTTAGCGGCAGCGTGGGCAGCATGACCCGCCTGTAGCCAGGGCCAGGGCGTGCACCTATGCTGCCGGTGGTGCTGGTGAGCTGCCAGCGTGCGGGCCCTGTACTCGGGGCACGTGTCAGGACTTTGGCGGCACCCTTTGTCCCCAGGAGCAGCCCCACCCAGGTCCCTGTAAGCAGGGCTGGGGAGGCTCCTTTAGCCAGGCAACAGGAACGAGCGCTCCCGGGCCCTTGCCAGGGGGCGGCTTGCAGACGTGCCGTGCCGCAGGGCACGCTCCCGCCTTTGGCCCTGCTTCGGGCTGGCGCCACGTGGCTGGCGGCCTCGGAGAGGAGGCTCCCGGGGCTCTGCAGACGGCTGTGTTGCCGTGCTGCGCTGCGGCCGGGCTCCAGCCTGTCCCTGAGTGGGGCGCAGGCCGGAGCCTGTGCTCCGTATGCTTTTGCTGGGGGGTGCCGGGCAGCAGGGGGCGGCCCCGTAAGTGGGGTTCTGTGCGTCCCCTGGCCTCGGCGGGCGGTTGGAGGGACCCCCTGTAATCAGGCGGGTGTCCCTGGCCCCGGTCTTTCAGAGGCGTGGGGCCAGGAGTCATGGGGCCGGGCGTGTGCCCTCCCTGTCCTCGGGGCTGGGCTGGTGGCCCCTCGGCTTTAGGCCGTGAGCTCGACTGCCTGACTCTAGAGTCAGGTTCCTGTTGCCTTGGGGGAAGGCCGAGCTCTGTGGCTCCCTGGGTGTGGACCGGCCTGTAAGCAGGCTGCGGGTCTGGGAGCCTTTGTGCTCCCTTCAGCTGGCAGCCTGTGTGGGGCGCCCGCCCCGTTAGCGGGGAGCGCCCCGGAACTGGAGAGAAGGAGCCTCCAGAGGCCTTGGGGACCAGAGCCGCCCTGTAAGCGGTGGCCAGTGCTCTGGAGTCCCGGGCACTTTTTAGTCCGGGCAGCGGCTTGAGCCCCCTGTAAGCAGGGGTGCAGCCTCTTGGCCGCTGCCTTGCGTGCCCAGCTTCATTTGCCCAGAGGGCCCGGCTCCCAGCACGGCGTGGGACTGCGCCGGACGTCGCGACGGTGAGTCAAGCTGAAGTTGGAGGTTTTTGGGCAGCTGCGGGGCTGCGTGGGTGGTGGCACGAGGATCTGGCTGTGGGGCTGTTGGGTGGCGGTTCCCTTTGGCAGCGGGAGCTCCTCAGGCCTCATTGTGTCCTCGTCGACGTTTGCAGAAGCCGTGGGACGGCGAGGCAAGAGCGAGCCGCAGGAGCGGCCTCTTCGGGCTCAAGAGTGGAACGGCGAGGCAAGAGCAAGCTTCAGCATCGGGGTCTTCGAGCCCAGGAGTGGAGCCGCAAGGTAAGAGCAGCAGCTTGGAGCTGATGTGTGAGGCTTTTGGGCAGCCAAAAGGATCTGTGGGTGGCTGGTTGGGGATGTCCCTGTGGGGCTGTTGGGTGGCGGTTCCCTGCAGGCACAGGGTCTGGAGCTTCTCAGGCCTGAGTGTTTCGTCGTGCGTTGGCAGAAGCCGTGGGACGACGAGGCCGGAGCGGCAGGGTCTTCGAGCTCAAGAGTGGAACGGCGAGGCAAGAGCAAGCTTGGAGCTGAAGAGGGACACGAGGGGCCCGCTGGGCAAAGGGCTTTTCCAGGCCAGGGCACCTTCAGGGTGCTGCAGCTGTCTTTGCACTGGGCGACCTCCCTGTGTGCAGGGCTGGTCTTTGCTGTGGTTGGGCCTTTTGCCCTTGTGCTCCTTTGGCTGCCCGGAGAGAGGGGCAACCCTGTAAAGGAGGGTGAGAGCCCCTGTCTCCGCACCGCAGGGGGGAAACGGAGCTCTCCCGGCCCCCAGCCCAGCTACCCTGTAAGCAGGGCAGGGCTTTTCCCCAGCCCCGGCAGCTTTCTGCCTGCGGCTGACCCCTGGCCAGCGTGACCCCCTGTACTCGGGGTGTGTCACAGCCCGTGTCCCCGGTGCCAGTCCTGAAGCGCTTCAGCGCGTCGAGGCCCCTGTGGCCTCCTCTCAGTGCGCGGGCAGGTCTGATGCTTTCCTCTCCCGCTCAGCATTAGCAATGGCTCCCTAGAGTAGGCTGGCTGCACAGAACTTGCTCCCTCTTCTGGGACTGTCTCCCCCTCCCCTGCCTCCCCCTCCCCTGTCTTCCCCTTAGCTGGTGTGTGTGAGGAAGCGTGTTTGTACTTTAGAAACAGTGCAGTGTAGCTTAGACTTCCCAGGAGGGAAAGAGGAGCTCTGTGCAGCCGCAGGCGGGTGCCCTAAATGCACGGGTGGAGAAAGCATCCGGCCTTGCCCCTGCTTTCTGAGGACGGCGCAAAGCCGCTTAGCGGCAGCGTGGGCAGCATGACCCGCCTGTAGCCAGGGCCAGGGCGTGCACCTATGCTGCCGGTGGTGCTGGTGAGCTGCCAGCGTGCGGGCCCTGTACTCGGGGCACGTGTCAGGACTTTGGCGGCACCCTTTGTCCCCAGGAGCAGCCCCACCCAGGTCCCTGTAAGCAGGGCTGGGGAGGCTCCTTTAGCCAGGCAACAGGAACGAGCGCTCCCGGGCCCTTGCCAGGGGGCGGCTTGCAGACGTGCCGTGCCGCAGGGCACGCTCCCGCCTTTGGCCCTGCTTCGGGCTGGCGCCACGTGGCTGGCGGCCTCGGAGAGGAGGCTCCCGGGGCTCTGCAGACGGCTGTGTTGCCGTGCTGCGCTGCGGCCGGGCTCCAGCCTGTCCCTGAGTGGGGCGCAGGCCGGAGCCTGTGCTCCGTATGCTTTTGCTGGGGGGTGCCGGGCAGCAGGGGGCGGCCCCGTAAGTGGGGTTCTGTGCGTCCCCTGGCCTCGGCGGGCGGTTGGAGGGACCCCCTGTAATCAGGCGGGTGTCCCTGGCCCCGGTCTTTCAGAGGCGTGGGGCCAGGAGTCATGGGGCCGGGCGTGTGCCCTCCCTGTCCTCGGGGCTGGGCTGGTGGCCCCTCGGCTTTAGGCCGTGAGCTCGACTGCCTGACTCTAGAGTCAGGTTCCTGTTGCCTTGGGGGAAGGCCGAGCTCTGTGGCTCCCTGGGTGTGGACCGGCCTGTAAGCAGGCTGCGGGTCTGGGAGCCTTTGTGCTCCCTTCAGCTGGCAGCCTGTGTGGGGCGCCCGCCCCGTTAGCGGGGAGCGCCCCGGAACTGGAGAGAAGGAGCCTCCAGAGGCCTTGGGGACCAGAGCCGCCCTGTAAGCGGTGGCCAGTGCTCTGGAGTCCCGGGCACTTTTTAGTCCGGGCAGCGGCTTGAGCCCCCTGTAAGCAGGGGTGCAGCCTCTTGGCCGCTGCCTTGCGTGCCCAGCTTCATTTGCCCAGAGGGCCCGGCTCCCAGCACGGCGTGGGACTGCGCCGGACGTCGCGACGGTGAGTCAAGCTGAAGTTGGAGGTTTTTGGGCAGCTGCGGGGCTGCGTGGGTGGTGGCACGAGGATCTGGCTGTGGGGCTGTTGGGTGGCGGTTCCCTTTGGCAGCGGGAGCTCCTCAGGCCTCATTGTGTCCTCGTCGACGTTTGCAGAAGCCGTGGGACGGCGAGGCAAGAGCGAGCCGCAGGAGCGGCCTCTTCGGGCTCAAGAGTGGAACGGCGAGGCAAGAGCGAGCTTCAGCATCGGGGTCTTCGAGCCCAGGAGTGGAGCCGCAAGGTAAGAGCAGCAGCTTGGAGCTGATGTGTGAGGCTTTTGGGCAGCCAAAAGGATCTGTGGGTGGCTGGTTGGGGATGTCCCTGTGGGGCTGTTGGGTGGCGGTTCCCTGCAGGCACAGGGTCTGGAGCTTCTCAGGCCTGAGTGTTTCGTCGTGCGTTGGCAGAAGCCGTGGGACGACGAGGCCGGAGCGGCAGGGTCTTCGAGCTCAAGAGTGGAACGGCGAGGCAAGAGCAAGCTTGGAGCTGAAGAGGGACACGAGGGGCCCTCTGGGCAAAGGGCTTTTCCAGGCCAGGGCACCTTCAGGGTGCCGCGGCTGTCTTTGCGCTGGGCGACCTCCCTGTGTGCAGGGCTGGTCTTTGCTGTGGTTGGGCCTTTTGCCCTTGTGCTCCTTTGGCTGCCCGGAGAGAGGGGCAACCCTGTAAAGGAGGGTGAGAGCCCCTGTCTCCGCACCGCAGGGGGGAAACGGAGCTCTCCCGGCCCCCAGCCCAGCTACCCTGTAAGCAGGGCAGGGCTTTTCCCCAGCCCCGGCAGCTTTCTGCCTGCGGCTGACCCCTGGCCAGCGTGACCCCCTGTACTCGGGGTGTGTCACAGCCCGTGTCCCCGGTGCCAGTCCTGAAGCGCTTCAGCGCGTCGAGGCCCCTGTGGCCTCCTCTCAGTGCGCGGGCAGGTCTGATGCTTTCCTCTCCCGCTCAGCATTAGCAATGGCTCCCTAGAGTAGGCTGGCTGCACAGAACTTGCTCCCTCTTCTGGGACTGTCTCCCCCTCCCCTGCCTCCCCCTCCCCTGTCTTCCCCTTAGCTGGTGTGTGTGAGGAAGCGTGTTTGTACTTTAGAAACAGTGCAGTGTAGCTTAGACTTCCCAGGAGGGAAAGAGGAGCTCTGTGCAGCCGCAGGCGGGTGCCCAAAATGCACGGGTGGAGAAAGCATCCGGCCTTGCCCCTGCTTTCTGAGGACGGCGCAAAGCCGCTTAGCGGCAGCGTGGGCAGCATGACCCGCCTGTAGCCAGGGCCAGGGCGTGCACCTATGCTGCCGGTGGTGCTGGTGAGCTGCCAGCGTGCGGGCCCTGTACTCGGGGCACGTGTCAGGACTTTGGCGGCACCCTTTGTCCCCAGGAGCAGCCCCACCCAGGTCCCTGTAAGCAGGGCTGGGGAGGCTCCTTTAGCCAGGCAACAGGAACGAGCGCTCCCGGGCCCTTGCCAGGGGGCGGCTTGCAGACGTGCCGTGCCGCAGGGCACGCTCCCGCCTTTGGCCCTGCTTCGGGCTGGCGCCACGTGGCTGGCGGCCTCGGAGAGGAGGCTCCCGGGGCTCTGCAGACGGCTGTGTTGCCGTGCTGCGCTGCGGCCGGGCTCCAGCCTGTCCCTGAGTGGGGCGCAGGCCGGAGCCTGTGCTCCGTATGCTTTTGCTGGGGGGTGCCGGGCAGCAGGGGGCGGCCCCGTAAGTGGGGTTCTGTGCGTCCCCTGGCCTCGGCGGGCGGTTGGAGGGACCCCCTGTAATCAGGCGGGTGTCCCTGGCCCCGGTCTTTCAGAGGCGTGGGGCCAGGAGTCATGGGGCCGGGCGTGTGCCCTCCCTGTCCTCGGGGCTGGGCTGGTGGCCCCTCGGCTTTAGGCCGTGAGCTCGACTGCCTGACTCTAGAGTCAGGTTCCTGTTGCCTTGGGGGAAGGCCGAGCTCTGTGGCTCCCTGGGTGTGGACCGGCCTGTAAGCAGGCTGCGGGTCTGGGAGCCTTTGTGCTCCCTTCAGCTGGCAGCCTGTGTGGGGCGCCCGCCCCGTTAGCGGGGAGCGCCCCGGAACTGGAGAGAAGGAGCCTCCAGAGGCCTTGGGGACCAGAGCCGCCCTGTAAGCGGTGGCCAGTGCTCTGGAGTCCCGGGCACTTTTTAGTCCGGGCAGCGGCTTGAGCCCCCTGTAAGCAGGGGTGCAGCCTCTTGGCCGCTGCCTTGCGTGCCCAGCTTCATTTGCCCAGAGGGCCCGGCTCCCAGCACGGCGTGGGACTGCGCCGGACGTCGCGACGGTGAGTCAAGCTGAAGTTGGAGGTTTTTGGGCAGCTGCGGGGCTGCGTGGGTGGTGGCACGAGGATCTGGCTGTGGGGCTGTTGGGTGGCGGTTCCCTTTGGCAGCGGGAGCTCCTCAGGCCTCATTGTGTCCTCGTCGACGTTTGCAGAAGCCATGGGACGGCGAGGCAAGAGCGAGCCGCAGGAGCGGCCTCTTCGGGCTCAAGAGTGGAACGGCGAGGCAAGAGCGAGCTTCAGCATCGGGGTCTTCGAGCCCAGGAGTGGAGCCGCAAGGTAAGAGCAGCAGCTTGGAGCTGATGTGTGAGGCTTTTGGGCAGCCAAAAGGATCTGTGGGTGGCTGGTTGGGGATGTCCCTGTGGGGCTGTTGGGTGGCGGTTCCCTGCAGGCACAGGGTCTGGAGCTTCTCAGGCCTGAGTGTTTCGTCGTGCGTTGGCAGAAGCTGTGGGACGACGAGGCCGGAGCGGCAGGGTCTTCGAGCTCAAGAGTGGAACGGCGAGGCAAGAGCAAGCTTGGAGCTGAAGAGGGACACGAGGGGCCCTCTGGGCAAAGGGCTTTTCCAGGCCAGGGCACCTTCAGGGTGCCGCGGCTGTCTTTGCGCTGGGCGACCTCCCTGTGTGCAGGGCTGGTCTTTGCTGTGGTTGGGCCTTTTGCCCTTGTGCTCCTTTGGCTGCCCGGAGAGAGGGGCAACCCTGTAAAGGAGGGTGAGAGCCCCTGTCTCCGCACCGCAGGGGGGAAACGGAGCTCTCCCGGCCCCCAGCCCAGCTACCCTGTAAGCAGGGCAGGGCTTTTCCCCAGCCCCGGCAGCTTTCTGCCTGCGGCTGACCCCTGGCCAGCG
The DNA here is from genome assembly GCF_035770615.1 of Melospiza melodia melodia. NCBI lineage: Eukaryota > Metazoa > Chordata > Aves > Passeriformes > Passerellidae > Melospiza > Melospiza melodia. The sequence continues at coordinate 5,921,664 of NC_086204.1, read as the reverse complement.
TGACCCCCTGTACTCGGGGTGTGTCACAGCCCGTGTCCCCGGTGCCAGTCCTGAAGCGCTTCAGCGCGTCGAGGCCCCTGTGGCCTCCTCTCAGTGCGCGGGCAGGTCTGATGCTTTCCTCTCCCGCTCAGCATTAGCAATGGCTCCCTAGAGTAGGCTGGCTGCACAGAACTTGCTCCCTCTTCTGGGACTGTCTCCCCCTCCCCTGCCTCCCCCTCCCCTGTCTTCCCCTTAGCTGGTGTGTGTGAGGAAGCGTGTTTGTACTTTAGAAACAGTGCAGTGTAGCTTAGACTTCCCAGGAGGGAAAGAGGAGCTCTGTGCAGCCGCAGGCGGGTGCCCAAAATGCACGGGTGGAGAAAGCATCCGGCCTTGCCCCTGCTTTCTGAGGACGGCGCAAAGCCGCTTAGCGGCAGCGTGGGCAGCATGACCCGCCTGTAGCCAGGGCCAGGGCGTGCACCTATGCTGCCGGTGGTGCTGGTGAGCTGCCAGCGTGCGGGCCCTGTACTCGGGGCACGTGTCAGGACTTTGGCGGCACCCTTTGTCCCCAGGAGCAGCCCCACCCAGGTCCCTGTAAGCAGGGCTGGGGAGGCTCCTTTAGCCAGGCAACAGGAACGAGCGCTCCCGGGCCCTTGCCAGGGGGCGGCTTGCAGACGTGCCGTGCCGCAGGGCACGCTCCCGCCTTTGGCCCTGCTTCGGGCTGGCGCCACGTGGCTGGCGGCCTCGGAGAGGAGGCTCCCGGGGCTCTGCAGACGGCTGTGTTGCCGTGCTGCGCTGCGGCCGGGCTCCAGCCTGTCCCTGAGTGGGGCGCAGGCCGGAGCCTGTGCTCCGTATGCTTTTGCTGGGGGGTGCCGGGCAGCAGGGGGCGGCCCCGTAAGTGGGGTTCTGTGCGTCCCCTGGCCTCGGCGGGCGGTTGGAGGGACCCCCTGTAATCAGGCGGGTGTCCCTGGCCCCGGTCTTTCAGAGGCGTGGGGCCAGGAGTCATGGGGCCGGGCGTGTGCCCTCCCTGTCCTCGGGGCTGGGCTGGTGGCCCCTCGGCTTTAGGCCGTGAGCTCGACTGCCTGACTCTAGAGTCAGGTTCCTGTTGCCTTGGGGGAAGGCCGAGCTCTGTGGCTCCCTGGGTGTGGACCGGCCTGTAAGCAGGCTGCGGGTCTGGGAGCCTTTGTGCTCCCTTCAGCTGGCAGCCTGTGTGGGGCGCCCGCCCCGTTAGCGGGGAGCGCCCCGGAACTGGAGAGAAGGAGCCTCCAGAGGCCTTGGGGACCAGAGCCGCCCTGTAAGCGGTGGCCAGTGCTCTGGAGTCCCGGGCACTTTTTAGTCCGGGCAGCGGCTTGAGCCCCCTGTAAGCAGGGGTGCAGCCTCTTGGCCGCTGCCTTGCGTGCCCAGCTTCATTTGCCCAGAGGGCCCGGCTCCCAGCACGGCGTGGGACTGCGCCGGACGTCGCGACGGTGAGTCAAGCTGAAGTTGGAGGTTTTTGGGCAGCTGCGGGGCTGCGTGGGTGGTGGCACGAGGATCTGGCTGTGGGGCTGTTGGGTGGCGGTTCCCTTTGGCAGCGGGAGCTCCTCAGGCCTCATTGTGTCCTCGTCGACGTTTGCAGAAGCCATGGGACGGCGAGGCAAGAGCGAGCCGCAGGAGCGGCCTCTTCGGGCTCAAGAGTGGAACGGCGAGGCAAGAGCGAGCTTCAGCATCGGGGTCTTCGAGCCCAGGAGTGGAGCCGCAAGGTAAGAGCAGCAGCTTGGAGCTGATGTGTGAGGCTTTTGGGCAGCCAAAAGGATCTGTGGGTGGCTGGTTGGGGATGTCCCTGTGGGGCTGTTGGGTGGCGGTTCCCTGCAGGCACAGGGTCTGGAGCTTCTCAGGCCTGAGTGTTTCGTCGTGCGTTGGCAGAAGCTGTGGGACGACGAGGCCGGAGCGGCAGGGTCTTCGAGCTCAAGAGTGGAACGGCGAGGCAAGAGCAAGCTTGGAGCTGAAGAGGGACACGAGGGGCCCTCTGGGCAAAGGGCTTTTCCAGGCCAGGGCACCTTCAGGGTGCCGCGGCTGTCTTTGCGCTGGGCGACCTCCCTGTGTGCAGGGCTGGTCTTTGCTGTGGTTGGGCCTTTTGCCCTTGTGCTCCTTTGGCTGCCCGGAGAGAGGGGCAACCCTGTAAAGGAGGGTGAGAGCCCCTGTCTCCGCACCGCAGGGGGGAAACGGAGCTCTCCCGGCCCCCAGCCCAGCTACCCTGTAAGCAGGGCAGGGCTTTTCCCCAGCCCCGGCAGCTTTCTGCCTGCGGCTGACCCCTGGCCAGCGTGACCCCCTGTACTCGGGGTGTGTCACAGCCCGTGTCCCCGGTGCCAGTCCTGAAGCGCTTCAGCGCGTCGAGGCCCCTGTGGCCTCCTCTCAGTGCGCGGGCAGGTCTGATGCTTTCCTCTCCCGCTCAGCATTAGCAATGGCTCCCTAGAGTAGGCTGGCTGCACAGAACTTGCTCCCTCTTCTGGGACTGTCTCCCCCTCCCCTGCCTCCCCCTCCCCTGTCTTCCCCTTAGCTGGTGTGTGTGAGGAAGCGTGTTTGTACTTTAGAAACAGTGCAGTGTAGCTTAGACTTCCCAGGAGGGAAAGAGGAGCTCTGTGCAGCCGCAGGCGGGTGCCCAAAATGCACGGGTGGAGAAAGCATCCGGCCTTGCCCCTGCTTTCTGAGGACGGCGCAAAGCCGCTTAGCGGCAGCGTGGGCAGCATGACCCGCCTGTAGCCAGGGCCAGGGCGTGCACCTATGCTGCCGGTGGTGCTGGTGAGCTGCCAGCGTGCGGGCCCTGTACTCGGGGCACGTGTCAGGACTTTGGCGGCACCCTTTGTCCCCAGGAGCAGCCCCACCCAGGTCCCTGTAAGCAGGGCTGGGGAGGCTCCTTTAGCCAGGCAACAGGAACGAGCGCTCCCGGGCCCTTGCCAGGGGGCGGCTTGCAGACGTGCCGTGCCGCAGGGCACGCTCCCGCCTTTGGCCCTGCTTCGGGCTGGCGCCACGTGGCTGGCGGCCTCGGAGAGGAGGCTCCCGGGGCTCTGCAGACGGCTGTGTTGCCGTGCTGCGCTGCGGCCGGGCTCCAGCCTGTCCCTGAGTGGGGCGCAGGCCGGAGCCTGTGCTCCGTATGCTTTTGCTGGGGGGTGCCGGGCAGCAGGGGGCGGCCCCGTAAGTGGGGTTCTGTGCGTCCCCTGGCCTCGGCGGGCGGTTGGAGGGACCCCCTGTAATCAGGCGGGTGTCCCTGGCCCCGGTCTTTCAGAGGCGTGGGGCCAGGAGTCATGGGGCCGGGCGTGTGCCCTCCCTGTCCTCGGGGCTGGGCTGGTGGCCCCTCGGCTTTAGGCCGTGAGCTCGACTGCCTGACTCTAGAGTCAGGTTCCTGTTGCCTTGGGGGAAGGCCGAGCTCTGTGGCTCCCTGGGTGTGGACCGGCCTGTAAGCAGGCTGCGGGTCTGGGAGCCTTTGTGCTCCCTTCAGCTGGCAGCCTGTGTGGGGCGCCCGCCCCGTTAGCGGGGAGCGCCCCGGAACTGGAGAGAAGGAGCCTCCAGAGGCCTTGGGGACCAGAGCCGCCCTGTAAGCGGTGGCCAGTGCTCTGGAGTCCCGGGCACTTTTTAGTCCGGGCAGCGGCTTGAGCCCCCTGTAAGCAGGGGTGCAGCCTCTTGGCCGCTGCCTTGCGTGCCCAGCTTCATTTGCCCAGAGGGCCCGGCTCCCAGCACGGCGTGGGACTGCGCCGGACGTCGCGACGGTGAGTCAAGCTGAAGTTGGAGGTTTTTGGGCAGCTGCGGGGCTGCGTGGGTGGTGGCACGAGGATCTGGCTGTGGGGCTGTTGGGTGGCGGTTCCCTTTGGCAGCGGGAGCTCCTCAGGCCTCATTGTGTCCTCGTCGACGTTTGCAGAAGCCGTGGGACGGCGAGGCAAGAGCGAGCCGCAGGAGCGGCCTCTTCGGGCTCAAGAGTGGAACGGCGAGGCAAGAGCGAGCTTCAGCATCGGGGTCTTCGAGCCCAGGAGTGGAGCCGCAAGGTAAGAGCAGCAGCTTGGAGCTGATGTGTGAGGCTTTTGGGCAGCCAAAAGGATCTGTGGGTGGCTGGTTGGGGATGTCCCTGTGGGGCTGTTGGGTGGCGGTTCCCTGCAGGCACAGGGTCTGGAGCTTCTCAGGCCTGAGTGTTTCGTCGTGCGTTGGCAGAAGCTGTGGGACGACGAGGCCGGAGCGGCAGGGTCTTCGAGCTCAAGAGTGGAACGGCGAGGCAAGAGCAAGCTTGGAGCTGAAGAGGGACACGAGGGGCCCTCTGGGCAAAGGGCTTTTCCAGGCCAGGGCACCTTCAGGGTGCCGCGGCTGTCTTTGCGCTGGGCGACCTCCCTGTGTGCAGGGCTGGTCTTTGCTGTGGTTGGGCCTTTTGCCCTTGTGCTCCTTTGGCTGCCCGGAGAGAGGGGCAACCCTGTAAAGGAGGGTGAGAGCCCCTGTCTCCGCACCGCAGGGGGGAAACGGAGCTCTCCCGGCCCCCAGCCCAGCTACCCTGTAAGCAGGGCAGGGCTTTTCCCCAGCCCCGGCAGCTTTCTGCCTGCGGCTGACCCCTGGCCAGCGTGACCCCCTGTACTCGGGGTGTGTCACAGCCCGTGTCCCCGGTGCCAGTCCTGAAGCGCTTCAGCGCGTCGAGGCCCCTGTGGCCTCCTCTCAGTGCGCGGGCAGGTCTGATGCTTTCCTCTCCCGCTCAGCATTAGCAATGGCTCCCTAGAGTAGGCTGGCTGCACAGAACTTGCTCCCTCTTCTGGGACTGTCTCCCCCTCCCCTGCCTCCCCCTCCCCTGTCTTCCCCTTAGCTGGTGTGTGTGAGGAAGCGTGTTTGTACTTTAGAAACAGTGCAGTGTAGCTTAGACTTCCCAGGAGGGAAAGAGGAGCTCTGTGCAGCCGCAGGTGGGTGCCCAAAATGCACGGGTGGAGAAAGCATCCGGCCTTGCCCCTGCTTTCTGAGGACGGCGCAAAGCCGCTTAGCGGCAGCGTGGGCAGCATGACCCGCCTGTAGCCAGGGCCAGGGCGTGCACCTATGCTGCCGGTGGTGCTGGTGAGCTGCCAGCGTGCGGGCCCTGTACTCGGGGCACGTGTCAGGACTTTGGCGGCACCCTTTGTCCCCAGGAGCAGCCCCACCCAGGTCCCTGTAAGCAGGGCTGGGGAGGCTCCTTTAGCCAGGCAACAGGAACGAGCGCTCCCGGGCCCTTGCCAGGGGGCGGCTTGCAGACGTGCCGTGCCGCAGGGCACGCTCCCGCCTTTGGCCCTGCTTCGGGCTGGCGCCACGTGGCTGGCGGCCTCGGAGAGGAGGCTCCCGGGGCTCTGCAGACGGCTGTGTTGCCGTGCTGCGCTGCGGCCGGGCTCCAGCCTGTCCCTGAGTGGGGCGCGGGCCGGAGCCTGTGCTCCGTATGCTTTTGCTGGGGGGTGCCGGGCAGCAGGGGGCGGCCCCGTAAGTGGGGTTCTGTGCGTCCCCTGGCCTCGGCGGGCGGTTGGAGGGACCCCCTGTAATCAGGCGGGTGTCCCTGGCCCCGGTCTTTCAGAGGCGTGGGGCCAGGAGTCATGGGGCCGGGCGTGTGCCCTCCCTGTCCTCGGGGCTGGGCTGGTGGCCCCTCGGCTTTAGGCCGTGAGCTCGACTGCCTGACTCTAGAGTCAGGTTCCTGTTGCCTTGGGGGAAGGCCGAGCTCTGTGGCTCCCTGGGTGTGGACCGGCCTGTAAGCAGGCTGCGGGTCTGGGAGCCTTTGTGCTCCCTTCAGCTGGCAGCCTGTGTGGGGCGCCCGCCCCGTTAGCGGGGAGCGCCCCGGAACTGGAGAGAAGGAGCCTCCAGAGGCCTTGGGGACCAGAGCCGCCCTGTAAGCGGTGGCCAGTGCTCTGGAGTCCCGGGCACTTTTTAGTCCGGGCAGCGGCTTGAGCCCCCTGTAAGCAGGGGTGCAGCCTCTTGGCCGCTGCCTTGCGTGCCCAGCTTCATTTGCCCAGAGGGCCCGGCTCCCAGCACGGCGTGGGACTGCGCCGGACGTCGCGACGGTGAGTCAAGCTGAAGTTGGAGGTTTTTGGGCAGCTGCGGGGCTGCGTGGGTGGTGGCACGAGGATCTGGCTGTGGGGCTGTTGGGTGGCGGTTCCCTTTGGCAGCGGGAGCTCCTCAGGCCTCATTGTGTCCTCGTCGACGTTTGCAGAAGCCGTGGGACGGCGAGGCAAGAGCGAGCCGCAGGAGCGGCCTCTTCGGGCTCAAGAGTGGAACGGCGAGGCAAGAGCGAGCTTCAGCATCGGGGTCTTCGAGCCCAGGAGTGGAGCCGCAAGGTAAGAGCAGCAGCTTGGAGCTGATGTGTGAGGCTTTTGGGCAGCCAAAAGGATCTGTGGGTGGCTGGTTGGGGATGTCCCTGTGGGGCTGTTGGGTGGCGGTTCCCTGCAGGCACAGGGTCTGGAGCTTCTCAGGCCTGAGTGTTTCGTCGTGCGTTGGCAGAAGCCGTGGGACGATGAGGCCGGAGCGGCAGAGTCTTCGAGCTCAAGAGTGGAACGGCGAGGCAAGAGCAAGCTTGGAGCTGAAGAGGGACACGAGGGGCCCTCTGGGCAAAGGGCTTTTCCAGGCCAGGGCACCTTCAGGGTGCCGCGGCTGTCTTTGCGCTGGGCGACCTCCCTGTGTGCAGGGCTGGTCTTTGCTGTGGTTGGGCCTTTTGCCCTTGTGCTCCTTTGGCTGCCCGGAGAGAGGGGCAACCCTGTAAAGGAGGGTGAGAGCCCCTGTCTCCGCACCGCAGGGGGGAAACGGAGCTCTCCCGGCCCCCAGCCCAGCTACCCTGTAAGCAGGGCAGGGCTTTTCCCCAGCCCCGGCAGCTTTCTGCCTGCGGCTGACCCCTGGCCAGCGTGACCCCCTGTACTCGGGGTGTGTCACAGCCCGTGTCCCCGGTGCCAGTCCTGAAGCGCTTCAGCGCGTCGAGGCCCCTGTGGCCTCCTCTCAGTGCGCGGGCAGGTCTGATGCTTTCCTCTCCCGCTCAGCATTAGCAATGGCTCCCCAGAGTAGGCTGGCTGCACAGAACTTGCTCCCTCTTCTGGGACTGTCTCCCCCTCCCCTGCCTCCCCCTCCCCCGTCTTCCCCTTAGCTGGTGTGAGTGAGGAAGCGTGTTTGTACTTTAGAAACAGTGCAGTGTAGCTTAGACTTCCCAGGAGGGAAAGAGGAGCTCTGTGCAGCCGCAGGCGGGTGCCCAAAATGCACGGGTGGAGAAAGCATCCGGCCTTGCCCCTGCTTTCTGAGGACGGCGCAAAGCCGCTTAGCGGCAGCGTGGGCAGCATGACCCGCCTGTAGCCAGGGCCAGGGCGTGCACCTATGCTGCCGGTGGTGCTGGTGAGCTGCCAGCGTGCGGGCCCTGTACTCGGGGCACGTGTCAGGACTTTGGCGGCACCCTTTGTCCCCAGGAGCAGCCCCACCCAGGTCCCTGTAAGCAGGGCTGGGGAGGCTCCTTTAGCCAGGCAACAGGAACGAGCGCTCCCGGGCCCTTGCCAGGGGGCGGCTTGCAGACGTGCCGTGCCGCAGGGCACGCTCCCGCCTTTGGCCCTGCTTCGGGCTGGCGCCACGTGGCTGGCGGCCTCGGAGAGGAGGCTCCCGGGGCTCTGCAGACGGCTGTGTTGCCGTGCTGCGCTGCGGCCGGGCTCCAGCCTGTCCCTGAGTGGGGCGCAGGCCGGAGCCTGTGCTCCGTATGCTTTTGCTGGGGGGTGCCGGGCAGCAGGGGGCGGCCCCGTAAGTGGGGTTCTGTGCGTCCCCCGGCCTCGGCGGGCGGTTGGAGGGACCCCCTGTAATCAGGCGGGTGTCCCTGGCCCCGGTCTTTCAGAGGCGTGGGGCCAGGAGTCATGGGGCCGGGCGTGTGCCCTCCCTGTCCTCGGGGCTGGGCTGGTGGCCCCTCGGCTTTAGGCCGTGAGCTCGACTGCCTGACTCTAGAGTCAGGTTCCTGTTGCCTTGGGGGAAGGCCGAGCTCTGTGGCTCCCTGGGTGTGGACCGGCCTGTAAGCAGGCTGCGGGTCTGGGAGCCTTTGTGCTCCCTTCAGCTGGCAGCCTGTGTGGGGCGCCCGCCCCGTTAGCGGGGAGCGCCCCGGAACTGGAGAGAAGGAGCCTCCAGAGGCCTTGGGGACCAGAGCCGCCCTGTAAGCGGTGGCCAGTGCTCTGGAGTCCCGGGCACTTTTTAGTCCGGGCAGCGGCTTGAGCCCCCTGTAAGCAGGGGTGCAGCCTCTTGGCCGCTTCCTTGCGTGCCCAGCTTCATTTGCCCAGAGGGCCCGGCTCCCAGCACGGCGTGGGACTGCGCCGGACGTCGCGACGGTGAGTCAAGCTGAAGTTGGAGGTTTTTGGGCAGCTGCGGGGCTGCGTGGGTGGTGGCACGAGGATCTGGCTGTGGGGCTGTTGGGTGGCGGTTCTCTTCAAGGAGATGTCTGTGCCTCCTTCAAGTTTCGTCGTCTGTTATAAGAAGTGGTGGAACAAGTGGAAGGTACATATGCCTGAGTCACCTGTGCTTATTTTTTAACTTACTTAATCACTCTGTGTTGAATATTGGTAATGTGTATGACCCTTGTTTAAACTGTTGCTCGATTTTTACTTTTTGGCTTTATTTGTTTCTTTTGGGGCGTCCTTGTATCTTATCTAAAAATCCAAGACTCTTGGAAAATAAAGGGAATTATTGTACAACATGAGCTTCCTTTGTGCCATTAATATTCCGGGATCACAGTTTTCTCTCCGGTCATCATTTCCAGGTTTGGAGGGATATGGTAATGATCAAGAGAGAAGATGTATCGTTGGTGCCAGGACATGTACAGGATTTCCCAGTTTCTGAAGATATATTTGAAGCACTAAAGTTCAGTTTGGAAATGCCCAGTGAGGAAGTTTATGAAACAAACTTATTGCAAGAGGAAAATTACTTACCCTTTATTTCTTTCAGCCTGCATCTTTACAGCAGGCTTTGTTCTTTCACATTATTAATTGTGAGTAGTTTCACTGTGTAGTTTTTTGTCTCATTGATTTCTCTTATATTATGGGATCAAGTTCCGATTTCATTTGTGCAGAATACTGTCTTCATCCTGCTTGTGTGTTTGATTTTGTCCTTACAAATGCTCCGTAGAAAATTCAGTAGTTTTTTTTCCAACGGGTCAAAGTCTATGTGGTGAAGGTCTTCGTTCTTATGGTTAGACAATGAGACTCTGCTGAGCTCTCCTTCTCTTGGTGGCGAGGCACCGTGACTGCCAAATAGAATATAAGATCAAGACTAGAGACATTGGAAAAGCAAATGTTGGGTTTATGGTTAGGTCAAAGTTAAGCTCTTTAAAGGCAGGCACAAGTGCACTCTGCTCTAAACAAAAGAACTCTTTCCCCTCTCTTTTTGCTCTTTGCCTTTTCAGATAAATTTATTCTCTTTTTGGATACCCTCTTTTAAGGGTACAGCACTTTGTGAACGCTTTTTCTTTTTTGACACACAAGTGCTCTGATAACTTTCCAAACCTGGATCATTTAAGTCAGAGATAAGGTAAGCCCGGTTCCTTACAATGCCTATCTTTGTTCCTAAATTGAAAGTTCTAAATCTAAATACCTGTGTTTTTTGTCATCTTTGGCATGATATATTCAGTTTGTTGCACATAGTGTCAGTGCTGCATTATTTAAAAATGTACTGTTGTTTTTCACATTTGTCAATGCGTGTTAAGTTTTCACTACACACTCAGAGCAGAACACAGTGGAAAAGCAACATGGTTTCTTAGCATTTTGTGTGCCAGGAGGATTTAACTTGGAATAGGTTTAGGTGTTTTTCCCACTGAGCTTGGACCGAGAGTTGAATTCCCAGGCCACCAGCTTGTTTTGATTCACGGTTGTCTTGCAGGTGTGACTGGGCAAATGAATTAGTATAGAACGCTAGTGTACGATTAGATCTCAGTAGGATTTAGTAAAAACTGCCTATTAATTTTCTCAAGAATAAAGTTCTGTTTGGAAAACTCAAAACCTGGGAGATATTTTTTTCTCATCATGTGTGCAGTCTGAGATAGCACAGCAGATATAAATAAAACCCTCTTTGAACAGCGGACACAGAAGCAGAATTCAAAAGTAGCACAGCACCAAACATTTGCATATGTTAAATTTCAGTTTGAAACATGGAGTGTGTAGGGGAATGATTTGTGTGTGTATCATGAAAACAATGATGGTATTGGTTCAGAAAATTGCATTGGCTTCAGAAATTACTTTATTTTCTCAGGATTTCAGTGGTATAACACAAACAGCAAAAAGTATTTAATCTACTGGCAGTATACGATGAAAAATGTGTGTTCCCAAGTTTAAGTGCGTTCCATAAGACACCCAGACTTTTCCTATGCAAACTACATCTTCATCCTAGAGGCCACTTGTAAGAGTGTATGATCCAAAAAAAAACCCAAAAAGAAAACCACACACCTGTGAGGTCTCTGTAGTGATGCTTAGGTTTATAATGTTAGTTTGTGTTCATGCCATGTCACAAAGCTTAGTGAGGAGTGGCCGTACTGGTTAAAAGCAAACATCTTTCAATATTATGTGGAGGTTCGTTGAAACTTGCCTGTGGAGCAGTGGGCTGTAACCATCTGATAAAACTGCGTAGATCCACTCAAAATCAAAGTGGTACAAAATGTGAGGTGGGAGGAGAAAACTGAACACCACTTTCAGCCTCCTGGTTTCTCCTACTTCTGGGTACTTAGGTATAGGCTAAGGCCTGCCCAGTTTGCATTCAGCTGCCAGAGCCCTCCTTCAGGCCATTTTTTTCACCTTAAAATCAGTTGGCAAACTGCAAACACTGTAATTGCAGGGGTAGAGCTGGAGAGATGGTCCTTAGCAGATCTCTAATAGCTAGAGACTCTCTCAAAATGAGGGAAGTTTCAGGCCCTACCAAAGCCATATTTGCTGGAGTTTCTTTGTGCTCCCAGCTTGGCACGGAGCGGCCTCCCTGAAGGATGCCGCTGGAGCCTTTCCCTGGGTTTCCTACACACTGCAAACAAGAGCACAGTGTTTACTTCACTCTCTGCTGGTCCCTGCAGGGAGAGTTAAACACAGAAGTGCCACAGCTGCTGAGTTCCACATAAAACTGCAGGGCAAGGATGGGAGGCTGCAGGGGAAGCAGGAGTCAGAAGTGGGATCGCCCAAAGCAGCCCAGATAAAGCTTCCTGAGGTGGAGTCACTCAGTGATACCCAAGGGCAGGAGCACCCCACCTCTGATCTCCTCCACAAGAAGATCTTTTTTGCACTGCTGGACTGAGAAATCCCATTAACTCTTTCAGGCTTAGGAATTTTTCTTACTTTTAAGCCTTTGAAAACCTTTTACATGTTTCCCCTCTTTAAAAGATTCAGCTATCTTAATTAATTAATGAATTAATCTTTATGAGCACTGTTGGGGCCTCACCTCACAGCACAGAATCCAAGTAGGTTCTGGTTTGCATCTAGAAAATCTGCATGCTCTGGGCTTCTCTTCCCTTCTTTATTTATAAATCTGGCTGAAAAGACAATTAAAATCATGCTTAACTGCATGAGCCTTATAAAGTGCATTCTGTTCTGGTTTATGGAAGTTTTAATATTCTTTCAGAACTGAATTGGAATTTTGATCAAACCTTTGCCTTTTCGTCAAATTTTTGACAACGTAACTATTTCTAGTGTGCACCCATTAATACTATTAGATTTGAAATGCAAAGAGAAGCAGAGGGAGTAAAATTAATGTTTCATTTCAGACTCTTGCATTTCCTGGCTAGCTGTACAAGGTTTAGATACTGAATGGGTCTACCCACCCCAGTTCTTTCTCACTTCAGTGGCACCAAAACAAAAACAGTGGTTTGGGCAGGAAAATAAGAAAATATCTTGGTGGCTGAATTCTCCAAGGGGGTGTTCAAAAATATTCAGAATTATTTCTCCTTGACCAAGCATAGTTACAGAAGTATCTCCTATAAAGGGAGTTTAATTTTAATTTTTAAATTATTTTTTTCTCTCCTCCCTATAACAAGGGTTTTGATCTTTCTAGCTGGAAACATGAGTTACAAATTTGATTTCTCAGACTGGTGCTTTCCAAGGGTATGTGTCATCTCTCGTGTCCATTATTTCAGAGAATTCAATGAACAAAATATCCATCATTATTTGAGCTTTTATCCTGGATATTTTCTGAGCCTCCCACCATGGGATAAGATTAGAATTTTTCCTTTTATCACGTATGGACAAATTCCTGCAAAATAAATGCTCCTAGATCAGGGTAAGTGCTCAGGGCCATCACAGGAATGCAAGGTGCCTCTAAATTTCCTTCTAAACAGCTCATCAGATGTTCCAGCAGCTGTCCTTAAATGCCTTGACCATGGAGATAATAGTTTTATCAGAGGGAGGACATGGTTCCATCTGCTTCTCTAAGGCTGATATACAGAACTGGAAATGCTTCTGTGCTTCCATTTTTCCTCTCAGTGACCACACCTATTATTGAAATGTATGTTTCTGGGCAATTTCCCCCCATTGTTCAAGGGTAATGAAACAGCAGGAAAACAAAGTTACTCTGTTTTATGTCCTACTCTTTACCTGTCCAAAGAATTATGATGGCAAAATACTGTTAAAAATTGTGCAACTGTAAAAATTGTTCAACACCGGGCAATGAGAATTTAGAACATTGTATAGAAAAAAATAGGTTGGCCAAGCAAATCCACCTGTCAAACACTAGATAAGTTACCTGTCAAATTCAGAATTCTGTCACGTGGTTTTCATGCTCTGTTCCATTTATTCAAAGTCTGTGATTACAGTCTTTGACTACAAACTACCCTTAAGCTGTACCAGAGGAGGTTCAGGTAGGGTAAGAGGGAGATTTTCTTCACTGGAAGTGTGGTCGGCCATCAGAAGGGGCTGCCCAGGGATGTGGTGGAGCCACTTCCCTGGAAGGTAAGAAACCACTGGATGCGGCACTCAGTGCTCTGGTTTAGTTGATGTGTTCTGTCTGGTCAGAGGATAGACACAATGATCTTGGATGTCTTTTTCTACCTTAATGATTCTGTGGTAGGTGGTTCTCCTGCTCTCAGTGTTCATTACTGTTTATTAATGTCCCTTTTGAAATTGCTGATTTTTGAAACCAAATGAGACCACTTATTCTGTTAAGGTACTAAAGTAGACCTAGCCCCTTGCTTGGAAAAAGTGTCTTTGGCTGTGGCTGATATCATCAGATCTCCTCAAGTCACTGTAATTTCAGTGAAAATATGGCTCTCTGGATTCCTGTGAATTTTTTGTTTTACATACAGGTATTATTTTCACCAGGTATTCACCAAACTGAATGGTCATGGTAAAATATTTACACATTTGTCATCACTCGAGTTGAAGGGTCCAACAACAATGTATTTACTAATGTTTTTTATTACCAGAATTTTCTTCTGATGTAGCATCTGGTCACACCCTTATCGCTGTCTGTCCCAGTGTTCTCCCTGTGGGATAACAGTGAGATAACATTTAGGAGAATAGGCTGACAAACCCTTAATGAAGTCTGTCTTTGTGGGCATAGAATACACACTGATGGAGAAATAATGCGGCACATGGAGACCTATTACAGCCATAATAAGGGGAAATAAAACACATTTAACATTATTGTCTATACTTTTCAATATTGCGCTGAAGAGACCATTTTTCAAGTCAGGAAAACATTACAGAGAGTGGATTTTGCTCTGAAAATTTGGGCAGTTGCATAATGTATATTTATCTACCATTCACTATTTTCTGGTAATGTCCTGAGGCATTTTTGTGATTGGTCAGTTTTTTCTGCTTTTTTGTGAAGCATCCAGAGAGTTCTGATATTGGAAAAATAATTTGGATGTGATGGGCCACAATTACGCCCCATTATGGGCTGTGCTCCAAAGTGGAGATTCATCTACATTGGGAGGATGCCTGGTATGAAGTCATTAGATTCTCTTTGCTAGCTAGGAATGGAATTCAAATAAAAATAACGATAACTCTCCTTTCCACCCTCCCCCAGTCCATTTCAGTGGTCATTGAGTTGCTCTCTAAGGATATCTGCATTTCCCTGGGTTTCACTGTGTTAAAGAAGCATTAAATGAGGGTTTTTGATGGTTGCTTATGGAATGAGAGTGACAGAAAGGGTAGGTAAAACTGAAAAAAAGAATTATGAATATGACAAGCAGGTCTCACAGTTCTACATTTGCTTTGCTTTTGCTTCCTCTTTTGTTGTTTTGAAAAGTGGATTTTATGCAAAATGAAACCAGGTAGAGGTGAATCAGATTTTTCAAATGTTGTGAAGAAAAGAAATCACATTTCCAGCATTAGCAATCAGAATTTGGTTAATCATGCCTTGTGCTGTACCCATTGAAGTATGCTCTGCTTCAATGTATTTGAAAAATGTAGATAAACTACCCTTCAACACCCAGAAATCCCAGTAAGTCTACAGCTGATGTCATCGTTTTACAAACTAAGTAAGGGAATCTAAAAATCCAGTATCAGCAGAATTATTTTGGATATTAAACTTGCAGTTGGGTACAGTCCACTTAAGTGCCCTGAAATAATTCAGACTGCTTCCAAACCTATTTATAAGGCAACTGTTTCAACTATTAAGTGCAAAAGTTTTTTGTTCTTTATTTCATCTTGAATTATTGTGTTTTCTTAAAAAGAAACCCTAAAAATCTTCCATGCCATCCCCTTAAAGCACAGCTCTTCTTTCTTTGGTTTTATAAAAGATTGCTGTTGTAAGAGACACCAGGTTCAAAAAGGCAAAGAGATTGTTTTTCATCAGCATTGTGACAGTTGTTAGGAAAAAGAAAAAAATCCAGAGGGGAGATTTCTGGAAAAGAAGAAAAGGACAATTTTATCAGTGAATTTTGTTTACAGGCTGATAAACAGAGCTTCTATCTGGCCACTGGAATCTCTGCCTGGGTTTGGTAAAGATTGAGCACATTTCCAGTGCCTGCTGCAGATCCTGGAGGACTGCACCTAAACGGGGTCATGTAGACAGGGAATACTCCTGCTTTTCCCTCAGCCATGGAGCCTGAGGCTGGCACAGATCTTTGAAGGATGAAGGCAAACTCCAAGGCTGCAAACTGCATCAGCCCTGCCTCTTTCAACATACCTCATCTGAAACTGTAACATAATACCCCTTCCATTGTAGAGTACCACACAGCTTTAAAAAATATTAAGAAAATTATGGAAAAAAACCACTCCCTATGTGTAGCATTGAGTTCCTTTTTGATTTTTGTTCTTTGAGGGTTTTCATGCTTCCCAGCAATGGCCTCTTTTCCAGGTTCAATTTAAAATTGGACTCCAATTTTTATCTTACTGGTTCTCCCACTGTGGCTTTGTTATCTAAGGGCCCTTCACAGCAGCAGAAAAGGCAGCAGTGAGTGATACATTCCAGGTATGCTCTCTGGATAGGAATAAATGGCAAGCTGCTCAGTGTAGAGAAACTGTTACCTTTCAGAGTCTTAATTGAAACATGTTAAATAAACACAAAATTAACTGGGGGAAAAAAGGGATTTGGCGTACACCTTTTTAGGCATCTTCAGAGATTATAATGTAGCTGTATAGAAGTATTTTGAAGTGTTTTGCACTTGAAAAGTCTTTGCATCATCAGGCCTGGAGAGATAACCCAGCAGCAGCAGGGAAATTTAGTGTCAACAGCAGCCACTTACAACATTTTCACTCACATTAGAATTGTACTGACTCAGTGCATACTTGGTGTCACTGGTTAAAATCACTCTCTGCTTTATGTTATATATATTTCCTTTTTTTTTTTTTTTTTTCTGTTTTGCTGGGACTAATGAGAGCCACGTCCTTCCAGTTAGTGTGCAAGTAGGTTTACAACGGTGCAAGAAATCCTTAAGCAAGTTCCTTTTAAACCCTGTTTAGTGTCGCTGTGCCCCTCCAAGCGTCCCCTTGAAGTCACCCAGCTCGCTCCGGCACAGCGAGGGCAGGGGACACTCTCCCGTTCCTCGGGAGGGTGGCTAAGGCTCTCGCCTTGCACGGGCAGGACACTGTGCTACAAAGGAGAAAGCGCGGGCTTATTGAGGGAAGGTAGCAGAGAAATCCGTAACCCAGGGGTTCCAGCCGACAGAAGACTCCAGACTGGGAGGAACTAGGGGAGGGGCTCGCCCATGCACCAATTGGGCTACAGGAAGGCGGGAGCAGCAGGGTACAGACATTCAGGGGAACCAATGAGAGTAATTCGGGGGAGCGGCCCCGCCGCCTGAACCTATCACTCGATGCCCCAGGTAAAATTTTCTGGACGGAGGGGATGGGTTGGGGAGTGACGGACAGGACACCGGGGAGGGGTCGAGGGAATGACACAGCACTTTCCAGGGGGTAAGGAGTGGAGGCAGTGGGATTGACGAGGAGGAGGTAGCAGGAGCGGATCCATTATAACGGGGAAACTACAACAAACCAGCACAACTGCGACGTGCGAAACCACAATGCACCCATTTATTAAGGTGCCTTCCTGATCCCTTCAAATAAAGCTTTTGTTCAGCCTTTTCTTCCACTCCCATGTAACAAGTCTTGCAAATACATAAATATATACGTATATGTATACAAAAATTCACCAAAATAAGCTGTGGAGGAGCCATGGCTGTGGTTGTTTCATGCGCCAAACCTGAGCTCTTGGAACTAGTGCAGCTTTCTTTGCTGGATAGAAGAGGCAGGACACCCCAATGCTACTTAATTTACAGAAGATGAAGGCTGCTGTGGTTGGAGGAGGGTGGGAGTGAACCAGCGCCTCGTGGTTTGGAGACTCTCTTAGTGGAGCACTAAATTGGGGAGTAATTAATGAATATATTTTAGATTTAGCCTCTTGTACTTTATAAAACACTCCGCACCCAGAAATCCCATTTTTTTCTCTTTGGTTACCTCAGGAAACTCGATTAACTCAAAACATAATGAACTAAACTTCTATAAGCTTGGTAAATGTGTTACCTTCAATGGAATAATATCCTATCATCAGGTACCACTTCCATGGTATTCCCTTCTAATCTTGCACCTGATCAGGAAAGCGTCACTGAAGAAGCAAGGGAATCAAGAGCTCTCACATTCATATCTGCTTTGGATGAAGTGTGTAAAAAAATCATCAAAAACTTTTTAATTCCTCTGATATTTATCTTTCTCCTCTGTGTTGCATTTTTTTTAATGGGGTTAACTCATAATGGTGCTTAGCTTGAGCTCAGATTTGAATTTCATGGTTTTCCCAAGAAAGTCTAAGAAAAGTCTGTATTTACTAAAATTGAAGCTTGAATGAGATGAATTTTATGATGTCATTGTCCTAAAATCCATCAACAGCAATGTGCAGTTGCATAATAAATCTACAGAGAATTAGGATATGTGAAGTCTTTATAAAATAGTTAAATCAACAACTAAATAATGATGTCATTTGTTTGCTACATTTCTTGGTTTTACAGTGTAACTCTTACTTATTTTTTATAATTTAAGAGTAAATGGCCAATTATTAGACATCCTATCTCTTGGGTGTACACACACCTTGAGACTGTTCTTCACGTTGCATATCTCCCCCTGCTTTTTTTCTCCTAAAATTTATTTTGCAGTGTGTAAGGAATAATAATCCTGTCTGCTTGTATCTAGAATTAGAACTTAATGCAAAAGCAAGGTTTTAGGTGTTAGTGTGTTAGGTAAAGGGTTCTTGTTTAAAGTCCTAAAAAAGGCACTTCCTAATCACCACACTCACCTGTTTTCTAAGTTCCCCACTAGAAAGAATCCAAATCACAGCACTGTCCAGTAGAACAAGAATAATAACCTTGCAGATACAGGTGTTGAGTATAAAGAGAATTTGCTGCAGCTGCAATCAATAATTTGCAAAAACCACTAGTGATTTTTTTTGTCCTTTACTTTCATTTCTAGCAGGTTCCTTTTTCAAGTAATGGTGAGGGGCTCCTAAAGGACAGACAGACTGGAAAGAGTGAGGTGTAAAAGACACCAGGTCTCTTAAAATTAAACAGACATTCCCGAAACTTAAAATATCCTTCAAGTGTGCATGTACAATTTTTTTTAAAAGTAGAGGCTTCTCATCAGAAGCTCCTTTGGTACAATTAGACGGCCAAGCTAATACTGCTAATTATTAATGGTTTAAAACCTGATCAAGAGATTGGCTTTGAGGTAATAAGACTAATAGAATTTTTGTTACGTATCTGTTTGGTAGCCCACAACATGTGATGGGTGTGTATTTCCCACATTTTAAGATATTGTACTTTCCCAAGGACAGCACAGAGGAAAAATATTAACTCACATCATGCCCCCAAGAAACACCTTAGCCATGAAAACTTGAAGCCTGGTCTGACAATGCGAAATACAGCGATATGGAAGAAAATCTTAAGATTTCAGTCCAGGTCATGGGAAATGTCACCTATCTTGACCTTGATTGTAATCATTAATAATTGTTACAAGGTTCATGTTGTTTTGAAGGAATGCAGTAAGAAAATTTCAACTCCCTGGAACTGGAACCAAATATTGCATTTAATATGAGAAAGTTCTTTCCTTGGAGATTCTGCTGCTTGCATAGTAAATAGGGCTTGTCATCTTTGGTTTCTGCTCTAAACATGACTGGAATGTTTAATGTTGTTACTAAATAGAACATAAAAGTAACTTTCTTCTTAGGAAACAAAAAAAGAACATTACTTCCTGTAAAAAATGGAAAACTATTCTCTAATGTTCTTTTTTCGTGTTACTTTATGTGATCATTATTATGAATATTGTCAATTTTTTTACAAGTCCAAGCACCCAAAATGTATTTGAATGGTTGCATCTTTGAGCTAAGAGCAGCACTATGGTATGTGACAGCCAGCAGGAACTCTTCCAAACACACTGGCCTTGCTATACCAGGCTAAATCTCAACTCCAAAAGTCTTTTGAGACCTTCAAAATGCCCATGAATGCTGTTCTGCTGACCTAGGGTTATAGAAGTCTTTTCAAGGTTCATCTGTATTGGGTAGTCAGGGTGGTATATAGGTTTGCAGAATCCTATATAATGAGTACTCAGAAAATCTGAGAAAAATCTAAAAAATTCTTAAGGTCCTTCTAGAAATAAAAAGCTTTTACAGAATGATGCATGTCTTAATTTATAACTGGACTTGAAATACCTTAGAAGGATTATCAATCTCTTACAGCTTCTACATGTGCTTTCTTCACTAGGAGGTAGAAATAGGACTAGTTTCCTGTAGGCAAAATGCACCTGTGAATTTTTCTGTTCCTCATCATCATGTAGCAGATGAGAAGAGATTTTCTGACTTTTGTAATTCTCCAGCTTTTAAGGTGGGTCTTAACTTCCAGTCCTTGCTTGATTTCCAGTTTCCCATGCCATGTGCTCACATCCTCTTCCCCAGCAGAGTGGAAGACTGGTGGTCAGAGGTCAAAATTCTGTTTATGAGAAATCATAGGTTTGGATTTGATTTTAGAGGCCTTTCTCAACCTAATTCTGTGATTTTTCCAATCTGATTGTATGATTCTATAATTCATTCAAAAAATTATTTATGAGGAACAATAAATAGCAAACCAGACTTCTCCAAGGCTGATCCCTCCTGGATCCACAGAAGCCTGTGGAGACACCCACACTTCCAAAATAAATGCACCTCTTACTGTCTCTGTCTCACACATCATAATCTTCCTTAGATTGTTTCTGAAGGAGGGTTCTCTTCTGCTTTTAAGAAATTTCTGAAGGTCATTTTTGAACACACTGCTTTCTTTGAAACTGGGATTCCTGCTTCCTAAAGCTCATGGATCTGTTCCATATTTTGTCATAATAGAACTTTTCCCCTGTTTCACAAAATTTGTGGATAGCTGGCCATAAAGAATAGAGCAACTTGAAATACAGGAGTTGAAAATATGAGCATTTTTCAATGTTTTTCTTAGTGGCAGTTAGAAAAGGTGTTCAATTTATTGACATTGAGTAGGTTCTCTTCTCAACAGCCTTCTTTGGTTTCCGGGTATTGAAATAAAATGGCATGAAGTTAAGATTAGGCTAGGTCTGAGAACTTTGTTTTGTTTTTGCAGGCTTTCAGTCAGGGAATTTTCTAAGTCTCAGCTTCCTTGGAGAGGTGTATAGATGGCCCACAGTGTCACACCTGCTCCTGTGGGAACCAGCCCTGGGTGTAAGGCCAATCTCAGTTAGGAGAGGAGTTTCCATGAGATAAAATGATCCATTGAGGCTGATACTCATCTGATATCACAGCCCAGGCCTGATGGCCCCAGTTTTCCAGCAGTTCCAGCTGAAATCCTGCCCTGCAAAGCCCACTGGGGCCTCCTGGTCTGAACACCGTTTTCAGAGCACATTTTGCAGCCAGCAGGTCTTTGTCCCAGGGAGAACTGCCAGTCCAAACACTCCCACACCTTTGCTGACCAGAGGGGAGGCCTTCCAAGGTGCTCTGAAAAGAAGTTATTATGGAGAGGGAGCGCTCTGGGCAGTTTTACAGGGCTCTGCGTGGAACCCCTGCTCAATACCTGGCTGGGAGCTGACACCTGAACTGGACAGACTGCACACAAATCACTTTGCTGGGGGACTGGGACCCTGAACTAATAAAATAAAACAGTCCAGAAGTGAAGAGCTGAACTATCTCAGGAATGACACAACCCTTGTGCGTCCCAGCATGCACTGTAAAGCACATTATCACCTCTCTCTCTGTGAGTGGCCTTTTCAGACCTCAGCAGGCCAAGGTGTGCAGAAGATGCATATCAAAGCATCACTGGAATACTATAAGGAGCTGGTTGCTTTTTGGGTGGTGTTACACATGTGAAAAACTCACATGGCCGAAGATTTTTCAGGAGAAACAGCACCTGGTAAAGTTGAAACGGGTTCTTTCCCACAGTCTTACAAGTAAAGTTAATCACTTGGCTTTCACTGATTAACTACAGAGCTGTCATAGAGATGAGGAAGAGAGTAATTATAAAAAAAGATGTTGTAGTGTTCTTGGTATTACAACAGAGATGATGATAAAAATCTCATATTAATTGAAAAAAAATGCACATACCTGCTTAATAACAGGAAATAAATCCTATATATTCCATTTTTATCCAGTTATTTATACAATCAGTATCTGTGGTGGTCATATCCTTGGTACTTGGATGTTATTATGACAAATATATTGGCATAGGATGAGGTTGTAGAAGGAAATCAGAATAAAGGCTCTGATATCTTTACTTTTCAGCTATTTGATCAGTGCAGGCAAATCGAAATTGCATTCACTTTGTCTTAACCCAAAACTGGGAAAATTTATCAGGTACATCCATTGACACTTTATAACTTGAACCTTCACAAGTGCTCCTTTCATTATTGTTTTCTTCCATTCATTTTTCTCCATCCCTTCACAGGTGAAGAGTCTACCCACATAAGGTGTAATAATTAGGATGACACTATAAGTTAATTGGTAAAATTGATCAAAAGAGAAATTTTTTGCAAACTTTTCAAACTTCTCAAACCTTGGATGAGAAGGCATAATAAAATGTTGACAGAGATCTATCTGTTCTAGGACTCACAGCAGGATTTTTATTCAGCCTTGCTTTAATTTATGGGAAAGGGTGGGAGAGCAGGAAAAGGAAGAAAACAGATTTGACACCTTGGGTCAATTTGACACCTTGGGTCAATTTGGTCACCTTTGGTTTCTTCAGGGCTGGCCCAACGAAGCAATAAATGTTGACACTTTCAGTGGGGAAAAATAGTCTTCTTTGTAAGTGGAAGACAAGTGGGAGGAAATGAAAGCTTAAAAAAAAAAGTACTTGGAATATTCTCATGGGACTGAAGGCATTGAAAGAAGCCATTCAGGTGGCTAAAGATGTGGACTTAGAGGAGCTCCCTTCATTTTGTGAACTCATTTATGCTAAAGAAAACAAAATAAAAATTAATATTGACCAAAAATTTGGGTTGCCACATAATAGGCACATCCACAAACAATGCCAGCTTTTACAGACCAAAAAAGTATGAAGTATAAGGAAGCTACAAATCTGTGGAAAGAACAGATCATCTGAGAGGGATGAGCCTGTTCAGCCCTAAAGCAAAAGAACACTCATTTAATTTTCAGAAAAAATTTATAAAAAATGGGTTTATAAAATTGCATTCATCACCTTAGCTAAGAGGATTAGGAAAGGGCTGGAGGGGGAGACTTCTAGGGAGGGCTGAGGGCGCTTGATCTCTTCTGCCTGGAGAAGAGATTGAGGTCAGACCTCACTGAGTTTTTCAATAATCCAATAATTCAATAATCCATTATCTTCAATAATAATAAATAATCCTCATGAGAGGAAGAGGAGGGGAAACACTGATCTCTCTGCTGTGACTACTAGATAGGATCAAAGGGAACACCTGGAGCTGTGTCAGGGCAGGGTTTGAGCTGCTTTCAGGAAAAGGTTCCTCTCCAGAGGGTGCTGGGTGCTGGGTGCTGGGCACTGCCCAGGCTCCCCAGGGAATGGGCACAGCCCCAAGGCTGCCAGAGCTCCAGGAGGGTTTGGACAATGCTCCAAGGGATGCACAGGGTGGGATTGTTGGGGTGTCTGTGCAGGGCCAGGGGTTCAACTGAAGGATGCTTTTGGCTCCCTTCCAATTCAGACTTTTCTGTGGTTCTAGGCTTCTGTGATACTACCACAAATTCCTGCTGCTACAGAGCTAACTACTTTTCTTACTACTGTTAAAAAAAATCTTCCCCACTTGAAGGGTCAAAAAAAAATGGACACGTCAGGCTCAGCTCAAAGATAAGGTGGTCAGCAGTAAGTTTAAATATTTGCTCTGTGTTTCCCAGCTGCCAGCTCTGGGTCTTGTGCAGGTGCTCTGCTGCTGGGGGCTGAAACAGCAGCTCAAGAGAGGGAGTTTCAAGCAGAAGGCTGGAAGGTCTCATTGTCTATACAATCACACAACAAACAAAGCCGGAAAGGCCCACGGTGCTCATCTGATCCCACCTTTCTTCTCCAGCAGGGCCATCCTAGAGCACACAGCACAGGATTATGGAGATGGTTCTGGAAAATCTCCACTGAGGAAGACTTCACCCCCTACCTGGTCTCTTTCAGTGCTCTCTCACAGTTCTTCCTTATGCCCAGGTGAAACTTCCTGGGCATAAATGTTATCATTATAGTGTAAAGGTTCCATATTGCTAGAGTTTCATACCTCCTTGATGTTTCTTGTAGCAGCTCCTCTAGGCACTGACTCTTCCTTGTTCTCACAGTACCCAACTGACTCCAGTTCCCCTCAATCAACCAATCCACTCTTTTATACGACTCTTCTTATTGGCTACAGCTGCAGCCTGCTCCTAATCCTTAGTAACTGGCTCAGCTGCAGCTCTTTAGGGGATAAGATTACATTCTATGTTCTGTCCCCCCACACAGCAGTTCCTGCTTGTTCCCCTTGTTGTGCCATTGCTGGGCCCCACAGAGCAAAGCCTGGTCCATCCCCTTGACAGTGACACCAAAGAGCCTCAACTCCACCTTTTCCTCTCTGTGTGCACCTTAGATCTCTCCTGGACTCCAGCAGACTTTTCAATTAGTGCTTTCTGCAGGGAAGGTGATGCTGAGTGAAGCACTTCAGAGCTGAGTGGTTTGAGGGATGCGTGAATGCCTGCAAATTTATTTCTCAGGTTTCTCAGTGTAATGGGCTATAACTCAGTGCAGGTATGGTATCAAAGCCTGTTTCTCTTGGAGAAAGTGAGAATAAAATCCAGGGGACTAATGGAACATAAAATGCTTCTTTATATTCCTGACAGCTGCCTGTGCTGCTCTCCATGTCTGAAGTACATGCAGATAAACATTACCTACCTGACCCGCTCTAGCCGGGGCAGCCATTTGCTGCTACATGAGGAAATAAGGAGCTTTTAGTCAGGTATTACCAAGCTCTCAGTTCTTTGCTTAGCTACTTATGCAAGACAGGAAACCAGAACAACAAATTCTTACAGCCTCAGCACAATCCCTGGACTACTCTTTCCATGTTTTTATGGGCTGAGTACATGGCAGGTGGCTGATAAAAACAATAAAAACAAATATAATACTGTTCTGAGCTGAAATTTGGATTGAAAAGTCTTCATTTAATTTGAAATTAAAATTTTGTCCTTTTTTTTCCTCAGAGGAGAAAAAGATGATATTTCATAACAGTTTATATTTTCAAACTTTTACAGGCCCCTTTGCAGTTAAGAAAAATTATGCATGAAATTTGCAATGTAACTTTATATAATTCCATAAAGAATCCAGAGTTGCTTGTCTTTCTTTTGTAGCTTTTTCATGGCATGAGAATTGAGCAAAGGAGACACCTTATTTTGAAAATAACCACGAATAATACTTATTTTTTTCTCACAGCATGACTAGATCTGCTGATAATGCTCTCCAAATTTACACATTATCAAAAAAAATAATGAAGTCCATGCAGTTTTTCTCAGTGGCATCTCTTAATGAGACTGCTTTAAAACAGGCAGAAGTGCCATCTGCTGCTACTCTCTCCCACCCCTGGGTAAAAGGGACTCATGATGAAGCACTAGCATCTGTGTTTGTAGCAAAACAGTAAATTTGGTTTTCAGTTACTAAACCAGTTAAGTGTAGCCCACTGGTTGGGTTTGCCTTTGTTAGAAATTCAGCCACACACAGGATTCTCGTGTGCTTCTATTAGCATCCAATTTGCTGACAAGACTTTACTATGCACATAACATAAATGGAAAACTCTACCATGTTACCAACCAGACTCTCTTGCAGAGAAGTTTTTTTTATATAACATGTTTAGATGATAAAGAGAATTAATCTAAAAAATGTCCTTTATAGTCTTCTGTGAAGGCATCTAAGAACCAAAGGGAATGAATGGAAAGTACAGAAGAAAAGAAAAATGCACAGTGCACACAGCAGATTTGTACCACAGCACTTCCAACAGCTCCAAAGGAAGAGGAATATAATTTTATATTTTCTCTTGAGTAACTTGCTGATTTTGGTAAAGACTTTACTCAGCCATTTTCCCAAATTTACCATGATAAACTCAAAACACATCTCTAGGAAGGAAAATCACTTCTCAGACAAAACTACAGGAAAATCCAACTAGCCAGCTAAAATAATTTCAATGAGATATCCATGGAATCAATCTTGCAGTGAGAGAATGACAACATGGAGTACCTAAGCCCAGCTGCTCAGCTCCTTCCTCTGTTGCTGCTGCTTCTGTTTTATTCATGGGAACTCCTACACCTGCTGCCATCTCATCTGTTATCTAACAGGAGTTTCTTCTCAGAGCACAGCCACAAAATCCCAGCCTTTACTGGCACAGAAAGTGTTTGCCTACACACTGTACAGCAACCACCCAGTTAGGCAAGCTCCTATCTTTTGGTGCCTTTTCATTTGCAAAAGACAGACTGTTCAGAGTTGTTGGATGAACTCACAGAAAAATGTTGTACTGATTTTTCCTTAGTAAAAATTTTCCTACTGAATAAAAAGCTTTCCAGTACCAGAAACAGTGAAAAATTATGTTAGTTTTACTTAGCCTTGATCAGACAATAGATTTAAGAGATCAGACAGTTGATTTAAGAGTTTGGTACAAGGACAAGTGGTTCACCTGTAAGAACTTGTTTTTCACTAGCAAATTAATTGATTTTTTAACTGAAAAGCAGAATATATGTTTTCTTGAACACATGAAAATTTCATATATCAACTACATACCACAAGAAAAAGCAAAATAGCTGATAAAGAACTAGATTGAGTTAGATGGTTTAAAGACACAGTATAAAGACACAGCAGTATTAATCTAGGCCTAAATTCAGAGGAGATTTTGGGAAAGCACAGACCTTGATGAAGATGCCACCTGAACCTGTTAACTCTGCTAAGGGAACATTGTGGTCCTTGATCACTCACATGCAAAGCAAAACTAAGGAAAAGGTAACAGAATGCAGAGGGACATAGCAATATTGGGAGCCAGGAAAGAGCAACACAACAAAAATTATCTTGGAAAATGTCGAGTTAATACACCTAAGAAAGATTTATTTCAAAACTTTCCAGATTCACTGGTGATGTGGGAGACATGAGAGAAAAGTAGAACTCATAAAAGGCCACAAATGAAACCTGCATCAGTAAGGCAGAATGCCAGATGAAAGAAAATTTGTGAGTAGGGTATCTGCTGGATTTGCTAGTCATGTCATGATATATATGCAGAAATAACACCAGGTAGCACCACGGTTGCACAACCCACCTGTAACATCATATTTGACTTAATGGCTGTAGGAGGGTGCCAGAAATAACAAGATACACCACACAAATAAAGGGAAGTTGATCGAGCTCTGCCAGAGTAAGAACTCTAAGCTCTCTTCATTCAGGTGAATAACATTTTGAAAAGATTTTCTCATCAATTTTTCTGAAGTTAAAAAGGTCTTGAATAAAATCTCTAGTTTTTCCTTATGTCTCTGTTTTCCAGTTTTTAGTAATCTGCATGAGTTGGGCTGACCTTGGCTGGATATCTGGTGCCCACCAAGATGCTTTATCATTCCCCCTTTCTCAGTGTGACAGTGGAGAAAAACAATGATTAAAGGCTGGTGGGCGAGGTAAGGACAAAAACATCCCTCACACATCACCACCCTGGACAAGATAGACAGCTCTGGAAAATTCATTTATTACCAAATAACCAGGGAGTAGGATAATAAGAAATAACAACAAACTTAAACCAACCTTTTTCCTACCCTTTCTTTCTTCCTGAGCTCAGCTTCACTCCCAGCTTGTATAGCTCCTAAAGCTGAGCAGCACACAGGGAATAGGAAAAGGGGTTTGACAGGAACAGTGGTCTGTGTGTACCATGGTTTTTCTGCTGCTTCTTCCTCAGCAGGTGCTTCCCTTGCTCCAGTGTGGGGTCATACCCATGGGAGACAGCCCTTCAATAATTTCTCCAGATTTAATTCTTCCCATGGGCTGCAGCTCTTCACAAACTGCTCCAGCATGGGGCCCTTCCACAGGGTTAATCCTGCAGGAGAAGTTACTCCAGCCTTGGTCACAAGTCCTGCCAGAAGACTTGTTCCACTTCATCCTCCTCTCCAGATGACAGCTGTGAAGGTTCTGGCAAGGGTAGGTGGGGATCAACTTCTTCCACTCAGGTATGGCAGCTCATCCCAGAGCTGCCTGGAACTGTGTTGAGTATGAGGGAGCTTCTGGAATTTTCTCCCAGAAGCCACCCCTAAGAGCCCCTCTGCATCAAGGCCTTGCCACAAACACCCAGTCCACCTGTGGGTAACTCAGTGAATACAACAGGATGTGGCCAGAATACCCAAAACTCTCTCCTCTGAGCCCAAACATTGGTTATGATCAAGAGCAAATTAAAAATAACAAGGTTTCCTTATGGTGATGATCAGCCAAATGAAGATGTATGCCGAGCATGATCAAGAGACTTGAGATGAAAGAAGGAACCAGCTTGAAAAGGCATAAAATTAAGGATGGGAAAGATATGATGCAGGGGTTGGGGGGAAGGTAGCAGATAGCAGAAAACATGGGTTTGACAACCCAGGAGTCACCTTTCCAAAACCCTCCCATGTCACTGACTTATTTTCTGAAAAACACCTTTGCCAGGATTTTTCTTCTGAGAAGCCTCAGAAAAGAAATGTAAACAATAATTATCTGATTGCTTGGAATGTGGTTTGGAGGTTGCTTACCAACAGGTGCATCTTTGATTGGTTCCATGTGGATTGCTTTTACTTCATGACCAATAATGTCCAGCTGGTCAGTCACACGTTTTTTATCATCATTCCTTTCTGGCTTTCTGATGTCTCCTTTCTCTTTCTTTAGTATGGTTTTAGTATAGCAAATATAAATATAAAATAATATATAATATAATACAATATAATATATCACCCTTCTCAAATATAGAATCAGATTCTCATCTCTTCCCTCGTCCTGAGGATCCTCAAACACCACCACACTCCCAGGCCAGTGTTTATGCCTCATAAAGCAGACTGGGAAGAGCACAGGGCCCCAACCTGGCTGGGCAACCCTGGCTCCTCCAGGGTGTTGGTGTCTCCATGGGTGTGAGGAGCAGCAGTAGGACACTCAGAGTCTAGGAATCTCTGCTGGTCAGAGTGACTCTGAGATATGTACAAGTCTCTTTTCCCAGCCTGGCAGTCAAAGAAGGAGTCAGAATTCTTTTCTTCTTGTTCTCAAGGCTGTTTATTGTTTCTTATCTATAAGATTCTTTCTCCAACCCACTGAGTTCTGTCTGGCAGGTCGGGTTGAGGCACACTGCCCATCCTTGGGGCAGTGTTATCTCTTATGCGAAAAACTACATGTACACTATTTACAGTAACTTCCCAATACCTATCACCTATGTTAGACAGTGAGTTTCTACCTTAAACCAATCTAAAAATTCCAACATCACCCAGAAAATGGAGTCTAGGAAGAAGAAAGAAGGAGGGCAAGGCATGCCCAAATTCTTCTATCTTGGGACACCAAGCCCCCATTTTAAAAACTTCAAAAAATCTTTTCTTCATTTTGTGAAAAACTATTATTCTACTTAAACTCTTTTGACTTTTAATTCTTCATATAAATGTTGGTAATTGTTTTTCTATGGGTCAAAATCACAGGCACAGGGATCTTGGGCTCTGTGCTAAGGTCTCTGAGCCCCATGGCCAGGGGCTTGAGCCATCCAGGGCGGCCAGAGGAATTTCTTGCGTTCTGACTTTGGTTCTGGACCACCTCCCTGCCAGGGAGGGTGGTCAGGGAGGAGAACCCAGAGCCAGGAGAGGGGATGTGTGATGGCAGCACACACGGAGTGGGGGAGGATCAGCAGGAGTGTGTGAATGACAGCCTGTGGGAGTTTGTGCTCAGAACATTTTGCAAGAAGGTATTAAAGGGTTCTAGAAATTTATAAGATTTTATTGACAGCTGTTGAGTGTGTACTAACACCATTTAGGTGTCATATTGCTGCTGTTGATTATGAACATATAACTCTGGGATTGCAGTTTCATTACCTGTTGTTTAAATAAAAATCCATAAACAATTTTGATCCTGACTTCAGTTAAAATGCAAAACCAGAGCAGTCTTTTCTTGTGTCATTCCCTAAGTCTCATATCATGTCTGTCTGTGTGGCTGGAATAGTCACCAATTCCACCCTGGTGGCATTCCAGAAAGCTCAGTGAAGGATCATTATCTTTATTTCTAGTCACTTCTTATTTTATACGTACATTATTCCTGTCTCTGATTTAATTTCTTCATTATAAAGGAGTGATGACAACACACCCAAATTCCTCAAAATTGGTTTGAAGGATTTACCACTGAACTACTGTGGCCTGTTGGAGAAAAATATTTCAAGAATCCATATTTTCTTTTTCTCCCAGTGCAGAGAGTGAGCTTGATTGGCCTCTTCTGCAGGACACAAGTGGCCCCATTCCTTCTGTCAGGAGATATAATTCAACTTATTTATTTAATAACTATGACTTGTGATGATTTTATCACTTCACACTTGAGTGTGGACACAGACACAATATCAAGTTACACTATGCTGGTAATTATGGCACAAAACTGAATTTCACCACTGGACTTACAAAACAAATTCATTTACACTTGGCAATCAATTCCTGCCCACGTATGTCCATGTCTCTGTTTCCTTCATAGGCGTGACTGAGCTTATGGCCATGGCAGATCAGAGCATCATAGAATTCCAGACTTGGAAGGGACCTTAATGATCACCCAATCCCATTCCTCATCATGGGCAGGATCACCTTGCATTACCCCAGGTTGCTCCAAGCCCCATCCAGCCTGGCCTTGGAACACTTCCAGGAAATCTTCTCTGGGCACCCTGTGCTAGCACCTCATCACCCTCATAGGGAAGAATGTTTTCCTAATGTCCCATCTAAACATACCCACTTTCAGAGTCCTGTGGTTCAAGGACAGGATGAGGAAGTATGTCAGAAAAAATTAATTATCTGGACCAGGGGATTCTGCTGAACCATCATGGCCCTGAAGACAGAAACTAAAGTATACCCAGATACTTTTACCTCTGGAAGCTTGCAGAAATTTTTTGCATAAGAAATGGGCTGCATGGATGCTCCCTGGATTTTGTTCTATGTATCTAGATCTAGAGAAGAACCAAGTAAATTTAAGGCCATGGCTCTCTAATTCAAGTCAGCTCTGTTTAAATAATTTTTTGTTTGTTTGTTCATCATTAAGATTATATTAACATTAAAACACCCACCAAACACACATCCAGAACTCCCATTGAAAGCACACATTGTAGGATGATTTTCTGTTTGCCCAGATTCAGCTCCATGTGTTCCACAATCATTCCTCGGATGATGGAAAACATCATCAGATTATGTTTTCCATCATCTGAGCCCCTTGGAGACCTGGGTAAAAGCAGGATTAACAATTTCCTGCCAGCTGCCTTTTTCAGAGCAGGGAGCATAGGAGGATGAGTTCAAGTGCAAGAAGAGAGATTTTAGGGCCATCAGGAAGGAAGGAGCCCACTTGTGCCTCTTCTAAACTTTTTCATGGTGGAGGTTGCTGTAACTTACCTGCAGAATGAAAGGAAAAGGGAAAGAGATAAACTAAACCAAGCTCACTTCACACTGAGCAATCAGCAGATTTGCCTTTTGTTTCCTTGTTTTCCCATGAATTCTTTGATTACCAGGAGCAGGTCCTCTATGTTAATTTAAAATGGATAAATAACAGAGGTTATATATTCTGTGCTGGGTGTACTTTATTTTTTGCTTCAGAAGTGGGTAAATAGAGACCAGTTAATTGCTTCAGTTGTTTTTTTATGAAAATAGGCTGTTTTTCAAATGAATCATATTAGCAAAGCATAAGAAATGGTGATAGAAGATTGTTGGGGTTTATTTCTAATTAGGGCCACTGAGAATAATATTGTATTTATTACTGTGTTGAATTAATATTTCATATTTAGCTGCAGGTGTCCATTTCAGTGATTTATTCTGGTTTAACCTTTGAAAAAATATAAAAAGGAAATATCTCCTTTTCACAGACACCACAGCATTGTTTTGGCAAAAATCTTTTTCCTGCAGAATAAGAAATTATGTGCACTGATTTTCATAACTAATTAGGATGAAAAAATCCCAAAGATATCTAAAAAAAAAGACTAATTTTTTAAACATTTTTATTCAAAGTTATTGAGAAATGCAGAGCTTCTCTCCAGCCTGGGAATCCAAAGATGAAAAGGATAAATTAAGCAGGCAATTTTAAGAATAATTTAAAATTCAGTGGATATTATCAACTTCATGAAAGTCGATTTCAAGAGATTTTATGGTGTAAATAATACATTTTTGGAAGTGTTTTGCCTTAAATTGAGTGCCTTAGGCTGGAGAAATGTTTTTCTCTGAGCTGTTTTTCAGAGATCCTGGATCCTTGCATGACACAAGTAGGATTTAGGCAGTTGCCCTTCTCCTGTGCACATGGTTTTGGTGTTTATTTCCCACTCTTGTTCTTGTCCATAGCTCTCACTTTCTCATTGCTCCTCCTTCCTTCCTCCTCATGATACCCAGATCAGCCAACAGTAGGTTATACATCTAGGGAAATATTTCTTATTTTTACCAATTAAAAATATACATAATCTAGTCCCAAGTGTCATTTTTACACTTATTAATCATGGAATCGTGGAGTCCCAGACTCATTCGGATGAGGAGACCCTAAAGCCCATCCCGTGTCACCTCTGCCATGGGCAGGGACGCCTTCCACTGTCCTAGGTTCCTCCAAGCCCTGTCCAGCCTAGCCTTGGACACTTCCATGGATCCTGGGGCAGCCACAGGGAACAATTCCTTCCCAATATTCCATTTAACCCTGCCATCCCTCAATCTAAAGGCATTCGTCTTTATCTTGTCACTCTATGCCTTGTTAAAAAGTTATAAAAATTTGCCTCCTTCATCAGCCATTGGGAATTGTTAGGAACTCAACCATATATTTTTTGTGTGAGTCAGGAGGATTAATTCACAGCCTGAAGCAGTACTTTGGTGATGTGTTTTAAAGAAAAATAAGTGACTATTACATGAACTCTTTCTAGATAGAAGAATATTTATTTTAGGGTGAATATTTACAATGTTTTCAAATCCAAGACTGTTCAGATGAAAGCCAATTTAAATTAAATTTTCTATTAAATTTTTGAGACTTGGTAACAAAAGCATTGGCAATATTCGAATCTAATAAATATTCTACACTTATTTTAAGATAATAGTAACAATTTTTACTTTGGTCCATGGTGCAAAAATGGGCTTGCAGCCACACAGGACTAGGCAGAAAGTGACTGGGATGGATGAATGTCTTGAAGAGCTAGAATAATTTTCTGAAAAGCTGCAGAACAAGATCTTTTCTTTCCAGCCATGAAAATCATATTCATATTATCTGTGGGGAAGCTTTTCTTTTTTAATGAAGTTCACATTGTTTGTTTTTAAGTGCTGTGTCACTACATAGTATTTCACCACTTGCCTTACTCCTTTCTCATTCCAGATATCAAAAGACTTGAGTTAAATCTAAAATCTGTCTTTAAACATGCAAGAATAACTTTTTTTCCATCAATGTGCTCCTAAAGCAGGCTAAACAGAAATTGAAAACCTAGAAAAGCTCCATGCACATGTACCCACTTTGATCTGTGGCATTTGATGAAGTTTCCCCTTGTTCTCTCTTGTTTGTGTTGAGGCAATATGAGGCATTATTACCCTTATTTAAAGAGGTCGAAGAACTAGTGAAATGCATTCTGAAATTAAACAATCTATATTACATATATTAAACAATATATAAAGTATAAAAGAATTAAAAAAGAATAGAAAAAGGATATATAAAGATATAAAGAATATATATACTAAAGAATATATTGATATCCTACTAAAATGAGTTCTGAAAAACAAGCAATCTGAGCTCCAGATTTTGTTCTGAGAAAACACTGTGAAAATTTCTTTTTTCAGTGGAAAAAAAAATCCTAACAAAAAAAATGTCGCATTTCACCCTCACATTACAGCAGTATTGTGCTATTTTCATAAAATTGCATTTTCTAGTTTATTTTCTAGTCATGGATAATCTTTAAAAATTCTTTGTGTCCTGGTTCTGGCCAGGACAAGGTTAATTTCTGCAGTAGCTGGGAGGGGCATGGCAAGGACCCAGACATTCTACACCCACTCACAGCACTGCTGGAGGTGCAGAGATTGAGAAAATGTGGCTTCAGGAATTGAAATTCTGCTTTTGCAATTGCTGTGTAATTCAGGATATATGGATTGATAAATCTGCACATTTTTAACCAAAGAATTATTCTATCAATCACAATTCAAATCCTCAGCAGGCAAAAGCCAAAACAGTTTCTCATCAGATCATCTTGAATTTCATGTCTCATAAAAACATGAAATGTGGCCTTTTTCTTATAAGGAGTCAGTGCTGTGTGTTACCCTCAATAAATTTTAGTGATTGTTAAAAACCCTCAGCAAATGCATTCATTTCAAGAGTTTAAAATCAAGCTAAATATTCAGCATTAAAATGGAACATTTCTGATGAAATTCAGATTACTACCTCTTAAAGATTGGAAGTCTTCTATCATATCATAAGAATCTTAAGTCAGGAGGAACATGCAACAGTCTTCACTCATCTGTGTAAATGCACCCTGTTAATAGCTGTAAAATGTTCTATCTGTGTTGTTCACACTTCTTTTCCTCTATGTGCTTTGCACCATAAATCAACTTGTTGGTGTTTCTGTACCAGACCAGCACAAAACAATTCTGCACACACCTGCACAGTTTCCCTCAGTCAAGATTTGAGTTACAAATATTAAAACTGGCATGAAGACATGTTGAATGAGAGTTTATGTGTGTGAAAATACAAGTTCCTTCTAGCAAGGACAAGATATACATGGACACCAGAAGTTGGTGGCACCTAATTAGCAGGTTATCAAGATTAGAGCATGCTATTGGACATTCTCAAGGCACTTAGACAATGAAGGCTTTGGATGTCTTAACAGACAGATTACACTTGACTAAAACTGTTGCTTTATAAAATTTTGGACTATTGCTTTGGAAATATTCTGCCAGAACAGCAGCACTTTTAGGCAAGAAAACTTTAAGTATTATGCAGGGTGATTTCAAAATATAATACAGCATTGGATTATTTACTTAATTTAAGATTAAATGAGGTCAGATGAGGACAGAGCATAAGGAGATTCGTGTATATCAGTATCCAACTCCCATCTTTTATGTGTAATCCCTGTCTGATCCCTTTACGCACAACAACATTCTTGCACTTTGTATCTTGCATTTTTACTGAGAAATAAACTCAGCTGATAGAAAAGATCATGATTTCCCTGTACTGTTACAGCTCTGTGAGATCTGATGGTCTGGTCTATGTTGGATATGAAATGGATTAGGGTTTGGGGTATTTGATCCCAGGTGGTTTCAGCCTGGCATGCATCCAGGGCCAGCATATGTATAGTGGGTATGTGGGTTTGTAGATGAAAGTTTCCCCAAATGGGACACATTTAACTCCCCTGCTTCAATTGCTGCTCTCAATAGAACTTGACTGATTCTCACTTTTTAAATAACAGGAGAATAACTGCAAGGTCATCCGCTGGTGCCCTGGAGGTTGTGGATGCACCACCCCTGGAAGTGTCCAAGGCCAGGCTAGATGGGGTTTGGAGCAACCTGAGCTGGTGGAAGGTTTCCTGCCCATGGCAGGGGGTAGACCTGGATGAGCTTCCAACTCAAACCATCCTGTCTGAATCCTGTAGTCCTGATATATTCCTACGATTCCTGATGTTGCCATAGTTCTCTTCAGAAAATAAATGAAATCACAGCTTTTCTGTGTGTCACTGTCACAGACAAACCCTGAATCAACAAAACCACTCTAGTCACAAAGACCAAATACAATATGAAACAATAAAGTCAGTCTCTTCTGAGTATATTTCTTTTTGATCAGACACCTCCCTGTAACTTCCTAGCATGACACAAAGAGTCAAATACTGATATTTTAATTGAAATTAAAAACCAAGGCAGTAGGAAGGTAAAGAAAGCAACAAAGTCTCGCTCCTGTTTTCTTTAAACATTTCCTGTGATTGCCTAAGTCAGCTTAAATTTGCCTCAGAAATCAACTATGACTCTCCTTGTCTTCCTCAGGAACTCTCAAACTCTTCTGTCCCATTATGACCTGACTCCCATCAGCCACAGCTAGGGGTGGGGCATATTCCACCCACACACGGGCCCCTTCAGAAAAGCAAGATATGTTATAGTTATATTGCAAGGGTTCTATTGTCATTATATTGCACAGATTCGATCTTACTAGAGTTGCATACCTCCTTGGTGGTTCTTGTAGGCAGTTCCTCCAGGCACCAACTCTTCCCCAGCCCCACAGCAGCCAAATGACTCCAGTTACCACCAATCCACTCTTTTATACCACAGTTCTTATTGGCTACAGGTGTGGCCTGTTAACATCAGGCCTGCTCCTCATCTCTAGTAATTGGCTCAGCTGCAACTCTGTAGGGGGTAAGATTACATTCTATACCAACTTATTTACTTATATTGTATCCCCCTACAAAGATGCTCTTAAACTCTCAGTGCTTTCCTTAGGCGTGAGGGGCTAAAATAAGCAAATGAAGTTATCTGTCACTAAATTACACTCTTACAATGCAGACTCATAAAATCACTGACCAGTTTAGTCTGGTACCTCTACTGGTCAAATCCCCTCCTAGAAGCAAGTGTGAGTCATTAGCTCATGTTGCTTAGATTCTTGTTCTGTTGAATAATCAGTATCTAAAAACATGGGGATTTCACAGTGATTTCTAATGTCTCTTGACATTTTATATTAAAAAAACAAAAAACTCTGGGAGGATGTTTGCAGGTTTTTTTCCTTCAGGGGGATTGATGTTTTATCTGCATATGATATATTACAGAGACATTTCAAAAAATGAAGTGTAAAGGAGTATCTTCAGACACCTTTTCTTTGACTGTTTTGCTTGATCTGTCTTGTGTTTTTGGAAAGAGACAGCTCCCTCACTCTTAAAGAAAGTTCCTTTCCCAGCCTGTCCTAAGTAGGATTGCACTTGGTGTTAAAATCTGTCAGTGGCTTAGAGAACCCAGTGACAGGAGTAATTAGTGCCAGCAGGATGGAACTTCCTAAGTGGCAAAAATCAAGTAAAAGAGATCTGCATGAGAGCTCATTTCTTTCTTCAGAAGTGGAAATTGGTGAGGAAGGAAGACTGGGCTGCACTGCATATTTGGCATTGAACTGCTCAGCCTACAGAGACCTCAAAATAATAAGGGAAGGACTAGTTCTGCCTGAAATATTTAATACAATTGACTGAATTATTTTGTTCAGAATTATTTCATCACCAAATGGATTTAACATTCCTTTTTTGCTGAACATATGAGACAGAATTGTTACCATCCCTGTAGAAAAAACAGTCAGTGTACTTATAATTTTTCCACACCATGTAGCAACAGTGTTTCCTTCTTGTCTCTCATAATCTTTGCAACAAAAAGGAAAAGTAATTTTAAGCACTTGACCAGTGTTGTTGGAACGTTCGCATATAAGTATATATGTGGAGTGTGATACTGAAGGATCCCACAGGTCTCCTGTCAGGCACCATTTATTTGATTTGAAGGAGTTAACATCTAATTTCTTTAAATTGCTCTGAAAATCTAGTTTCCTAACTCCCTTTTCTCTTGAGTAAGGAGAAATCTTAAAAGAGTGGACAATTACACTATAATTATGTACTCATAAAATTGCATAACTATATAAGCATATATAATTGTATGAGCATCTAATTTTAAAATATTAGAGACCTGGTAAAATTAAGGAAGTCATTTCACAGTGGCTTTGCAGTGCCCATCTGCAATGGAAGAGTCCTTTAGAGGACATTATTTGGGATAGAAGATTCTGGGGAAAGGAGACAGAAGGAGTGAAAAAGGAGGAGTGTCAATGCACTGAGAGCCTGTGTAGCTCACCCTGTGTTGGTAGGGTGATGGGGATGGGCTTTCTGCATCCTCATTTGTCCCTCCTTTAAGTTAAAAATTGAACTTTGGGATAAAGAATTTTCTAACTTAAGGCAAGTCTTTCCAGTATTAGAATATTGGGGGTTACAGCTTAAAAGAGGACTATCTCATCCTTATTCATTTAATTACTTTTTTCTAATTACATTTTTTCTCATTTCTTCTCCTTTGCACACTAAAACAACACAATGTTTCTGTTTACATAAAAAGCTTATGTGGTTTTCTGAACTTCATCTACTGCTGATTCATGGGAAGCATATAAGAGAAGTGTTTAACTGCACAGTAGAGTGAAATCTTTCAACAATACATCTAATACAGATAGCATTTAATGTATAAATAAATAAAGACATCTTTGAATGTGGTTCACTTTGTCATTTTGCAAGGAAATTTTGGCTTTTTCTTATTTCCTTGCAATTACCCATTAATAAACTGTATTATGCGGTATTTTACATAGATAAAGGTTTTATATTATAAAATTAGCCAGTAGTTACTCATTTTTGCACCATTTAATAGATCTCAGTGCTCTTTCCCAGGCAAAAGTAAATTTAAAAGCAGAAGAGCCTGATCCTGATCTTGTTCCATCTAAGGCATTGGGAGATTTTCAATTGCCTCTTGTGGAATTTGGATCAAAACTATTAGAATAATTGCAGCATTGTTATACTTTTATTGATAAACCTAATTTTATTTTTAAAAAATCTGTTTAACGAATAAAGTAAGTGTAGTATATTATTATATTTGAATATTAGCAATGCTTTTATTACCAAGTCTCACACTCTTAAACAAAAAAATTATTTAAATTAGCTGTCATCTGAATGACGGGCTAGAGATTTGAAAATGTACTGAATAACTATCTTCATTTTTAAATTCTGCTTTTTCTCAGAAAGCTCCATCAGTGTTTGGAGAGCACTAGAAGCCCATATGAAGTGCATTGTACTGAGCTGTGCCATGAAAGTATCATATCGTCAGGGACTTGCCACTTAGTTGCACGTAATTGTGCAGCAAATTCATTTATTTTCATTTGTCTGCAAGTACATGTGTCACTTTTCCATAAACTTCATTAGTTTTCATGACACAGAGGTCTGATAAAACCTGATGGCTATTCTTACCTCTGTATTGATCAGTAATGCTACATCATTTTGAAGCACTAACAATTAAGGGTCTTGCTGTGAGAGCTCATGAGTGTATTGAGTTAGAATGTTTCCCATTAATTTTTTTTCCCAGTAATAACCTTGGTCCATTTGAGACATTGTTTAATAGCCCATAACTCCTACTTTAATAGGAAACAATAATTGATTTCTACTTGTACTTGAATACTGTAGGCTATAAATTTGAACACATTTAATACCCAGTTAACAATACACCTTTGGATATAGTAATGGAAGCAAAGTCTGGGCCTTCATTGTCTGCATATGCAACCTCAAAGATTTACAGGGTGTTTATTCAAATCATGTAGAAAACAAAGGAACTAATCATTTTCCTACAGAGGGAAAAAAAACCCAAAGACAACAAAACAAAACCCAAGAATGCAATTTAACAACAACAGTGCATTGTGATTTGCTTACATTTATATCATCAAGTGCTTTGTAACACACCCAACCACAAATGTGTGAATAATAAGTACCTGCAGGAGATCAAACTGCACAAATGGGATTCCGGAAGTCATCTGCAAGGAATAAAACCAGCAAGATATAAAGTGTGCAGACTGACCGATAACATCATCCCCTTTTGCAGAGCAAGGCAGGAAGACAACCTGTTATCACCCATTGTTTAAGCAGGTAGCTTCTAGGCAAGAGCCAGCCCTTGGCTGTGTATATTGATAAAAATCATC
This sequence comes from Melospiza melodia melodia, assembly GCF_035770615.1. Taxonomy (NCBI): domain Eukaryota; kingdom Metazoa; phylum Chordata; class Aves; order Passeriformes; family Passerellidae; genus Melospiza; species Melospiza melodia. The sequence continues at coordinate 5,882,996 of NC_086204.1, read as the reverse complement.
CATCAGCTACAATCCTTACTTTTGAAGTTTCTTTATCAACATTTTCAGCATTTCTGTCACACTGAGCTCTGATTCTCTGGGTGATGTACAGGTGCACATACATTCATGAACCACAGTAAGTTTGAGGTGAGAATGGACCTTTTCAGGATGTTGCCCACCCCCTCTACTCAGCATGCCCATCTAGAGTATTGATTGCTGGGAATGCCTCAACAAAGGCAGGAATGATGAATCTGACTCCATGTTCTCAGAAGGTTCATTTATTACTTTATAATACTATATTACATTATACTATACTATACTAATCTAAAGAATACAGAAAAACTACTCAATGCTAAAAAGATAATAGTGAAAACTCGCAACTCTTTCCAGAGTCTCGACACAGCTTGGCCCTGATTGGTCAAAGAATGAAAACAACTCACAGCAGAGTCCAATGGAACAATCCTCTGTGGGTAAACAATCTCCAAACACATTCCAGACAAACACAAGAAAAGCAAATGAGATAAGAATTGTTTTCCTTTTCTCTGAGGCCTCTCAGTTTCCCAGGAAAAAAATACTGGGCAAAGGGATTTCCTCAGAGAATGTGAATGCCACACTAGAGCATCTTGCTAAGGACAGAACATTGTTCCAGTTGTGTTCTTCTGCAACAAATCTATTGGCAAGCAAAACATGGGAAATTATATAGAAATTTCACTGTTTGTTTGTTTAGAACCTCTTGATTTTTCTTGCATACTTCACTGCTCTACAGCAGGAATTCACTGGGATGAATTCCTGCTGTAGAGCAGTGAAGAAGCTGATATTCCACAAGATTTAAATGAGTGGAGAACTGAGCTCCTAATACATTGATTCTGTATCTTTCTGCTGATTGACTAAAGACATGTAAAGTGCAAGTTCACTTTCTTAGGGATCCAAATGATAGATTTGAATACTACAGAACTCAAGCTTACCTCTTTCTTAATTGAAAAAAAATTTACTGCAACATAATCTTGTAACTCCGCTTCCTCTGTGGCAGGCAAAGAGATTAAAAATATTGCATGAGCAGGGTTAATTTGGAAAGTCATCCTTTCCCTGGGAGACAGCCAATTGTGCGAGTTTTCTGGTCTAAATACCTGACAGAAGAAACAATTTCACTATTTTCAGAAACTTATTTGCTTCTTTTTTAATCAATATCACTCTCAGGAACAAGGGGGAAGAAGGGCAAAGAAGACAGGGAGGGAGAAAAAAAGAAAGAATGAATAAACCTCCCTAACAATTTGCAATTTAGTAATTATATATAATTGAGCATCCATGGTCATAGAAATTACTTATTGCATGTGAATCTGCAGGTCAGTGCTTGTTTTTAAATAAGATTTGAGGAAGCACCAGAGCAGCAGGCAGAAGGAAAATTATCCACCTTCTCTGCTAGCACTCTAGATCAATAGGCTGAGCTCAAGATACAACAGTCAACCCAGGGCTCTGGTGAGGGGTGGATAATGGGACACACAGAAGACATTGTTTATGTGATTTTTCCTTAGATTTATGAATGTTTCAGATTTGGAAGGCAGCCACTTTTAGTGTGCATTGACAGTCTGCTCACAATGTAAACAGAATGAGTGGCATGGTGGCTCTGCCACTAAACATTTTAGGTGAATGGAACAGGCTGCAGTTGGGGAAGCAGAGATAGCTGATAAAATTGTAATAAAAACAGCAGCTAGTGCCTCTAGAATTCACAAGAGTTCAACTTTGCACCCTAACAATTCACATATATCTGAAGTGGATATTTTATCCAAGTTTAGGCAAGCCCATGGCATTAGAGCTATATAAATAAAGCTTTACAGAAATAGTGTCCATTGTTATGCAAGATTTTTGGACCTGGCATTCTGTTCAGCTTTTGATAAGATTGTGCTCAAACCCCCAACAAACTGCTGAAAAAATTAATATTTTAGTGGTTTTTTCATTATATTTGTTTTAAGATTGTTTTTCTACTTTTTTAATATATTATAGCACTGAATTATTAAATAGATGAAAAATTATGTGCTATACTAGGGTGGCAGATTTTATTGATTACGCCTTTTTACTACTTAAATTTTTTTTTATAGAATCTTTGATCTTTTCTTTTGTATTAAATAGGGACCAAAAACTATTCATTGTATTTTATATACATACAAGTCCTACTTTGGGACAAGGATGCACCATGATGATTTTTTTGAGATCTCTTCCTTAGTAATTCCATATCTCCTTTTCTTTCAGCCAAGTGTAGTTACATCAGGTTTTTTTGACATCTATAAAACCAGACTTATCATTTGATTTTTTTGTGTTTTTCTGTTGAATTTAATCACTCTTTAGCGATGCTTGACATATTGGTGCTGACAATGGCAGCTTAAAATACCTGCAGCACATCTCTAGTCACAAGGTGCTTTTGCTGACATCACCTTGGAACATGGTGTAATTGCCAGAATTTTTTAAGAATCACTCATTTATGTAACTGAGGAAAGAAATAGCTGTAATCCTGAGATCCTTCTGCTTGTTTCACATTTGCATTTTAATTTTCTTTAGAAGTTTACAAGGGAGAAGTGCATTATCTTTACACTAGGAGTTAATGGCTAATTAATAGGTTTTGTGTCACACATGATGATTGCAACCCCTGAAGTCTAGAGAGATCTGTTGCTTGTAAAAAAATACTTACCAAACATTTGTGGATATTAACCATCAAAACACCTAATTTCCTTTCCTTCTGAGTATGATTTACCTTTATTTTTTTACTAAACTGAAAAGCTAAAGCCATCCAAACAATAAGATGAGACGTGGTTTGGCCTTATTTCCTTTCAATTTGATACCATTCAATTAATAACCATTGTTTATTTCAATTCTAAAGTGTAAAAAAAAGTTATGTGATCTCAGAGGGTTAAATTTAAAATTAAGCAACAACAGCCAGAAATGTTTGGAGAAAAAAGGATTATGATACGTAATGAATGGACTGTGTGTTTTGTGATGCAACATAAACTTTATTAGACTTAATCTTCAGACTTGTTTTTTAAGATGTTCTGACATAAGGCACAAATGACGGTAATTAAAATGAAAGGGGGGAGTAGGAAAGGTAAGAAATTATAGATACTGAAAAAAATCATTCTATTGCCTTGCTACTTCTCTCTGAAATAACATATAAATACTACACAGAACAAATCTGGACTCTGTTAACACTGTATTTGATAACAGAGGCATTATTACCCTCTCTCAGTCACCAAGAAAAAATCTGAAACACTTGATTCCCTGTGATCAGGGACCTCTCCTCTATGGACAGCATTGATCTGCTTCTGAATTATTATATGAAATGTCTTTCTTTTGAACAAGAACAAACAAACACGTTGCTCTGGAGTGGGTAGAATAATTTATTTGCTTTAATAATACATTTTTATATTATTGGCTGGTCTGAAAACTGCAGTGGTAAACCTGCAACATGGTAGTTGCAGACAGAGATAGGTTTGAAAGAGCCCTTTGTACACATTTCAGTCGTACTATGAGGGAGGACAAAGTTCAGGTGTGTTAGCAGTTTAGCTTTAATAGCTTAGCTTGTTTATTGACTCCTAAAAAGACTAAAAAAAGGCAAAGGAAATTGAATTCTGTAGAGACATTTTTGCCAACTGTGGTTATGATGGCTTTTTTTTAAGAGTGAAATAGGAAAATCTAGAGATTATATGTGCTGAACTATGGGCCAGACCACATTATTTACCATCTCTTGTTTTCAGTATCTTCCCCCAAAAGAGAAGGGGGAAGAGGCTGAGCAGATAGAATAATTCCTGTGATTTTGTAGGTCAAATTTCCTTTAATTTTTTTTCAGGCCAAGGCCCTGAGCAACTTAATCGAAGATGTTGAACTGAATGATCTCCAAAAAAAGGTTTTTTCCATTCTCAAATATTTCATGATTTTTGTCCAAGATAACAATGGACAAAGTTGCAAACTAAGTGAGAGGAAGGAAGGAAACAGTTTCACCTGGAACCAAAATGTGGTGTTAACAAAAGGCTGCTCTACACCATTCCGTCCTTTGAAAGTACCATACAATAAAAACAGAAAGGAACTCAGGCTAAAAATCAGTTTATTTTTATGCAGATTTAGCACTTAAGCCTCTGGACATTTTTCAGTTTGTTAGAACATGTTTGTTAATAGCCAATAGTGTTCCAAGCAAAAGTAATGCTTTTATAATATTTGCCTCTAAGTTTTCCTACTTACTTGGCACTCATGATTCTTTCTGTGAATAAATAGATTTACTACGTTAATTGTGTATTGCATGTGGGAGCTGTAAATAATGTCCTCTATATGGAAACAGGAAATAGCTTTCCTGGAAGCTGTCCATGTTTGATTTGGTCTCTAGTTAGAGCTAACATTAATTCTTAAAGTACAGACTGAAAGCAGATTTGTCCAAAGGGTATAGTGAGGATGGTTAGGCTGATATCATAATACCAATGGCACAGAAACACCAAAAGTCAAAGGAAAGGAAACTGCAGCTGCTTGTACTAAATAACCTGACCAGCCTGAGAGGGAAGAGCTTCCACCTGCTTCTCCAACACCTAAATACCTGGGAAATACACCATGTAATTACAAAAGGCTCTGATTTTTGTGGTTTAGATCTCTAGTAAATTAATCAGTTAAGCCATTGCTCTAAGGTGAAATACTTGCAGATACTGGAGGAGAAAAACTGGACGTGAGCTGGCAATGGGAGCTCTCACAGCCCTGAACCCCCTATGTGAGACCCCACCTGCAGGGCTGCTCCAGCTCAGGGTATCTGGTTCAAGGAAGATCTGGATCTGCTGGAATGGGACTATGAGGAGGGTTATAAACATGATTTAAGGGCTGTGTGCCTGCATACACAGTCAGGGTACCATGACTTCCTTTACAAATATTGCAGGCACTTTGGAAAACTTCATCTGCTTCTTGAGTCATGAAGAATACTTTGAAATTCATTGGGCAGAACTTTCTTAGTCTGAGATATACTTAAGTATATTTATGTTTTTAAAATCATACTCAGACATTCTTCAGAGGCCTACATTTTCTATCTAAATTGAATTTAAGAAATAGATTTCAATAGATACAATCCCCACAATGTATTGGTGAATTCCTAAACCAGTTCAGTATCTTTGTTGTCATTTCCTTTGAGAAAAGTCCTGAGACAAAAACATGCAGTGATCATGACACTGATGTAATCCCAAAAATACTTAAGGAAGCTGCAACAGTGATAATAATCTTTTTCTAAACAGAAATCATTTACTGCATCCCCAAGTGTGGCTCATCAACATATGTTTATAAAATAATAGATATAAATATTGAAAAAACCAAAACCTGGAATAAGATTAGACTAGCAGGATTGTGAAATTGTGAGGCAAATCAGATTAATTTTCTGTGTCTGCTAGATATGAGATCAGTGTCATAGGCAACTTTGTGATAATTTATATTATGGACATGCATACACTTTTGAAAATATATAGCTTTGTTTATTGTTGTGATTTGGGTAGAAGGCACTAAAAATGGGAGCTGGATGTTGTTGGATTAAATTTTGAATTTGCTAAGAAAGAAAAGACTCAAGACCAAAAGTCTCTGATGTTTGCATATCCCCAAAGCTGAGACAGTGCTTTTAATCTGAAGTTAGACTAACAAAGAGTTAATTTTTGATTATCGTTCAGTTTACTGGTTGCCCCCATTAAAGTTACAATTCATAATCTTCAGTTTCAATGTGCCTGTACAATTTATATTACTGGGGCCTTCTAGCTGACTTTGATTTCAGAAATAAAAGTAAAACCAGCAAAGTTTTTAAGACCTGCATGAAAGCCCCAATGTAGATGTTCGTTTTAATAGCTGTGGCCCTCATGCACTTGAAGGATATATTCTATTATCTATTCTGCTTCCAAATTTTTAGATAAATTATTCTTTCCTTTGCCTATATTAAAGATTATGGAAATTGACAGATATTTGAATAGTGATTTATTTTTAAATGCCATTTTTATTGTAGCTTTAAGGAACTCGAAATCACAAGGCATCTAGTAATTACATTCAAAACTTTATGATGTCTCTCTATTCCACTGCTTGAAATATAAATTTTCCTTTGAGCAATCCGTAGCTGCTTTTTAATAAGAATATATCAACCTATGGTGCAATATATCAGTGCTTTCAGACCTGTTTGGGTCACTTTACTTTATACAGATCACCCTGAGAGGTTTTATAAGGGAATTTTAAAATTTGAACTTGTTAATCTAATAATATATCTGAGATAGAAAGTTCAGATCCAGATCTGACTTTTTAAAAATTCATCTTGTGTTCTCTTTTAGGATTATAAACAGAAATATTCATGTTTAAAGTGTGAAAAAGGAAAACTAATTCTATGTATGTGTCCATGCAAGAATGAATAAATGGTCAAATGGTCAAAACATCTCCATCAGTGTTAATTTTGTCCTCTCCTAACCAGTGCAAGAGCTGCATCAGCCATTTACTCACCCATTGGGTAGCAAATTCAAATATTTGTGGCTAAAAACACCTAAAATGGAGCGATAGTCCTCTAGGATGTCCCTTGACGCTCCTCTCTCTGAAAGAGGGTTCTTTCTTTTTGGAGAGTGATCACAAAATTACTCAAAGATAAAGTATTAGCACTACCATTCTAATTTTTTTTTTTAATTGTGCAGAAAAGTGATTTTCTAAGGACCACATGGCCCAGCTAAGGAATATGGGTTGAGTAGATGGCTTATTTTCTGCTTTTCATAGGGTGAATTTATAAATTGTTACTTCTCCCACACAGAAATAAGGTCTAAATATTTTTTTCTAGACCAGTATATGGCAGTGCTGCTCATCATTGGCATCTTTTATTGGTAGTGTAGAGGTGGGATTTTAACAAACCTTTTATTCATATGAACTGTGGAATTCTTATCCTACCCTCATCTCAAACTTTCATGTCCTGTGTTGCCACCTTATAGAATACATGAAACCACGTGAAAATTTACCTGCAAGAGCTGAAATTGCTAATTCTTTTTTGTTGCAACTGACACAGTGAAGGCTTAATAGTACATTTTTAAAGTTATACATTTGGAATTGCTTTCTCTATCCACCTTCCATTTAAGGTGCTTTTTCCTTTATCCAAAAACAGTGAACAGAAGTAAATCAGGCAGTATATTAAATGGCTGGAGACTGAATATCATCTACTGTGCAGAACTGAAGAATTATAGGCAGAATTTGGCATAAGGCTTACCTCTAATTCCCGTATACAATATTTTGTTAACATATATATATATATACTACTCTCAGCATAATTCATTTTGAATTAGAAAAGTGAAGGAAACTTATCCAAACCTAAATGGGAAAAGTAGCAAGTCAGAAGGGAATCATCTGGATTGCTGACAAACTGGGACAAGTAATGGCTGTGGCATGGTCACTAATGCAAGCTGAAATAAGGTGCTTGTCCTCTCTTTATGGGAGAGGGACAATTAATGATAAGATCTGGAGCCAGAACAGTCTGTGCATCTGTTCAGTGCTTCAAATGCAGAAGAAACTGATTAGAGAACAATATATTCTTAAAAGGAGAAAAGGCCCCGAGGCAGCTCAGTGAGTCCTCAAATTAAGCCTGGCAACAGATGACACTGCACCTCCAATTTAACCAGAGGGTCCAGAGAACCATTATCTGGTGGGTTTCTAATCCAGTTCAGCCTGTCATGTCCTTCCTGAAATCCTTTAGAAAAGCACCCAAGAGCCAAATTCCTGTCTAATAGTCATACCTACACCTTTTTCAGTGGTCATCTGCTCATCTGTGTCCACGGTCTGCTGTTGACCTCAGGTTGCTTTTTTTGCTCCCCAGAGTTAAACCTGAAATAGTTACAACAGGAAGAGAAAAGAGAATGCTAAGGATAATATGGTGATGTGACTTGTAAGGATAATTGGATGATGTGACTTGAGCTATATCCAAGATCTCAGGAAAGAGTGGAGATTTGGTTTTGCTATTCCCAAAGCAAATCTCTAGAGATTCAAGGAGAACCAGACATCCACCTCAGGGTATAAACTACTTGTGCTGGATGGAGTCAGAACTCACAGATTATCCTGCTGCATCAAAGCCTATATAAACTTTCTACTAGACTAAGCCCCATCTAAACCTGGCCTTGAAGACTTCTATGGAAGAGGCAGCCAGTTTCTCTCAAAAGAATTAATTCTCAGATGAAATTTCTGGGTGGCCCTGGCTATTACAAAAAATGCCGTAAACAAATTTACAACACCATCAATATACCACTGTTTTCCTAATCACAAAACCTCACTCCAGCTGCTTTTGATTGCTATCATTATAAATTATTCAGAGCTTGAAAGCATCAATTAATAGTGAAAAACTAGAAATTTAAAAATGCTTATTTTTAAACTTTGGATTTTTGCAAGTTTTCATTGTCCCCATGAAGTTTGTAGTTTGGCTTTCAAAAAAAAGAAGTTGAAAAATATCTGAAACATTAGGGCTTTCCAAGTATTCTCAATCATATTTAGACATGCTGTAAATTAAATTCACACATTGCTTACTGGAATTAGGCAGTGTTGTAGCTAATTTAGGTATGTAGACTCATTTCTTGTGTATTATAAAGAGGTCAGTCTAGTCTGTTTGCGTTGCATTTCTAATGTCTGGGGATTTTCCTAGTACTTTTTTTTTGTTTCTGGTACCGGATTATCATTATCAATTTGAAGGATTAAAGGCATCAAAGATGTATTCCTCCATTTTTGTGTTTTGCTTATTCTTTACATTATCTTTTTTTTTTCTATGCTGTAGATAAGATCTCTATAGCTCAAAACCTGACATATTTAAACTACTTTTCCCTGTAAAAATATAACCACATTTGTATATTTAATGAAATGTTTTGAGAGGTCCCTGACTGTTGCATTTCAGTGACATGGAGACATAAGTACAGACAATGTGCAGAAGGTTGGGAGGAGGCAAAGCACTATTTCCGGCCAAAGTGCTGAAAAATTGTTAGCTGCCAAACATCAAGAGATTTTTGAAGTGCATTTTAAAAATTATCTCTTACTTTTCACTGTCCCTGTGCATGTAAGTTTATGGTGGCACTCCCAGGCTCACCTTGACAAACCTGCTTTTATTTGCAATACAAGTCTGCCAGCATTTTCTTTATCTCTTTTTTAGGCTGCAGCCCACATCTGTAGGACTGTGGTGAACTGTTTCTCCTCCTTCCATCCAGATCCTGGGCTTATTCTCTTTATGCTCTTGGATCTGGCAAGAAAATGGAAGACAATCACCCTCTCTAGATGGTGCAGAATCCACATGTTGGTCATGCAAAGCAGGAACTGTTTCTTTACTATGGATGGAACTGGTTTTCTGTGGACTCTTGAAGATGTTGCTGCTTCTATCTACAGCCACTGGTCACATGTAAAATGGACAAGAGGGCTGCTGACTGCAGGCAGAGATTTCTATTTCGAAGAGGGCTGCAACTGCATGGTAACGTGCAAGATAGGTTTGTGTTAGCCAACATTGTGGCATTCACTTGCCAAGGAATTGGCAGGATAAACAAAGTAATCAAAACAAGGAAGCATCATTACTGATAGGTCAGCACTCCTCACGTCTTGCCCAATAGCTCTACAACCTTTAGAGAGGCTTCTTTCTCCCCTTAATTATTCTTCACTTTACAGTCTCATGGCCACTGCAGCCAATCATACCCTTGACCTTCACAAGAAGGTCCTCATTGTTGATGTGTATGAGGTGCCACAAAGTATATCTCCATGTTGTCTACTCTGCCATTTGGGAGAAGAAATTGTCCTTGATGGTCTCCAGGAATGTTCTGGATTGCTCATGCCCTGCTGTGCTGTCTCTCCAGTGGATATCAGGGTGGTTGAAAAACCTCGTGAGGACCAGAGCTGCTCCTATCTGTCTATAGAAGTCCTCATCCGCTTGTACTTTCCATTCAGGCACAGCCTGGAGCAGACCTTTACTTTTCTCCTCTAACCCATAAACTCTCGCTTGTCTCCTCATCCATCCTCTGGCACAGCTTCATGCACCCTCAATGTTTTCTCACATGAAGGGCAAGGCCCATTTCCCCTCTTTGCAACCTCTCCTTCCAATTCTCTGATCATGGCAGCCCTTCCACCTTGTCTCCATGATCCCAAGACTAGATCACTACAGTTGCACAGGTTGAGAAAATAGGGAGGGTAGATTACCTGGGTTTGTTCTGCACACTCATCTGGCCTCCAATCTCACATATAAAATAATTCTGGGTTTTTTTTTATTTCATCCCATTATATTTTAACACAAATAATCTCAGTACAGTCACTGAGACATATAACACACTTTTGATTTAATCTCACTCTGCTGTTTCCTTTTTAGTACTTTTTTCTACTTGTGGGTCAATCCAGCTCAGGACATTCTGTGATTCTATGGTTCCTTTTTCTATGTTACTGAATTGTTACACTTGTAAAAGCATGTTTCATGAAGATTCAGTTTCCTGCACTTGAATTGAGGGAAAACCTATTGAATACCCCTAAATTTGTGTCCTTGCTATTGATCTAAGATACACAGCTTCACAACAAACAGCAGAAAAAAACCCACATTAATCTCTTCTGGGGTAAAGGAACCCATCAGCTTCTTAACGCAATGAAGCAGTGACAGATTTGGGTTGTTTGGCTCATCTTCTCTTTTTACCATACAGTTTAAGATATTGAACTATGTAATTAATGATTTGCTAAAATATAATCTCCTTGGATTACCTTTCATTGTCAGTGCTGCAGAAAACATGATCATTCCTCTTAAGGGCTTAGTAAGAGAATTATCTGTACTTTAAAGAGAGTTAAATTCATAGCTTCCTGAAAGGAATTTTATTTTCCCAATTACCTTTTATCTTTCTTCAGTTTTCCATTAGAAGGTAAAATAACATCATCTATCTCTGTTAGGCACCGCAGTCCAGAAAAATATTGCTGAACCTTGGATGTCATTAGGATTAAATATTTTTTCCTTCTTGTTTCGGGAAAACTGATACTTACTTTTGAAAAGATAGATACAAGCTGAGTGTCACTTTGATTAATTAGACTCTGACCTCTTCTCTTTCCTGTCTTATAAAGAAATCTGAATTACATTTCAAACAAGGATTACCAAAATTAATCCAATGCACATTTCAGAGAGAGAAAGCTGAGATGGTACTTAATAACATAACAATGCAGAAATCAAATGATAAAACAAGTTTTCCCTTCTAGTTTTAGTGTAAACTCGAGCCAGCCAAGGATTTGGGTTTTTGTAAAGATGAGATAAAAGTTATTTGTCCTGTTTTCTCTTCTGGCACAAGCCTATGTGCACTAGATGGTATAGCTGAAAGCACCCACCCAGAGGCACCTTTACAAATCATTTGGCTCAACAGAGATTTAAAGGGATTCTTTCAGGATGTAGAATTCCATAGCAACACGTCCCCATGGCTTTCAGTAGATTCTGGCTGCAGGACAAACTGAGTTTTATGTCTGTATATAATCTGTATGACTATGTAGATTACACAATGTGTGTGTATATATATGTGTGTGTGTGCAAAGAATTTGCAGAAAAACTTTAAAAAAATGTCTGCTCTCTTCCTCACTGTGATGCAACCATAGCTTTGAAGCTCCAATATCGTAAATGCAGGCAACCCCAATGAGGGGAGAGAATGATGCATCTGACTTTATCTTTCAGAAGGCTAATTTATTACTTTCTTATACTATATTTTATTAAAGAATACTATATTATACTAAAGAATACAGAAAAGATATTTACACAATGCTAAAAAGATAATCATGAAAACTCAGGACGCTCTCCAGAGTCCCGACACAGCTTGGCCCTGATTGGCCAAAGAGTTAAAAAAACTCACAGCAGAGTCCAATCAAGCAATCACCTGTAGGTAAACAATCTCCAAACACATTCCACATGAGCACAACACAAGAAAAGCAAATGAGATAAGAATTGTTTTCTTTTTCTCTGAGGCTTCTCGCTGCCTTTCAGCCTCCCAGGAGAAAAATCCTTGGCAAAGAAATCATGACCATAGAATGTGAATTCCACACTTCAAAACATCAGAAGATGTTCTTATAGTAGCTGACAGAATTTTACATCCCTCTGACATAATGCCACAGTAGTTCTGTTGGTCAGAGCAGGGTGCTGACAACATCAAGGTTGTGGAGTCAATCCCCACATGGACCATTCACTTCAGGGTTGGACTTGAAGATCCTTGTGGTTCCCTCCCAGCCCAGAATATTCTGTGATTCTTCAAAGGTCTCAAATTCTCACCCCTGTCCAAAAGAGAAGTCCCTTTCCCTCAGCTAATGCCAGTAAACTGTGTGCTGTCTATCCACAGAGTGCAGTTATTTAACAGAACACCTGGGGATCCCTCGAGAGCTGGTGTAGCACTCTTCCTTAAATTATGTGTGCCAGGATTTCATCATGGCTGGTTTCCAGTAGCTTTAGTACCAGACTTTTGTTACTCCCCTTGGGAAATGCTCCAGCAGTTAAAACCTCTCTATTAGGAAAACTTTCTTTGATAACTTCAGTCTGAATTCTCTAAACTCAGGGAGAGAAAGAGAAGTGTCTAAGCCATGATGTCTTCAGTTCAGGATATGAAGGTTAGAGTTCAACAAAAGTTCCCAGCCTTTTTTAAAAGTTTCCCTAAAATCTATGTACATGGCACAGTTTTTGTGCTCTTCTGAATGTAGGTGGCCTCTAAAGTGTGAGCCTGAACAGATATTTCTTTTTTGACTGGGGAAAGGAAACTTATATTCTTTTAAAAGCAGACCTTTGTGTGATGAACAGAATTTTTTTGTCTGGTGCATAAAAATACATCCACACATTTTTGCTCATGTTCTCAGTGAAGGTTTATACATCTTATATAATATACAAAATTAGGGATGCAGTGCACTGAGAGCTTACAGCTATCCTACACAAACTATACATCAACTGGTACTAATTAATTAATTCTGCTCTCTCAGGTCCTCAAGTTCATGCTCTGTCTAGCATATTTCTCAGTATTTCTAAATGTGATATGCTTTCACATAACTATTGATATTCTTAGCAGGCAAGTCAAAACAGTTCTCCAGTCACACTCAATTTTGCATTTTTCAAGGCTATAATGGTTTTAGAAATATTTATTAAAAAGGAAAAGATACAGTTAATGTGAAATTTACAGCAAGCAGTTATTTAGTTGTTTTCAAAACCCAAGCTGTCTCTGTTGATCTTGCAGAAAGTAAACAGCTTGAGATATATGTATATTTATCATAATATGCTACTATATTTGGAAGAAATATATATATAAAAAATTTAAAGGCATGTATATAAAAAGATTCTTTGAGCTTCCTTTTCAAATTGCCTCCAGTTCATTTTCTCCCACTGCAAAAGTACACAGCTTATAGATTGTATACTTTCAAAGCATCAAAAAGTCAGATTCAGAATTTCTAAGTTGAATAAAAATGAAATTCTTCTAAGACTCATTACCAAACAACATTAACTCATTATTTAGTTATTGACTTACTTCTTTAAAAGTATTTCTGTGATAGCAAAAAACATTAATGTTTCTGTATCTGTGGTAGTAACTACTGTAACATTTATGCCAAATCCTAGTAATTCATTGAGCTTATCCTGGATATAAAAGCCGCTGAGATAAATACCAGCAACATATCACTAAATATTTTTCCAGCACAAAGATGTCATATAATTAAATATATCTAGTCCAGTATGCAGGTTTTGTTGCATCTTGTTGTGAAATTCCTACATGTTAAATCAGTGCTGATTCATTTTCCAATGTATGAATGAGCAAGCAGACACAGGAAGCTTAGTCAACTTTAATCAATTTTTAAAAACCATTTAGCATCTTTAGTAAAGCATATTGCACAGTGGAATAATGGCAGGCAAAATGCAAACAGGGAATATATTGGGAGGCAGCAATTAGAGGTTGTCTTGGCCACAGAATTTTTGAAATTGCCACGTAATGTGTTTTAAAATAGTTGGGGTGGGTTCCATTAAAGCCATGCCTTGACTTTCTGTAACTCAGAGGGGTGTTTCTTGATGTTCTGTCCTCAAAATGTGTTATGAAAATGTAAATTGTTAGAAAGGGCAAGAAAAACAGGCATTGAAAGAAATTCTCTTTCCATCTCTAGTAATTTTCAACAAAGTCCCTCATTTTCAACAAATTCCCTGCTTATTCCTGGGAATTGTACGCCTGACTACTTTTGCCTTTAAATTCTTCCACTGCTGCTCTGTTACCATTTCTGTGCATCCTGCAAGCAGCAGCTTTGGGTTTTTTCAGAGGCATGATGCTTGAAAATAGGACAGGCATAAAGCAGAACAGATTGCACAGAGTCTGTTCAGGCTCCATCCTTGGAGGTTTTTGAGCCCTGACTGGACAAAACCTTGAACAACCTCATCTGAACTGCAACAGAGACCTTCAGTGGCCCCTTCCAAGCTCAGTGATTGTATGGTTGATCCGAAAATAGGGGAGAGAGGTGATGGAGGGAAGGGTGGTCTAATGAAATGGGATAATCACCACATCAAGTTTGGCTGTCAGGAGCAGAGGTGTTTTGGGTGGTTTGTGTCATGATGTCTCTCAGCTGGCATGTTTTCCCCTGATATGTAAGAGTAATATAACAGAATGAGTGAAATGAGATCATAGAAGATGTAGGAAGGCAGAAACAGGTGGCAGAGAATGATTCGTCAGTGGAATGAGTACATAAAGGTCATTAAAAATGCTTCTGGCTTGAGACCTGATGTTTTGGAAACATTTACAATGAGTCAATCTAAAGATCTGGGATTTGATGCCCAAAGGGAGCTTTGGAGATACTTGTCAAAGCTTGGCAGTGAGTACAGGTAGAGGATGAGTGGTTGATGTTGCTGTTAAGCACAAGTGACTTTGAGACAAGGAAAGTGCCTCAAGAGTGCTGCTCCTCCCACCCCAGAGATTGAGGTCATTGGGCCAACAACAGGTTAATAAACCTTGTCAGGAAAGATAAAAATTTAGGAAAAATATGCAGAAACCACTTTTTCCCCCCAGCACATTTCCTTAGCTCATTTTGTGCCTTTTGGAATGAAATAATAAAAATAATCCAGTTTGTAGAAAATTACTGTTAATCACTTTAAGCAGCTCACTGTCTACCAACTCTGAAAAAATAATTCATGTAGTGTTAAGCTCACAGAGCCTGTTGCATTGTGATTTTTGGAGACAGAGGGAGCTTGTTCTCAGCAAAGTCTAAGCCTGATTGTCTGCTCTTGAGGAAGGTGAGACCAACTACCTGAGTAGCTCATTGAGACAATGGAGAGTTTTATCTTGTGGTAGTGTAAATTATTAGAATTCCAGCTAGACTGATTTTACTGAGACACTCTTTAAGATCTGTGGTTGTAGCTCTTCTAGTATTGTGTCTTATTGAACAACAAAATGTATTCACAAGTCCCCAGGCAAGGTGAGACAAACCTTCCAGGGAGCTGAGGAGAAGGATTTAACATCAATGGTTGGCATAACCTTCGAATGCCTAAGCTGTAATGTGTTGGTTCCCCTTGGGTGATGCTTTTCTTGGACCTGAAAAACACCCTTGTATAGATCCACCAGGATGAAAAACAGCCTATCATTTGTGGAAGCACTTCTGTATTCCAGGTGAATGTTTGCAGGAAGTTTTTAGACAGAAATAGGGCAAAACCAAACAGGATTCAGGTTTAATGTGAGAAATACTGCTTTTTCTGTTCTGCATTTGTGAAATTGTCTTTTTAATTTGAAATAGTTTTGTAGTTGTGTTGCAGATGAGATCCTGCCATTAGGAAATCTTACTGGTACTTTATTTTCCTTGTCAAAATATGCTGAAGTTCAAAGAATGAATAGCACTTTCTATTATCCTATCACTTTCTTCTTGGGAATGGGTTGCCTGGGACTGCCAGGACTGTTTCAAGAGCTCATTAGAAGAATTGGAAAAGAGAATTGGAAAAGAGACTATGGATTTGGACCATACACTAGACTAGAAAGGTACTGGAGAAGAGACCAGAAGATGCAGTTCTACTGCTGCTGAGGAAGATAGCAGCTTTCCTGATGCTGAGGAAGATGTTGAGGAGATTGCTGTTGCCTTGTCTGTTCTATGCCTCACGAGGTAGCAGATAGAGCCTTGCTCCCACAGTGGCACCCACATTGTTTGTTTGCCCTTTGATTCTTACCCAGAGGCTCTCAATGTGCTTCAGACATCCCAACGCTTCCATTACACACCCTCTGGCACCTCTGCCTCTGCTTCTCCTCCCTGAAGAACTTGGAACCTTCCATCAGGGCACTCCAGTCACTGGACTCATCCCAGAAGGTTTCACTTATGCCAAGGATGTGGAATCTCTGGCACTGGGCCAAAGCCTTGGCCTCCGCTTGTTGGTTCCTTGTGCTGTGTGTGCTGATTCAGAAACATGTCAGGTGAGGCTCCTTGCAGCCAGCACCTCATGAAGCAGATTGAGGGATCCCATCAGTGCTCATTTCCTCCAGTTTTGGCACTCCATCCCACTGCCCATCAAAGCCAGCCTGGCTTTGTCCCCTTTCTTTTTCTCCAAGTTACTTTAAAGCTCTGCCAACGAGCCTGCTGGTTCCTGTGCTAGATCTCTTTTTCCCCCTCTGAAAAAGGTGCATCCCATCAGTAGACCAGGTGTTGAGGAGATCCTCCCATGGTCAACAAACCCAAAATTTGCATGGTTTGAGATCCTAACATAATTAGGGCAGTGTTGCATTTTCAGACATCTATGAAGAGCTGTTGGAACACTGAAAGCCCGGTCTGGCCTAAACAAATAAACATAAAATGATGATCTATTTTAATGTTTTGTAAAAATAATACTTTAATAATAATTTATTTCTCATGGAACAGATTATTTTTTTCTGTGATGGAATTTGAGTCTTAAATTCTACTGCACAATCTATTTCTTAAACTAATTCACACAAAAACCAGAAAACTTTATTATTAGTAAAGCTTAACCATTTTTACATAATATGGAAAACAGATTTTAAGTCACTTCTAGTGGTTTTATTCTCATTTTTAGAGTCAAAAAGACAAAGTTTAATTAAATAAGAAATTTGGCAGGCAATTCTTTAGTCATTAATCTATTCTGGCGCCTTCTGCTATTTGTATAAAAAATGGATTTGTACAATTTTAAAATTCATTCCTAATAAATGACCAATACTTATGGAGGTTTAATAGACTCAAGCCTCTAGTGCATGGAAAGCAGTCAAAGGCTTTTGAATTAATTGTGTTCTTCACTGCATTACAATAAGGTCCAGTATGGTAACAGATGAGCACCCTAACCCTGGGATTTTTATGGTTATTCATCCAGACTTTTTTCATAGCCCACTATAAATCACCTTAGCTCTGTCACAGAATACTGCAATGTGGGGAACTAAATACCTTATAATCTCTCAGATGTTCAGTGTCCTTAAGATAATGCTTTATGAAAACCAGATGAAGCCAATGAAGTTGAACAGCTAACCAGCAGCACTCTGAAGGAGGAAAAATACCTTCCAAAAAGTTTTTAGGATGCTTTATGAGTACTTTATGGAAAAAATACTTTCCAAGAAGTTTTCAGGATGCTTTATGAAGTCATAGCCATGCTGCAGCCTACCCGCTGGGTTTTGCAAGCATTACTTCAGAGCATGGATCTCAGCATGAACTAATTTGCTATTTTTTTTTCTATTTTAATACCTAGCAGTGCTTATGGCAGTTTAACAGACCGATGGAGGAGAATGTGCATATTACTCTTCTGAACTCTATGCTTGACACATAAAGTGCTTCTGTTACCTAAAATAACTCTAATTAATCCCATTCAGCATTTTCCTACAATACAGCATTTGGTGCTGTAATTTTATCCTAAGTAGTCTGAGCTTTACAGAACAGGTTTCTTATTGTGTCATGGTGGTAGAGGCTCTCCTCAAAATCAGCTCAAAATATTAGTGTGGCCACAATTACTCTCACAAAAAATAAAAATACAAGAAACAAGGAATGAAGTATAAAACACAAAAACCAAGTAATTAGATACCTGCATTTCTGATGGATATAAATCTTATTTTAAATTGCTCTTCTCTACCTCAAGGTTTGTAACAAGTTCTGTTCTTCTACTCTGTGAAGGATTATAGGAAATAATAGAATAAAGAGACAATAGAGCTGGGGGAGTGGTTGGACTTGATGGTCTTAAAGGTCTTTTTCAACCTAAAAAATTCTATTATTTATTGACTACATCCTCTTTAAGTAAGTAAGTACTTCTGGACATCTTAGGAAGATAGATCCTTGCCTATGCATTCAGCCCATGATCTTTTTCCAGTAGTTAGGGAAGCAGATATTTCCAATACAAGAAATGCACAAGGAACACGAAGTGGGGTATGTTAAAAAAGTTTCTCTATCTATGGCTCCTTTCAGAATGGCAAGGCCTTTCTAGAAAACAGAAGTGACAAATTCTTCCTTTGTGGTAAAGAAAATTGAATAAAAACTGGGTGATAGATGAAGGATGTTGTGTGATAAACCACACTGGAGTTTCATTCGGAAACTGAGCTCTAATCCATGAGGGAAATACAGATGGTAGCATTGCCAGACATGGTTCTGTAGGTGTTTACTTTTTTATTCTTATTAAACTCTTGCAGGGAAAAAATATACATTCATCACCTATAGAGATGCTTTAAATATATAAACTTTTTTTTTTTTCCTTTTTTTTTTTTTTTTTTTTTCTTTTTTTTTACCCCAAAGGAAACAATTACATGTTAGAAGAAGCAGTGAATGAGTAATTCACTTCAGCTGAAGTCTGAAGGTTTGGCTTGATGGAGCACCTCAAAAAAGTGAAAACCCAAAGGACAAACTCCTTCAAACCCCTTAGTTAATGTTTGCCCCCAAGTCTAATTGATCATTAACCTTTCAAATTACTTTACATTATGATTTTCAACTGCCTAGGCAAGGAAATTCTTCAGGGAACTACATATCCATTATGCTGTAAATGCCTTTAAGAAAGAACCTCTGGTACGTTTGCTCTAGCCTGGGGTTTTCTGGTCCATGGGAGATTCCCTCCAGCTTTGGGCCACAGAGTTGTGTGTTTATTAAGGGCAGGTGGAAAGGAATGACAACAGGAAGAATATCTGATTTACGTAATTTTTTTTTAATGTGTAATAAAAAAGATCCATTTTTCTAGACTGTATATTTAGCTTTGTTTTGCGATTTATGTTGTGTTCTGTCAAATAAGGTGATTGGATCAGGTGAAAGAGCAATTGAGCATGAAAAATTGCAGCAAATGTGGTGGAGTCGTGGAATCGTCATCCCTAAAAGCGTTTAAGAAATGACTGAATGTGGTACTTAGTGTGTTGCTATGGTTTAGTTGACAAGGTGGTGTTCAGTCACAGGTTGGACTCAATGATCTTGGAGGTCTTTTCCAACCTTAATGATTCTGGGATTCTGTGAGAAGAAATGGTATCATATTGCCATCAAGAGTTATCCAGGCCTTAGGGGCAATGGAAAGCAGTTCCCAAGGCTCAGCAAGGAATGGGAATCCTTCATCAGCACCCTGAAGATTGCTGAGTGATGGAAATTAAACCCGGAATCAAGAACTGACCTGCAATTCAACCTGGAGGCCAGAAGAGCAAGGAGAGACTTGGTTGTTGAGAAGAAGGTTTTTAAATAATACTAGATATATACAATGAAACTCAATACCATTTCCCAGGTCTGTAAACCTCACAGAAGTCACTTCCCCTTGTTTTGACATGACTGGGCATGCAGGAATGATCAAAACTGGAGGCTTCAGAAAAGTTTTTCAGGGAAACTTGAGAGTGCCTTGTCTCTTGAGTAAGAAAAGAAGCCAGAGCTACAAGGCCTCTGACAGTGAGGATAAAGTATAGACAGCTCCTCCTCCCTTGTTTTCTGCTGGGTTCTTCTGAAAAAAAAAGCCTGTTTCATGTGAACAGTATTAACAAATACTTTTTCATACCAACTGTGTCATAATTTCAGTCAATATGAAGACTTTCCTATTGTTGCAGGCAAAAGCTGCTTAGTTCATGTAATTTGCTCTGAATCAGAATTAAAGTGGTTTATTGATTTAGGAGGGACATATCATTAACCAGCAGCAAGAAACTCTGAAACTGTGATCATTCTTAGCAACACAACAGGTAAACAAAAAGTCTAAACACACAAAGTCAATGAACACCTACAGAGTTCCCAATACCCTTCTATAAGCAGTTCCTAAAAGATTCAGCTTCCTCTTCCACATAGTCCTCATCCTTGTGAATGAGATCATTTTTGGAACAAGACCCTCTTTGGACATCTCTGCATTCTCAATTCAGACACTGCTGACACTGGCATTCTTATCTGACATGTTGTTATCCAGCCCTTTTGGCAAGGCTATGCCAAGGGATTGATCCCCTCACAGGTGTCCATAACCCCATATGAGTCAGTGAACCTGAAATGGGTTAATTCATCTTTATCCCTTTTTTCCCCTACAGGCTCTTTTCCTTTAATAACAAAGCTTCAGCTATTTTTGCAATTTTTTGTTGATGTTCTCCAAATCCTGTCAGTCTGTCCCTTCTTATATTTCTAATATATTTTCCCAGATAATTCTCAGAGCAACAGCAGCAGTGCAGTCAAGGAATTAGCCTTCAATGAGCTACTGTTCAAAACATAGGAATAAAATGTATTATTTATTGTTGTATAGGTTTCTTTGCCCATCCCACAAATTATGTGAGGGATAGAAGATTAAGAGGAAGAGAAGGAGGGTCAATCTCTAGGGTGCTGAGTTTTCACTCAGGGCAATGGTGAAATAGAGTGTTCCTGTAGACATACTGGCAGATCAGCTCAATCAGCAGAGGCAGTTCAATGAGGTATTGAGTGTTAAAGACAAATTCTATTGATCTATAATTAGTACTGGACTGACACATGCAGCCTATTAGGTTATTGGACACATCTCTACTATTAAAAGAAAAGCTCATGTTGCTGTGCAAGGTCCCAAGTGTTCAACAATTTACAGCAGGTGGTTCTCAAAATTTGGTCAGTCTCATCTCTACAGCTCAAAGCTGAGATGTATTTCAAAGCATTAAATCTCTTCTGGAATACTTGTGGATGATTTTTTTTTTCACTCTTGATGCTCAGAAAGAGATTTACCAGGCCTCAAAACTCACTTTCTCTTCAAGAGAAAAAAAAAAAAAAAAAAGATCCTTTAAAAATGTCCTTCTAATTGATCCTTATGAGGGTCAAATACAAATTAGTGAAGTAATTCTGCATTCATTCATGCAAAGTTATGAAGTGAAGCCGTTGTTATCAATCAAAGTGGTGGTTTAGGAAGAGAATGAGACTAAATCCCTGACATTGGGAGGCACCCCTGGATATTGTCAGGTCCCATCCTCCTGCTCTAGCAGGATAAACTAGATATAAATAATTGGAAAAATTCTTGATAAATAAAATTTTTGAAATTAGAAAATTCTTTTAAATTTATTTCTTCATTTTTTAAAATGTTTTTTTTTAGAAAATATTTTTTTCTGACTGGGAAGAAGCTGATTTAACTTTTTTTCTAGTTTTATTGAAATGGGCTCACTTTCACAAAATTCTATAAGGGAAAAGACTTGAAAGAATTTTTTTTAGATCTTAATATTTTAAGTTCTCTACAATAAATTAAGCTTTTGTTTAAAGATCTTTGTATTATCCTAGAGACACTATCATGTGGAGCTACTCCTGTAATATCCTAATATGGGAGTTGAAATATTTTATTTTCATTTTGTTGGTAAAGCTCTTCCACAATATCAGTAAACTCAATAAATTCTCCATCCTGATTTAAAAGTCTTATTTGTTGTCTTTTCAGAGTGTCTTTGCAGATTGGAACTTGTAATGAATAGGTTTGAAATTCTGACACTGATGGGTAAAATGTGTCAAACAGTTCATGAGCTTGGACTGCTGACATGACAAGGCATAATGAAAAAAATACTAAACTGCCAAATCATATTTTGAATGAAAATTTATATTCTCAGATGAAGCCCTTCTAACTCTCAGCTTTGCAAAATTTAAAAAGCCAGAAGAAAAGTAAAACAAATATAAAAATATTGATCTCCCACAAAACAGAAAGTGATTTTCAACCTGTTGTATCTTATATATCAATCAATAGGATGGGACTAAATGGTTATGTGTCTGTCAGTTGTATCTGGGATAATTATTGTTATTATTTGTAAATTTGTGGGTTTTGGATTTTTGTTTTTGTTGTTGGTTTTTTTCGTAGTTTTTTGTTGGGGTTGTTTTGTTGTTAAAGAAAAGACATGCAAGAGATACAAATCTATTTCTCACACCAGTTACCTCACAGGTTTATGTGAAAATATATAGTTTTAAACTCACAGCTGGATAGGATGTGACCATCGTTGGTGCAGGGAGACCTGTGGAGGATTGGGAAAAGTCCAGGCACGGCAGGACAGAAAAGCCTAATTCCAGAGTAGGCAAAGATGGTGAAACTATGTGGACAAGATCTACCTATGGCTGGTGAATTTGCTGTCCTAGAGAAAGAGGGGGAAGCATAGGGATGGGTGTGTTTTACAGGATGCTGTAAAGGGGTTTTTATGGCATGCTTTTTATTCACATGCTGCTACTCCCTGCTCAGGAAAGGCTGAAGGAGCTGGGACTGCCCTGCCTGGAGAGGAGCCCCAGCTGAGAGAGAGCTCAGCCCTGGGTGTCCCTGGGTGTCTCGGGATGTCCCTGGTTGTCCCTGTCTGTCTCTGGGTGTCCTTGGCTGTCTCTGTGCATCCCTGTGTGTCCTGAATGTCCCTGTGTGTCCCTGTCTGTCCCCAGCTATTCCTGGATGTCCCTGTCTGTCCCTGGGTGTCCTTGTCTGTCCCTGTCTGTTCCTGTGTGTCCTTCTGTCTCCCAGTCTGTCCCTGAGCATCCCTGTCTGTCCCTGGGTGTCCCAGTCTGTCCCAGTCTGTCCCTGGGTGCCCCTGGGTGTCCCTAGGTGTCCTTGGATGCCTCTGTATGTCCCTGTCTGTCCCTGAGTGTCTCTGGGTGTCCCTGTGTGTCCCAGTCTACCCCCGAGTGTCCCAGTCTGTCCCAGTCTTTCCGTCCCTGTGTGCAGAGGCCAGAGCAGGCCCAGGCCCTGCCCCAGGCCCAGCCATGGCCCCAGAGACCTGGGCAGGGCCTGAGCCCAGCAATTCCCCTCACAGGAGGCAGAACTGCTGCCCTGGGCAGGGCCAGCCTGAGCAGAGCCCAGAGAGGCTCTGGGGGCTCCTCCCTGGGGATGTTCCAGAGCCCCACGGACACTCTGCTGTGCCCTGAGCTCTGGGGGCTCCTCCTGGGGATGTTCCAGAGCCACACGGACACTGCTGTGCCCTGAGCTCTGGGATGGCCCTGCTGGAGCAGGGAGGCGGCACCACATGAGCCACTGCGGCCCTGCCAGCCTCACCCACTGTGTGATTCCACAAAATGCAGCCTTAATCGGGCTGTGGCCTCTCCAAGATGATTTTTCTGTGTCCTGTCCACTGGCTCTGCACCATGGTCCTGCATGGGGACACATCTGTTACTCCCAGGCAGAGAGAAGCCAGCCAGTTTTCTCCTGCATTTTGTGTGTGAAGCAACAGTTGTCATGGCCAAATAAAGACAGGCAATGCTGAGGGGATGGGACACAGGTATCTCGGCAGTTTTTAGGAAATCCTGCCTATTTTGGCATTAAACTGCCGGAGAGTAGGTTTAGGTTAGCTAGCTATTAGGAAGAAATTCTTGCCTGTGAGGGTGAGGCCCCTGCACAAGCTGCCCAGAGAAGCTTTGGCTGCCCCTGGATTCTTGGAAGTATCCAAGGCCAGAAGGGGACTTGGAGCAACCTGGGCCAGTGGAAAATGCTCCTGCTTGTGGCCAGGTTTTGGAATGAGATGAGATTTTAGATCCATGCCAACTCAAACCATTCTGGGATTCTGTGTTGCAGAAAGTGGATGTCAAAGGTCAGAAAAAGTGCAGAGCCTGCATGTGCTGAGGCTGTTCTGATGTATGTGCATTGATATGAGATGGTCAGCAAGACCCTGGAATATGATCAGGGATCTTTTTCCTGACTGTAGCATGCCTGGAAATAAATATAAATAAGTCTGGTGTCAAAGCTGTGCAGCTGGTCATGGTGTGTGTCCCTAAAGGCTTGGACTTGTAGTGGAAGTCCTACAGGCTAAGATAAATATGGCAGGTATGTGGGACAAAGTGCAGATCCCTATGGTGATCACAGTGAAGTGTCTTGTAATTGCTGCCTTGAATAACCTTAGAAAGGTTTGCTTTATTTTCTAGTTTATTTTTTATATTTGTCTGTGCTCTGTTCTGCCTTTACACTGTAATAATAAAAAAGTGTTTTTAGCAGCTTGGCAATCCCAGAATGAAATGTTCTGAAATTTTAGACTAGTTGAAATGATTGCAATTCTGGCAATGAGCACATTCGTGATTTACAGATACAGCAAAACAAAATAAAAGAAAAGCTACTGAACACCTTTCATTGTTAAGACCTGATTTAACTTTCATAACCAGAATAAGCTGTTAAAAGTTTTTAAAGTACCTCTGTTGATTTTTGACCCAAGTCCATACAAAAATAAAATGATTGAAGTTTCATGCTGAATGTAGAATTTTGCATTCAATGAAGAATATAAATTTAGGGAGGGAATAATCTGTTGTGGGGGTTTTTTCCAATATTAAGATAAAATTCAGTCTTTTATTCTTTATGGCACACAGACCCTAAAGAGTTTCTTACTTAGCCATAGGATAGATGTTTTTTGACCCAGTCTTGAGTCAAATTTATTTTGCCTTTCCTTCATTCTGTGAATTTTGGTATCAAACTGAAATTGAGCTGATCCAGTCAGGTGAAAACATTGTTGACATAACCCCTTTTCTTTTACCTAAAATTTCATAAATATATGACATAGGTACCCATGTTGCTGTATTTGAGTATCTCCTCATCCTCCAAACAAGCAGATGAAATGTGTTCGGGACCAAACACTGGAGTACCACTGAGCAAAGATTACAAGTGAGCTGCCTGCTGTGAAACTCTGATCATTTTTTCTGCTTGTCTGTTTTTACCACAAAGTCTTTTGCTGAGTAACTAATTCAAATTTCAGATGATGTCTTGTCACTGTATGTAGTGGGCAATTATCTATTTTATTGGGTTCGCCTGATGTAAAACCAAAGAAGGGGGAGAAATTGTTTCAATAAAATCATCAGTGTGCTGCTCCTTTGCTTTTATGGTAGCTACATAGTTACAAAATTCCTGAACTCATTTAAAATTATCTCATTGATTGGGGTAGAATCACAGACTTACTGGGAGGTAAATTCGTCCTGTTCCAATCTTCTGCTAAGGGCAGAGACAACTCCCACTATCCCAGGTTGCTCCAAGCTCTGTCCAACCTGCCCTTGGATGCTTCCAGGAATGCTGATTACATATGGTTTTCTAGGGAACTTCCAGATGTTTCAAGGCAATGGAGAGCACTCAAGGATTAAGAAACCTGGTTTAATGAGATACCTAACTTTTTTTTCCCTGCCAGCATCTTATTTTAAACAGGTAGGTATGTCTATGAATGAAAGCAATTAAATTACACGCTTGCTTAAGTAGCTCACTGAACCCAGCTGTAATGAATAAGCAGAGTGACGTTGTGCTGCTTTTGTTTCTCAGAGCAGGCAGCTGTCATTACTCTGCTTAGCTCCATTTTTATGCCCGTTTTTATGCCCTGCATTTGTGAATGCATCTCCTGTTCTCAAATCTTCATCAGTAATTCTTGAAATAAACAATTCTGGGCAGACAATGATCATTTTGTCACACTTGTTAAAGTCTTTAAGTATCACCTTTTCTGTTTTGAAAGACATATTTTAACTCATTTGCTTGTCATTTTGTGAACAGTCTAAAAATAAAGCACAGAATTCTAGAAACACATTTATTTTGACATAGTCCATGTAGCAATAATTTTAACAGAAGAATGCCTTCCTACAGACCACAAACAAATTTTAAATGATTCATAAATAACATCAGGATATCATTTAGCCCCTATCGCTGTAGGACATAAAATAACATGATGCACACATAAGCAGTTCTCTTAAGGTAAAAAGAGAACTTTTAATTTCTGATTTTAACATTTATATATTTCTAAAAGTGACAGTGGATTGGAGGGTGACAGTGCCACCTCTCCAGTGACACTTGACAAACCAACAGTCTATCAAATTTCTCTTCTTCTATAGAAGAATGGAAAACAGTAAGTTATTTACGTAAAGTGTGTGAGAAAGTTCGTTACAAGAATGTAAATGCTTAAAAAACTTTAAAAATCAAGGCAACAAGCCCCTCTGAATGCATTGGCAAATGTGAGGTAGGGAGGGAGAAATAGAAACAACTAGAAAAAGAGAGAGTCAGAGGGAGAGAGATAGTGAGACAGAGAGATAGATTAAGTAGGAAATATCACCATTCCTGGATCCTGACAGAATCCTATTGGTCCTCTGGTGTGCTCAGTGGTGAGGATAGCAGTCTTGTCAAAGTGATGGCTGCAGTCTGGACCTGGTGGCAAAGCCCAGGAAACTTAGTCCAGGTCCAGGAAGGCTCAGGTACTGTGGATGCCATGGGACAGAGAGAAACAGCAAATGTTTCTTACGGAGGCTTGTGAGAATTTTTAGGGAGTTGTAAGGATGTGATAACTTGCTAAGTATAAACAATCTGCAGGTGGTGTTTTTCTACTTCATCTTTCTGTTCTTCTCAAGGACAGTGTGTGAGAAGATGGTTTTGTTAGTTAGCCAATCAAATAGAATCTGCCATATCAGTCTATAAAACCATACAGTTCTCTTGAATAAATCCTTCTTTGCTCTTTCTGCAATCCTGCCTCTCGCCTATTCCTGTGTCATTCTTGGTGCAAGAGTGGCAAGGTACTTCCCCTGGGGCAGGATTTTACACTGGTCTATGTCATCACAGGACATTGGTAATACCAGTTAAGGTGAGTTCATTACCCATGAGCAGGGATGAGTCTTTCATGCTGTGTGTGAACACCTTGGTGCTTCTCCAGAGGGGAGTTCTCACAGCTGAGCCACTTGTATAAGGATGTTGGCATGAGAGCACCATCCCAGCCCACAGGATTTGTCCTTCTGCTGTTCAACACCCAGCTGCAGCCCTTGGGGATGGGTGCATACTTTACACCTGGGCAGGCCAGTAGGGGATTATTTGAGTCATTAACCATAAATAGTCCTGTCCCAAGTGAATCCCACAATGATTCTCCACACCCACAACCTGCAAGCACAGCACCTGCTCAGGAGGATGGAATGGAGGGTGGAGAGTGGAGACACCATGGCCAGGCCCTGTTAGAATCCTTACAGGAACTCAGTGGCACTTTCCACCTGAGATAGGAGAAGAAACCCTGCTGATCACTGGGGAAAATCACTCTCCTTGGACAAACTAGGCTCATTATAACCTAATTGCAATATTAATACACATCTCACCCCAATGTATACTCACCTCCAAGGTCCAACCCCTTCTCACTGGGTCTATGCTCTACCTTTTCTTAACCGTATCTTTAAAAGCAAAGTGACAGAATTTTACACTAATCAGTAACAAGGGTATGTATGTATGGAGGCATGTATGTATGTATGTATTTTACACCAATTAGTAACAAAGGTATGTATGACTAGGGTCACTCAAGCTCTACCTAAACATAGAGAAACCAAATAAAAACAAGGAGAGAATTGGGAAAACTGAAGGAAGACTCCACTGTAATTGTTGGGATCAGCTGGCAGGCTGAACCTTTTTCCCCTCTAGGGATGCCTATTGAGTGAGAATCACACTGTCTGTCCTGTTTTTTGTTGGGGACTGCTTTGAACACATTTTTGCAGTCAGACACTATCACCAAGAATCCTTGAACCTTAACCTGACACAATTTGATATTAATAAAGAGTGTTACTCTGTAAAGTGTCACTGTGAATCCTTCCTGGGCACTGGCAGGCACTGGCAGCATGGAACACACTCAAACAAAGGGGGACAGCTGCTAAGGGCTCTCCCTTGTGCTGTTGGCAGAGTTGAGGAAATCTCCCCTTTTCACATGACCTCACATATATGGTGTGACACACAGAAAATTGTCTAGAAAAATATCTTTTTGACCATGTTAGTGTTTAACATTGATTGGTCTGTTACACTGATGACACAAAGAAATTGATTGGCACTGCCAGCACCCCTCTTTAAACTGGTACACAGTTAATTATATATATGATATATATACATCATGATAATAAAACAATCTTTCTACAGTATATTCAGAAAAATTCTCTAAGCAAAAAATACATTTTGATGATTGCTGTTAATTAAATGTTAGCAATGCTTTAGCATTCTATGCACTGGTTTAAATATGCATATTCAATTCTATTTTTATCAGTTCAGCAAAATGTTGTAGTTGCTTTTATTTTCCATGATTTAATTTCAACTTCTGTGTCCTCTCTTAATGTTTCTATGGCATAGAAATGGCATAGTGCCATCTTGGGGATGCTGTGAGCATCTGAAAGGACACGAAACAGACTGAAAGAAAATCAAAATGTTTTTGCTGCACTATGTTGTTGGTGGATGCTAGGACATTAAAAATAAGTGTGACTGAAATCCAGAACTTTCTAGAGTACCGAGAGTATCACAGCTAATGCCATGTCTGTAGAAATAACCACAAATTCTTGAATGCAGCATGTTAGCTGGTATTTAAAACTTGTGAATTCTAGTGTGTGTGACAATAGAGAATCTCAGCTTTTCCTTTAAGATTACATTTCTCCTCTAATTAAAAAGAAACAGTGATGTAATCCTAAAAGATTTGGAAGCTGGAAGACAAATTGTATTCTGCTAAGAACAATGACAATATTTTGAGGTATCTTTGTCCTGATTTCCAGTAATTGATAGATTTATAAAGACCATTTCTTCTTAGTGTGTAAAGGAGGAGCAAAAATACAGCAGCATTGTTTTAGTCACATTCTTGTCATTTTTAGCTTGACCTTTATTAGTAGCTGGCAGAAGTTCAGAGCATAGTTTTAGCTTTCCAGACTGCCTCTGCTTCCTTGATTCCCCAAAGCAAAACCAGACAGATCTGCTGATGCAGTGCAGTACATGCACACCATTGTCCTCAATATATTTCAGAGTTTTTTGTCCTGTGGTGCAACCACACCAAGGGACCACTGCTCCATCACCCAAAGCAAACACCAGATTTTCCTCTACATTTATTTGCATAACATTAAGAAATGTTCCACTCAATGCAGGCTGCTTGTAAGTTCTCCGGAGAGAGATTTCCTAACCCAGCTCCTTGCAGCCTAACACAGAGCTATATCCTGCAGCTCAATAGGTGTTTCAGAAATTCCAGCCTGAAACAGTGCTGCTGCTGGGGATGAGTTGCTGTTAAGTGAAGGGCTGGGATATGTACAGGAGATGGTTCTCATTTCAGGAATTACCCCTTTAATCAGCAGCTTTGGGGAATATTCTCGTGCCTTGCCCAGGTGCAGCTGCTGCTTTTTCCTTTTAGCTGTTGAGTTTGTGATGGTCCCCAGGATGAGGGGAGAGATGAGAATCTGACTCCATGTTCTCAGAAGGCTGATATGATATGGTATGATATGATGCTATACTAAAATTATAGTAAAGAAAGAGAAAGGATACAGACAGAAAGCTAAACAAAAATGATAATGAAAACTCATGACTGACTCCTCAGAGTCCAACACAGCTGATGGTGGTTGGTCATTACATAAAGACAATTCTCATGGAACCAATCAAAGATGCACCTGTTGGTAAACAATGTCCAAACTACATTCCAAAGCAGCAAACACAGGAGAAAAAAATCAGATAATTATTATTTAAATTTTACTCTGAGGCTTCTCAACTTCCCAGGAGAAGAAATCCCTGTGAAGGGATTTTTCAGAAGATATGACAGAGACACTTAGCAGCTCAGCAATGTGGACTTTTGCCAGAAGTTGCTGCACTGGGTCCATGTTCACCACTTCCCCCCATAAGTCCTTCTCTGTTTGTAAAGAAGGGCCCAGCAAGGCACTTTCCCTCACCAGCTGTGTCAGGATGTTCTTTCACACACTCCAGGAATCTCCTGAATTATTTTTTCTGCACTGTCTTAGGTTTCCAGCTGACCCCTGGTAAATTGAAGCCCCCCATGGGAATAAGAGCCAGACATGTTTTACAGCAACCTCACAGAGTGTTTCATCCTGCTTTGGTGGTCTTTTACAGAATCCCAGCAGGATCTCTACCTTGCTGGCCTTCGCCCTGATTCCCACCCTTAAACACAACCCTTTCCTCACCATCACCAAGCTCCAGACCATCAAAACCCTCCTTCACACCCAGGGTGGCAGGACCATCTCTCTTTCCTCATGTGGCTCTTCTGGAGAGTTTGCAGCCATCCATTGTGCCAATTATTCCACCATGTCTCTGTGACAACAACTGTATCACAGCTTTCCTGCTGAAGGACAGTGTTGGTTAGAAATGCTCCAGGGAAAATGAGAAAATGTGCTTTAACTGCTGATTTATGATGAATGACTTGGGGAAGAGTTGCAACAAAACCTGTCTGCTAAAATGGCAAAGGTAGTGAGCAGCTAAATGCTTAGAAAGAGGACTTCCTTACTGCATGACCTGTCAAAGGTAACAAAAAGAGCCTCAATCTGTTAAAAAATTGGTGTTGGTTCACAAGCCACATAAGGTTAATGGTGAGGATGCACAGGCAAATGGAAAACTGAGAGTGAACCATTTAGCTTATATAGAAATAAACATATATATATTTTTTTTTTAATATATATATATTTATATATATTTATATATGATGTCTGGGGGAGATGCAAGAGGCAGATGTGAAAAAGAAAACAGAGCAACACCAAGAGGTTGGGACAAGAAGAAAGGAACAGCTCAAAAAGCTACTCCTGAACCCTGTTGCAGTTATCTAACTATCTTGTAGTCATCTGCTTAATTTAAAAGTATGGCAGACAATTTTCTCCTTCAGATTATGAAAGCTGTCATATTTAAAGATAAGGCTTTTAAAATCCTTTGGTTATCAGAAAATATGTGACTCTTAAAGGTGTCTGTGAAATACCCATTGAAACTGTCACATATCAGTATCCAAAATGCTATGATAACTCAGGAAATTCCAAAAGATTAGCATCTGAATACATTAGGGACCTGAACAACTTGCTTTTTGACAGATGCCTTGGAATGATATTGTCTTACAAAACAACATAAATTAAACTCTAATTGTATGGAAGCAAATATTTTCCTTTCTAATTTATAGCACTATTTCAACCATGATGTCTCCATTTTCACAGTTCAGGAGATTATTCTTCCATATTAACAAATATTGAATAATTTTAGGCTGGAGTTTGATCTCAAAAAAAAAAAAAAGAAAAATTATTAAAACTAAACAAGGCTCTTACAATTGCCATTATTTAAAATTGCTTGGCGGGTCTCATCAGGCGTTTTGTGCGTGGCATTTCCCAGGTGGTGGTGACAGCCTGGGGTGGTACACACTGCCCACCTCAGGTGCTCTGCTCAGGTGCTCTGTGACTCCCCTGCTACCAAAAAACCAGGCCCTGCAAAACCAACACAGTTCCCCATCATTTCATCTCATCACTGGTATAAGCTCTTTAGCAAACTTCTGAAAAGAAAATATGTGGTTCCATCTGGTCCCAGCATTGTTTCTTGTACTCTGAGGACCACAAAAAATATTGATCTAGTTTTGCTAAGCTTCTTTCTTGCTAATTCTGGTTTCATCAGCTGCCTTGCTTCTTGTGTTCCACTCCTGTGCTTGCCTTGGAGATTTTACCACTTGCATGTGTATTTTAAATATCTTGTTTGGCTGACTCATTGGATGTTGTTCCCATGTTTATGCTTATCTGTGTAATGAAGTTATTCCATAGGAATTTAATCTGCTAGTTACAGGGTGACAAAATATATACTATATGTATACATACATATGTATATATATATGTATATATAACTATTTTTGTGTGCTCATATCTGTTTTAGGGTAAGGAAATATGAGATGAGAGCAATTTTATGATTCTATGATTCTGTGATTCACCAGTGTTTCAGAGTACTGAAGATGTGAGGTATTTGCAACATGCAATAAACATCTGAAGGTTTCTTGCAAGAAAACACTGGCTCTGGATCAGAAATTTGTGTTTCATTACTGATTTGTAGTGCTCAACAAAGGAATGTCTACTTTTCCTACCTGAAGCTGTGTATTTTACAAATACTCATATGGGTGAAAAAATAAATCATGTCTTGTAATAAAGAGGAGAATATTATCTTTGAGAATAGACCAAGGACAGGAAAAAAAAATCTACATGTCCTCTCTACTTACTTTGCTGGCTGGTATCTGGGGCATTCCCTGCTGACTGACTTCTTCCCAGCCATGTATTTTTAATTATCCAACAGCTCCTGAGCTAGCACAGC
The DNA here is from genome assembly GCF_035770615.1 of Melospiza melodia melodia. NCBI lineage: Eukaryota > Metazoa > Chordata > Aves > Passeriformes > Passerellidae > Melospiza > Melospiza melodia. Next base: position 5,850,670 of record NC_086204.1, on the reverse strand, counting down.
CATGCTGCTGATTAACGTGACTATAGACAGGGCAAGGGGACCTCACTTGAATAATTATCAGCTTTCCATGTAGTCTAGAGAGGTTTGTAATCCTTGAATTAACTTTTAGGAAAATTCAATGTCCAATGCCAGGAACACATCAGATTGTGTATGACCTTTAGTGCTAATCAGGGAGTTGTATACTAACGAGAGGTGCTTATGTTTGCTTTTTTTCACAGAATCAATAACAGCTTGTTATGCTTAAAGTGCTCCTTTATATGAGGCTCTGATCAGCTGAGAAAAACTGTGAATCAGATCCTGTTCATAAATTTGCCAGACATATTACATTATTCTAGAATTCCTTGATAATTGTAGAGCTGGGTCCATCAGAGCAGTCATAAACCTTACTGAATTTTGTAATTTTAAGTAAAAGTAAAACAAACATAGCCCTAAATATTAGGAGCACTATTTTCTAGTTTTCCTTTAATTCATCTGTGTCAGTGGAAATGATCTTTTCTTCAGGCCTTCAAATCTTTAACTTTCTCTCTTTATTTTACCTTATTTTGAAGTAAACATACAGGAGCACAGAAAGCTTTTCTGCTCTGTTTTGAAGTAGACATACAGGAACACCGAAGGTTTTTCTGCTGTTTTCCTAAAGGCAGTTTGGTGTTTCCACAGGAACAGCCTCAGCTGCTTTTGCTTTCCCCCAGGTTGTCACAGCAGAGCCACAGATGTGGAACATGAGGATGGAGCAAAACAAAGCCCTTAACAGCTGCTGCTCACTATCATCACAGGTCTGTCCAGCTGATTACTGGGGATCCAGAGTTATGCCACACAATCAGGGGAGTCTATGAATAATTTAAATACTTATTGACTGAATTCAAGGACACAATAGCAAAAAAACCCAATAAACCAGCAACATTAAATACACAGCAAAGACAAATAATAACATAGCAAGCCTCACACCTGACTCATCACTGTTAGGTGCTATTTCCAGCCCACAACCAGGGATGGATGGACCCCTGGAAGATATGGCACCACTCAGACACCACCACCTGGACACCTGGGGAGGGACCTGCCTGACACAAGCCACTGAGAAGAAGGGTTCTTCTGGTTGTTCACCCAAAGCAGGCGCAGCACTTGATTTATTCCATGACATTCTACTTGATTTATTCCATGACTACCCTTATTCCCTTCTGTGTGCAGTGAAGACAAGGCTCCAGTGCTTTCCTGTAGCAGTCAGGCCTATGGCAGCTTTTTCTGAGACCTTCTCAGAATGTTTCCCCCAAATTTGTTTTACCATACTACATTTAAATCATGTAGTCTCCTGATATGCCTATTATGTGGATCACCCTGTAAAATACTACTTTTGATTATTTCATTCAACCATTATCTTTTCATAACCATTATATTTTATCTACTGTTCTTAATTCCTTTCTAAAATTATTTAGGGGGCTGATACATTTCTTTATTTTCATCTGGATTTTGCATCACTAATCTCCACTCTATGCATCCTTCCATCTATATTCTTTTATTCTTTTTTTCATGTAGCTCTGAGGACTACAGCTGTAAAGATTATGTGCATATTTGTCTCCTGCAAGGTCACAGCAGCAAGAGAAGGCTACTCAGAACTCATCCACAACTGTTGGAAGGACTAATGTCAGAAAGAGCAATACTAATTAACTTTCTTTTATTTCTCAAATAGCTGGAATAACTCTCTATGCGGTACATTTGTGCAAGTTAGTGTGGTGTATTTATTTTTATAATTAACAAAAGCAAGGACACAGAAGATGCTGTAGCCTGGAAGCAGCAAATTTGTATTCATGCAAATGACTGGAAGGGTGCAAGTAAAAAAAAACAAAGGAATAAATAGAGAGTCTTGCTAGTGAAAATAACTCATTCATTTGCTACTTAGGGCAAGTTATATAGCAAAGCCAGAGCCTCGAGTACTGTTAATAGTTTGAAACTTGCTCTTACTGGTCACTGCAGCTTTCCAAGCTAAAGTTTCCTTTTCTAAATATGTCTGTTACTAATTACCCTTCTAGAAATTAATATACAGCAAAAATGAAGCAGCTGCAAGGACAGTTAAAGAGCACAGTTGCTCCAATCCTGCCCACACTGATCTGTACAGCATTTTGGTGTCCAATATAGGCATTTAGGTTAGATTTATTTTGCTGTTTTTGCCTTTCACAATGAAGGTTTGTAGGTCCTCCAAGATGACTTATGGGTTTTAGAAGGTTTTTTTTGTGAAAGAAACCATTCTGTTCTCCTATTAGACAGACGTTGTAAAACATGGTATCTTTTGCCCACACAGAGTGTGAGAAAAAGGCATTCTGAAAACTTTTGTTATGTCCCTGACAAGCAGAATCACAGAATGGTTAAGGCTGGAAAGGACCTCTGCAGGGTCTCAGGCAGGTTCAGCTGGAGAAGGTCACACAGCACCGTGAACACTTGGGTTCTCATCTCCAAGGATGGAGATTCCACAACCTTTCTGGCCAAACAGGTCCTCTGCTCCCTCACAGAACAACAAATAAGCTGCTTTATCTCCATTTTGCAGCAGCGATTTCAGAAGATGTCAAGATAACAAAACATTTATTAAGATATATGATTTTTTTTATATCCTTCTTTTATTTCCTGAGTCCTTTTTGTTTGTTGATGTTATAATCTTTCCCATTTGTGTATTGCAAAAAGGGAGTTCATATCAATTTTCATTATTACACTGCAAGTTGTAGTAATTATTAGGAGTAGTTGTTGCAAGTAAAATTAGTGCAACTGATTTTTTTTTTTAATCTCCAGATAGTACACTGTGTAGGCTACTCTTGGTTTTCATGCAGTATAAGCAATATTTTTAAAAATGGGTTTTATTCCAATCAATATGAGAAGCAAACACATTCCAGACAACGTGAACAGCAAACCCCATGAACAATTCAAGGACATCACAATAATTTAGAATTTCTGTGTTACAAGTTAATTATTTAGATAGAATGTGAATATGACTGACTAATAGTCTCTGCACCAAGATACTACTTTGATTGAATGGGCTACTCTTGGCATTCTTCCAGCATAAAATTCCCCCTTTTTATTTCTTTTGCCAAGTGTAGAAGCAAAACAAAGACCTGTAAAAACTCCAAGTCCTTTGGGACACTCTAATGCATTATATGTATTAAAAAAATAGCTACTTTTCTGTAGGAAAGATTTAAGATGGGGCGTAATAGTTTAGAGCATCAAGGAGAAGAAGCTCAAATACATCTGAAACACAGTGATTGGGGAAAGTCAAACTCTGTTAATGAACTTATAACATACAACTTGATGTTTTCCAGGAGGCTTTGACACTGCCTTGGAAGCAAAAAGACATTAATATCCATTTACCAAGGAGCTGTGTTTGGATTAAACTGTGTTGTGAAGATCAGTGGGAGTGGCAGTCTTTAGCTCATACTCATATTTAGCTCACTTTTACGGAATAAAAAAATAAATCTGCTAAAACTGAAAAAGATTACCTGCTCTGATTACTTCAAATGTAACTTCTTCTTTGATGTAGGAAGATAATTGGTGCTTAGTATCAGGTGGAGACTTGGCAATAAAGACCTGGACAGCAATTCTGAGACCTCAAGCCTATTCAGAAATAATATTTTTTTCTGTCTTTGTCCAACTGAGCTCTTTTGCATATATTTTATAGCATCAGACATTTATTCTTAGGTTTTCCAATCATTCCACTAAACTTCTCTTTTGTTTGGGATTTGGTTGTTTCTAGATTTTGGAGGATTTTAACTTTGTGTTTGTAGAAAACATCGTATGTACAAGATGTCACCAGGCTCCTGTTCCTGTCTCAATGCAGTAGGAAATTATAATATTAATAATTCCCTGACAGAGGTATTTAGCCAGAGTAGGGAGATTTCTGCAATTTTTCTACTGCCTTTTTTTATAGGTAAGTTGCATTCATCAAAATAAAGAAACTAAAAAATATGACTATTGTGAGAGCCACAGTTTTAAATAATGGTTTGGTATTGCCATTGTTTGTGTGGCCTTGTGAGACTGGGGCTTCTGATTTATTGGGGGAATTCTGCCTGAATTCCTGAGTTTCTCACATTTTCCATACTCCAGGGCTTTTGATGGGTAAGAGGAATATCCTGTAGGGAATCCAAGCCTTAATGGACTTCTGTGCATGTGTAATGAATACAGAGCTTAAAGGAACTTCCAGAGCAGCCAACAGGAGCCAATGGCCTCATCCTTGATGGCTTCCATTCAGTATTCCCTGTGGAACTGGGACATTTGAAGTTTCGAATCAAAATTATTTTACTGTGAAAAGAGAGCAGCTTTGCTCCTTTTTCTAGGGTAAACAGTACAAGAACACTGATAGGAAGCATAAGCAAAATGGTAGAAAATCTAAGAGTGCGATTTCCTTTATTTCAGCTTATTCACTTGCAATTATATTGGCCCATGATCCATGGATATAATTCACAGCTGGACATCTATCACAGAATCTGTTTTACTTTGTTTTAAAAAAGACATTATATTTTTTTAAATTAAATTAATAATTTTTAAAAATGAGTGCCATTCTTCCATAGGTTTCCTTGGTTTATTGGGTTAATTGTTTTTTTCAGCAACATGTGTTCCTATCTTGCTTGTTTCATGTCTGTTCCCAAAAGAAAATATAATAACCATGGAGTTTCTCCTGTATAGGAGTTAGTACAAATTCTAGGATTAAAATTATGACAAAGCAGGTGAACAGTGGAAGAACCCAATAAACATGTCATGGAAGATAGTGTAACTAAGAGGGAAGTTTATGAAACAAGTTATAGTACATAATAAAGAAAAATAAGCCTGAATTCATGAAAAGTAGAACATGAGAAAAAAGACTGAATCTATTAAACTCTACAAGACAATAGAAAAATGTCACCTAGATCAATGATACTCTGTAGGAAAAAACAACAGCAATTACACCAGAAAAGTTGGAAAGATCATCAGTTTGGAGACATTTCTGGGGAAAAAATATAAAAGACCTGACAGGAGACTGGTCACATTCTAAATGAGTGTACTGAATATGACAGGAGATGTGAGTAAAGAAAATAAACACAATTTTCTGTGATAACTACAATAAAACATAATGATAAGGGTACTCCTGTTTCTACTATAGTGGACTGTAAAGACTATTCTGCTGGAAAAACATGTTGTGATCATCACTCAAGGAACTACCAGAAAAATACAAGCACTACTGCTTTAGCATGTGTTAACTATGTATTTTACTTTTTTTTCTTGAGAATATCTTCAGACATAAATATTAAAAACTCATTACATTTCCAAATACACCTAACAATAAGGAAATAAAAAGAAATTTCAGCATTTACATGAAAAACTTAGTGTTTTGATAGAACAATTGGTGAGTTAATGACTAATGAATAATTAAACATCTCTGACAACATATTAATGGTCCATGACTTTGCCGTAGGCCACACTTCAATCCTTAGATTGCAAATGATTTAGAGGTGCTGATCTAATATTATTAATTTCTTCAAACTTCTTAAGGCACAGATGTTCTTGGGAGCTCTTGCTGTATAAAACATTGCACAGGAAAATTAACAGTTGTAATTCATGATGTGCTTGACATTCCTGAGTTTTGAGGAAAGTCTGACTTAGCAAAGGATTGAATGTAACTTTTCCTCTTTAATGCAGCTGAGCCCTGGCACAGGGTGCCCAGAGAAGCTGTGGCTGCCCCTGGATCCCTGGCAGTGCCCAGGGCCAGGCTGGATAGGGCTTGGAGCAACCTGGGCTAGTGGAAGGTGTCCCTGCCCATGGCAGGGGTGGCACTGGATGGGCTTTGAGGTCCCTTCCATCCCAGACCATTCTGGGATTCAATGACTCTGATATTAAATTAGATCACAGTCTTTTTGAAACAGTTTGTTCAAAATGTACACTTCTTACATCATTGTTTTACTACTCTGATTGCTGAAATTGTGATTTAAATTCTAATGTCAGGACTTGCAAGACATCATCTGACAGTGGGCATGTCCACACCAATAAAATCCAAGCAAACAAAATCCCAAACCATTCGCCTAAAATACTAATTTTCTAAATTAATAGATAAAGGTCACTCTTTTCTGAGGACATCGTTTACATCTATTAAGTTTCTAATAGTTTAGCCCTAGGTTTCATCTAAAAGTTCTATTTTTAATTCTCCAGTTCACTGTAACTGCAGTCTAGATTGTGTCTTCTACCATTAAGTCTTAAATAAAATTTTGGTAATTAAATAGCTGCTTTATATTCTTGTTTTGATCCAAATAATCCATACCAGTTTTCAAGGATGAGCACATGAGGGAATAAAGGACATACCTAAGAAAGAATTTACAAATCCTTATTATTTAAGAGTCTGCTAAAATGGTTGCCAAAATATTTGTTTAGGACTGTAGGTTTATACAGAAAAAGAATGTATGTAATTCTCTGTCAAAACTTGTTAGTAAGCCTGATCCTCTAATTGCATAAATAAGAAGAGGAACAAAACAGCAGAGTATTTACATTCCAATGTGTACATATCTGAAATGATTACTTGATTTTCTGTGAGCATCCGGTGAAAATTAAAGCACAGCTGTTGCATGATGAGAATTGCAGGCAAAAATTTCCTTCAGTGGGAGCTGAAATCAGTCATTATTTGACAGAAAGAATTCATTGCCTCACTAATTTGTTCCCCTACACTTAATAGCACCCTTCTAACTTAAATCACTTCCAAGCAATAAATTTATGGATTGAATCCCAGCTCAGTGCAAACTGGGTTGGTTCTTCTGAATTCAAAGATTTTTAGGTTTATGCAAATAGAAAATCAGATTGTGATTCATCAGTTTAGTTTACATATGCAGGATGTACCCTCTTTCATGCCTAATACTGAGTTCAAGCCTTTTATGTAATTTATAAGTTTTCAAAGGTGGCTGATCTTTGAAATAATTTCTTAATCAGCATTCAGCTATGAGGAGAGGCAGACTCCACATTCTCCAAGTGGTTATTCCCAGCTGCAAAGTGGGAAAACTTTAAAGACCACAAAATCAGACAAAGTTTCATGAACATATTCCTGCCTGTTGTGTCTCTTACCAGTATTTACAACTATCCATATAGTCAGGGCACAGAGCTGAATAACAGATAAATGATACTGCTTACCCTGGGGAGGGAAGCAGAATATAAAAGAGAGAATAACCTGTAATTTTGGTATCATTACTTCTACTGTCGAACAGCCCTGCCTCACACTTCACTTGGTGGGGAAAACAGGCCAGCTGAAGTAGGAATAATCAGGCAGAAAATGCTAGAAGAAGGAAAAATCCAACCCAAGCTTCTGTTGGCTCAAGTCTTTAAGAAGAAATTACACTGCTCATAAAGTTTCACAGGGAATGAATTAACAAATCAAGAAGTGAAGAAAATAAAATCCCACTGAAATGAAAAACAAAAAAGATTTTCTTGGCTTTTATTTCTTTTCAGGTTTTGTGTTATTCTTTATTAAAGACCTGAGATTCAGAATTTTATAGGGTTTCTGAGAGAGGAGAACTAAGCATTGGGAACAAATCACTAAAGTTATACAACTGTGATAATTTCCTCCTGCTCTCAGCAACCTCTGGGGAAAATCATAGAAGGACAGACAAAATAAACATCTCTCTTACTTCTATTCTTAGTTTCCATTGCTTCTTGGTCTTGCTTTTCACTAGATCCCTTTTAATGAGCTCTACGTTTTAGCTAAGCTTTTCTTGGAATGCACTTTTGATATTATTGTAGACTTAATCAAATCTTTTTTCAATTATGATTTTCACAGTGAACTCATCATTTGTTCAAAGACCTGTTGCAACCACATGTTTTTCTTGCCTCTTTTGTTAATAACTTCATTAGGTTTTGATTAAGGATTTTGGGGAATAGGCAGGACAATAAAATTAGGGATTTAGCCTGAGCTGCAGCCCTGTGAAATCAAGGTGGCCTCTAAACATTCCAGGAAGGAGAGAGGATTAAGCTCAATTTTAGGTGCAGAAGAGTATTGCACTCCCACTTTGGTAAGTTTTGCTTAGACAAAACAGAAACTGGCTGAATGATCATTGACAGAAAATAGTTTTGATTTATATGAATAACAATGTCACACCTTAAGAAATATTAGAATAATTTATGCATGGAGTAACATTAGATCCATGGAAAGGAATATACTAAGTATTTGGAAAATGCAGGGTGTAGTTTCTTTAATTCAACATCTTTAGAATGTAATTATTATTTCTCATTCCTAGAAACAGTTTTTTTCACAAACTAGAGTGCAAATTCAGTATGTGTTCCTCCTGCAGGTTAAGTCAATTCTGATGGATTTGCGATGTTTACATTAAAATGATGGAGATCAAATCCATCCAGACAACACTAAACTCATTTACTACCTCATGCAACACTCAGGTGAAAAGTGAACCTTAGTTGAGTTGTGTTCTTTCTCATTTTCCAGCAGTGTGGAATGCATTTGGAATTGCAGAAATCACCAGGACAGAGTAGAAAGGGGATCTTTCTTATCCCCAAAGTCAGATTTTTTTCCATTCCGCAGAAAATGCAATATACTAAACAAACAAAGCATATAAATACACACCTTTGATAATATACAATTTATAAAAACATAAGTTTTATAAATACATCATGAAAATAAATACCAATATAATATATAGTAATATAATGCCAATATAAAATATAATAAAATATAAATATACTATATAAAGAAAATATCTTTATGCATACGTATTGTATTTTTATATATAAAATATCTAAAGAAAAATTCTAAATCTACATAATACTAAAAAAAACCCTGAAATTCCAGGACATGTAAGGAACAGGTCCATGCATGGTGGCTAGATACATACTGTGGGAGAAAGACATATGGCACAGCAATAAAAAAAGAGCTAACAGACTTCTTTACTTGTTAAAATGAAAATTTCTACCTCCTCCTCTCATAGCCAGATCTTGGGATTCCTTTTTGCAATTATCTTTTCTCCTTCTGAAGTCAAGCTTTCTCTATCCTGAAGCTCCAAACCAGCACAGGGAATATAACTTGAAATAATGATAAGGGGTTAAAATTCAGATTTTAATATCATTTGACATAATTATAACATTTATTATAATACAATGTAATGTGTAAAGAATTATAATGTATGATTTAATAATTTTTTATTGAAGTAATGGATGGAATAATATCCTTCCCAGATATTGCTTTAGTGCAACAATTATATATTCCTTTTAATATGCTGTTCTGTACCTCTAAAATATCAGAACGAATGGATCAGAGATCACAGAGAAAATGGATCATGTAAATAAGATAATGACTTGAGGAAGGCAAAAAGAGGGAGGAAAAAAAATTTGAGGAAGGCAAAAACTTTATTTTGGTTTCCATGCATATAAATGAGTAAATGATCAGGATGTGAGCGATTACCTTGCACAGAATATATATATAAATATGTTTTTATATAAATTATATTTATATATAATATATATAAATACATAAAATATATAACTATATATTATATAAAATACATAAATATTTAATATATATCTATATAAATATATATGTAAATATATATATATAAATATCTACATGCTGCTACCATTCTGTGTAAAGATTTTGCATTTAGACTGCTGCCATCACTTCTGTTTCTGCTCTCTGTTTCCTGGGACTGACATCCCTGGCAGCATCTCCCTGATTTTCATGGCACTGGAACCCCTCCATCTCAGGAAATTTGGCTCCAGTCTTTCCCACTGCTTGTTCATTCATTAAAAACGATGTGTACAACTTCAGATTCAAGGAAGCTTGCATTAGCAATAATGGGAAAAAAAATCAATGGGATTTTAAGCAAATTAAAAGTCTTCCAAAAGTCCATGGAATGACGTGCTTGGATTAATCATTGTTAATAAAAGAGCTGTGTTTGTGTTATCAGTTTGTGGGGATGTGATCTTGTTATGAAGTTAAACTGTAATAATGGATCCAGTTCCATTATTAGAAATGTCTTTTTTTTCAAACGGATTTTGGAAAAATATTCAGAAACAACTAATTAATGACATAATTATTTAAATCATGCATTTTTCCTTTTAAAAGTGTGTACAAGGAGACTATAATTTGTGTGCTGTTGTGGAATGAAGCTGAAACCTTCTGAACCTTTTTGAAAGCAATTATCTACAGTTGTTGAAATTTTCAGTCTTAGAAAGAGCTACAAAAAGGGGGATAAAGACTCACCATCAAAATTCAAATGTCTGCATGATGTAGGAAGAGATATTTGGTATGAAAACTGAACCTCATACTTACCAGAGGCATATTGTCCTACAGTAGTTCAATCCTCCTTGGTAGTGTCATGCTCTGTGTTCAAAGAAAGGTATGATCACAATACCCACAGGAATGACCAAAAGTTAAAGCAAATTTTTGAGGGGACTGCCCAGGTGTTGGAAGGAAGGCAAGGCAAGGCAAGGCCAAAAATGTTGTCCCTTGTCTATAAACAGTGAAAAAAACAAAAAAGCATAAACAACATAAACTGTCTACAAACAGTAAGAAAAAAACAAACCCGAAACCAAACCATAAACTGTCTATAAACAGTAAAAACACCCTTCCCCAGCTCTGTTCCCTTCCCTGGACATTCTCCAGCCCCTCAGTGTCTTCTTTGTCATGAGATCTCAAAACTGAACATGGAATTATAGGTGCAAATCCTTGGGACTGACAGACTTCAGTGAGTAGCTGGTTGAACAATTTTTTTTAAAGTTTTGGGGCTTTCAGCATACTCTTAATCTAAATTTTCTAAAAATTTGAAACTAAATGAGTCATTAGTGGTGATATATATTTATGACCTATGTCTGTAGACATGTATGTATAAGGATTTGGTGTAAAGTGACTGCATGCAAAGCTCTGAAACAAAACTACCATTCTAATTCAATTTAATTCTAAATACAAAAATTTTGCCTGACTTCTCAAAGTTGCTGCCACTAAATCAGTTTGTTTCTTATGCACTCCACAGCTTAGCTTTTTTAAAGTCATAAATGAGAGGTCAGCCTACCTAGTTATCTGATTTATACTTACACACAAAAGAAAGAAAAATTATACTCTTTCTCCCTGGTAGTTTAATTCAAAAACTGTTTTCAAAGCCAGAAATATATCTTTTAACAGTACCTATACTTTTTTTCCCTTTTGTGTCAAAAAATCATAGGTTGGAAGAGTGAATTAATCTAGGTATTTTTAAACATTTTATATTCAAGATAGTGTTCATCAAAGCTTGGAGGAGAAAGATCCACCTCTCACTTATCATTAGAAGATTTTATGCATGTCATATCTAACCTAAATCTTGCACCTTCTTCATTCTTTGTTACCATTCAACATTCCAGATACCTCAAATCTGATTTATTCCATCATTTTAAAGCACTGATACATCTTATCTATGTTGAGATTGTCTTTGATCAATCCTTATCTGAAGCAACTACTTTCAATTTCTTCTAATAAGAGGCCACTCTTACAGTATGTTAAATCGTAGAAGGATAAATACAACAGCCAGAAAGCACCCAGGGATTACATATTTCAGTGTAGTTTTCCTAAACCACCTTGAGTTTGTTAAAAATTTAATGTCAAAAAGCTCTGAGTCCTTGGTACCCTCTTGGTGAAATTACTGTGCCATGTTGGCCTTGCTTTGGCAAGACCATTCTGCATTTTCCTCGGGGCTACTTTGAAATAGCTACAATGCAAAGAAATGCATGAGTTAGGTTTGTTTCTTACTCAGATTTTAGCCAGATTCTGCAATATTTGGATTTTGTTCCCCAGCTATTCTGTAGTTGCATCAAATCCATGTAAAACCCCCAGTACATGGTATTTTTTATGATGGAATGTTACTTTACTTATTTTTACATGAATATATTCCTTATGAAACGCTACCTAAAAATCAGAGGCTCAAAGCCTCTGGCATGAGGAACAAAGCATTGTTCCTAAAAGTGGGTTCAACTGTCCTGAAATTTCTATTCCTATATTAGTGGGGTTATAAATAGTATAATTAATTATAAATGGCCAGAAATCTTCAGTGACCTTGCTCTTGCATTTGACAGAGAATGATAAAGAGATAAAAGGAAACTTCCAACAACAGCAATTAGCCCAAACTTGTCAATGCTGACTTGCAGGAAAACAGCTTAAGCTCATAAAAATCAGTTGATCAGCACAATCTCAGCACCAGGCTATGAGTTTTCCTGGGATGCTGAAGACAGGGAAACAAACAAACATAAATCTTTCAATCCAAACTTATACTGAAAGGCAATTTGGTTTTCTTTTCAAAATATCTCAGGCTTCACCATAGATGAGGTTACATACTCAGAATCACTTTGGCTGCTGCACCCAGACACTCAGTGAGGCAGAAACCCAGCTCTGACAAAAATCATGCTGGAAATAAGACATGGAGGATTTAGTTTGAAAGAAGAAGGGTTACAAGCCAAGAAGGAATTAGAGTTACAGGGCAGTATTATAGATGTTCATTGTCTTTTTCAAAGACGTGAAGTCTTTTTTATATTATAATTTTTTAATTACTTCTCTGATAAAACTTACATGGAGCTCTAAAGGAATGCAGTCCTTATTGGTCTTTAACTAGGTTTTACCTCTCTTTTTCTGCCACAAGATCAACCTTACAGAAAGCACAAGCTTCTATTACTCAATTCTTACAGGCATTTATAGAGAGCTACTGCATGGCTGGATTTTTCCTCCATAAATACATATATTTGTCTCAAAACTCATAAGGAGGATTTAACACCTTAGCAGTATTTTCAAGTAAATAGTCCTTTGAGAGCAATGGCAGGGAAAGGATTGTCAGATTTGACTGATGAAATCTGAAAAGTGAGCCTGCATTTGATGGATTTCCAAGGGGTAAAAAGTACAGACCTTTTGTGTGTCCCAGTGAAATGTTACAGCGATAGAGCTGAATGAGCTGGTGATAAGGAGATAATGTAATAATCCTTCCAGGCTGTGCTCAGCTCTGTCCAGAAATGTATGTAGCAAGGTGATAAGATGCCAGGCTGAAAGAACTGACTTGTAAATGACAACCTAAGAGAGTGCTGGAGATGGTAGATCTAAGCTACCTGGCTCCCCAAAAACTTGATTGAGCTAGGATCCAACTATAAGTATGTGAACACCTAAGTCTGACTTTTAAATGTGGATAATTTTCTAAAAAGTTTCATTACTAGGCACAAGCATAAATTATATGCAGCATTAATGATACAACTAGAAGATCTGAAGTCCCTTGCTGGACATTCAGGACTTTTCCCATGGCCTAAGGGTTCTGTCAACTAATGAAAACTCAACACTCATTTAGGTCACTGTACAAAGGGATGAATGCATTTCTGTCGTTGTTATATTTTCTGAAAAATCTTTTCACTAAGATTTCTTCTCCTGAGAAGATAAGAAGCTTCCGAGAAAAAACAATATTATCTCATTTACTTCTGTGTGTTTTTCTGCTTTGGAATGTAGTCTTGAGAATTTTTACTATCTGGTCATTGCTTGATAAGTTTCATGTGAATGTTTTGTACTTAATAACCAATAACCCTCTGCTTTGTCGCAGTCTGAAGAGCCAGTCACGAGTTTTTCATTATCATTCTTGTTCATGTTAAGCCTTCTGCCTATATCCTTTCTCTATTCTTTAATATAGTTTTAGTATAACATTCTATAATATCATATCATATCATATATCATATAATAAAATAATAAATTAACCTTCTAAAAACATAGAGTCAAATTCTCTCATCTCTCACCTCGTCCTAGAAAGCCCTACAAATACCACACATTTCAGAAAGATATTTTCTTTTAAACCTCTGTCTGTCTTTTTTGCTGACATTCTACTTCTGTTCTCCCTTCATGTTTTAGCCAATATTTGACAACATCAAACAGAGCCTTTTGCTCCCATCTGTATCATGGCCACTGTTATGTAAAATTGTCTGTACAAAAGATGTTTTACTTTTTTGCCCTGAAAAAAATGTACTTTAACATTTTTATTTTTCTTTTGAATTCTACTCTTAAAACAAAAAATCAGAGACCAGATAAAATACTTGAACAATTACCTCTCCTACTGTGTCTTTGAAGCCTGAGTTATTATCTGAATATATTTTCCTTGTAAATCTACCTTCTACTTGCCAATGGATCTAATGAATAGAACATCAAAGTACATTTTATCATTCCCAAGGTGGTTGGTGTTTGGATTCACATAGGTTTGCACGTGTAAATTTTTGTATGATGTTTTATGCCAGAACTAATATAAATACAGCCCTTTTCCAGAAGTAAAACTTTTTTTCTGGAATGTTATGGCCTCTGAGCTGCTAGAAAGCAGCTCAGTGTGAAAGTGCCACACAAAATTGAAATTATCTTGAAGTATTAAAGAGAAATTCACCTTCCTGTTAATATGGTGTATCTACTGTCTGCAGATCAATTTATGTTTAATAGATTTCATAGTTTTAATTGTATTAACCCAGATTACCAGGTTAGACTGTGCCCTTATGCATCAGTAAAATGTTTTGGAGGCCACAAGGATATAATCAGTTTCTTTGTCATTTTTAAAAATATGAAATAATAAAAATTTTGCAGGTTTGGTCCTCAAATACCCAACTCATCATGGCCTTGTGTCACCAAACACTTACTTTAAGGAATTCTTATTGACTGTAAAAACTGAGATTAAATTAAAAAGAATGTCCAGTGTACCTTGATGAGAATTCATCATAGCTATGATTTCTTGGAGCACTAAATCTTGATTTGATATGGAAAGATATAAATATTTTTCTTCTTAAACATTAGTTGTGGGCTGCCCTTTATGTTCCTTGGGCCTCTTGTTCAACTGTGAGCCACAAAACATACAAAACTTTGTCTTTTCTGTCTGTTCAGTGCTTTGGAACTAAATTATTATGCACAACAATAAAAATGCAATGGCAAGCTGTGTCATAGGAGGCACAACAATTCTCAGTGTTGCTTCAATTTGCACCTTATGGCTCGGCTAGAAGTTAAAATAAAGCTAAAATGCAAAAAGTCAGTTGGATATTCACTTTTATTTAACACCAGGAAGATGCTCTCTTGTAAATTAAATTTTTGTTTCTAAACAGTAAACTTTGCAGACCAGTTTAAAAGGGAGGTAAATGCAATCTATGGTATGATTAATTACAAGATTCCTAAGCAGTTTTAAGTGGCTTTACACCTTTGTGAAGGTTATTCTATCTTAAAACTGATTTGTGTTGACTCTAATGAAAGACCTACCAGAAGTCAATGTAATATAATACAAAAAATATATCCCAAAATCAAGGGGTTTGGTTAATGACCCTTCTTAAATGTGACCATTTTTCTTGACAGAAATATTCAGAATATAAACAGTGAAAAAGCAGAATTTATATTTGTAGGCAGAAAAAATTCAGAAGACATAAATTTAGCATTTAAACAGATATGCTTCCAAAAGTGCATAGTTCTGGAGAATTTAACAGAGAGGGATGCTGTGGAGAGATTTAAGGAACTGTTGGGCTTTATTTCTATGAATCTCCTGGGAAATTGTCAGTTGTGGCTCCAACTACCAATATAAGTCGTTGTCTTGACACGTTTCAAGTTTTTGGAGATCCCTCATATTGATAAACTGCACATCCAAAGATTTAACTGCATTCTGTTCTCCAGATCTCCTCTCAGTTCTGGCTCACAGCACCTGCTTTAGATTCTACCATCTGACATTTCTGATATTTCTGCATATCTGATGACATGCAAGTCATTTAAGCTGAAATCTGACTCTGCCAGTTGAAGAAAATCTCAGCTAAATGTGACCCTATCAAGTGATGATTCAATGTCCTCACACAGATTACAACCACTATAAGGTTTGAGTAAATTGTTCACTAAATGAACCATTTTAAATGAAACATTTTACTTTTGCTATTACTTTAATGCATCTTTTTATACCTAGCCAGAGTTCTATATTACTAATTGCTTGACCCAACACTGCCAACTATATTATTATATACTGGAAGCGTATAGCTTTCCTTAATTCTTTCCAATTATTTATAATAAATGATCTGTGATAAAAATCCCTAAAAGGCAAACTTCAATGAAAATTTTAAGACAGTAATTTGGATAATTCTGAAATGAATCTCTGGAGGTGTTTTTCTGCCTAAGATATCTCCTAAAACCACCATCAAGTCAGCCTGGACAGAAATTTTGCCTCAAGAAAACGTAGATGAATAGGGTTTGAAAAATAAGATTAACATTTAGTATATATTCACATTAATGTAACACCTAATTAAAATTCCAGTAGGTCCAGCATGAGCTACAGTATCATAAAAGACAGGAAAGAAAAGAGCAGCAGTCTGAACTGAAAGGAAAAAATATCTCTGGGTAAAATAACTCTGCTGGTCAGTAACACACAGAACTTGATGTAAAATTCTCTTTATGCTGAGGAGCTGCACAGTTGGCACAGCTTTATTCTCACTTTATCATAAATATGTTGGACATAATGAAGCACCTCGGTGTGGACTGCCATTGCTTACCTAATTTCTAAAGAAAAGCTCAGATGTCACAGTAGATAACAGGTAAATTATGCCCATATTTTCAATTTTTTCTGACTTAGCTCTTTGACAGTGAATTTCCCTCTGAACATGCCACAGCTTTCCTCCCAGAGATTTTTCTTTTTGGGAGAAACTGCATTCTGATCACACATCTGGCATTATCTCTCAGATATGTTCATGTAGCATTTATGACTCTGCTTATTTATTAAAATATTTCCATAGTGTGTGCTAAACCAGTATTGTTCCGAATTTGTGTTTTACACCACAATCCAAAAAAAAATAGGACATTTTTAGTAAGACCTCAGAAATATATGGGGTTTCAGGTATAATATGAATATATTCCATCACCTCTGTAGAAAAAACCTGTTCATATCTAACAGAATTTTATGGTTTCACATGGTCTAAGGCTCAGAAAATGCTAGAAGCAGTTCTTTCCATTTTGTTCACTCAAATAATATTGTTATCATTCCAAAAACTCCTTAAGATAAATTTGAAAGCAAATACCTTGTTCATTCATCATTTAAACACTGAAAAGTATATTTTAAAATTTTTTTTGAAGTGACTGCTCTATTCTCAAATTCACCATCAGTATCTACAAAATACAAAGCTCGTTGAATTGCTACATATGATTTTCTAACATATTTTGGCCATACAGAGATGAACATAGGTAATATTTTTTTTTAGTTTCTTATGGCTAAAAATATTTACAGAGACAAAAAGAAATTATCCTTGGATTCTTAGATGCTCCTGCCAGAACTCACAAGTGCAAAAACATCTGAAAAGTCAAAATTATGGATTGGAAGAGTGCAAGCTAAATTGTTTTCAAGACTGAAAAGTAATTATTTAAAACAAACAAAAACCAAAAAACAAACCTCCGAAAAGCTAAATCCTAAAGCTCTGTTTCACATTTATTAAAATCCCTTAAAGATAGCTTTATTTTATGTAATTTCTTCTTCCTTATGAAGTTGTTTGAAAAATTACATGTATATGTATGTATAATTATATGTATAAGTAGGAAAATTTCTCCCTCCTGATAGAAGCAGGGAGACATAGTCCATGCAGTACAAAAATTTATATATGAGATTACACTAAATATGATTTTAAAATGCTTAAATGTTTAGCAGTTGAATGCAAAATGTTTAGCAGCTTAAATGTTTAAAATGTTTAGCAGTTTTGAGTGTGTATTTTCTATGGAATGCAAATATTTTGTGTATACCTTGAAATAATTTTTGCAAAACAGCCTGTCTTAACAAGAGTTTATTGTTCAAAAAAATGTCTTTCACAGCACATCCCTATGGCTAAAATTCTAAAATGCTCACTGCTGAGATTTTTTTTAACAACAAATTAAACAGGGCACTGGAAAAAGTGATGGAATGTTCCTGCAGAAGGAGGATGGGACAACCGGAATATTGGAAAAGGAGCATTTTGGGAAGAGTTGCAGTGGGGTGGTTAGAGAAGGAACAAAAGGCAGAGGAAGTGACCTGAGGAGGTTATTGGGGAAAAAAACTCCATAAAGTTGGAGTAAAAACTCCATAAAGTTGGAGGAAAAGAGGAGCCAGTGTGGGCCAGGCAGGATGGCTGCTGGCAGCACTCAGGGCAATGCAGCTGAGTTCAGGATTGGGCTGCAAGGAACCAGGGAAGAAGGAAATGAGGGAAGCAGGGACACCAGGACCCCATACCTTCATTTTCGTGCTGTTTAGTTACATACAACCCTTATCTGAAGGACGTTGCTCTAGTCTTCTTTCATGGTTTTTACATATTTTGTTTTTCCAATCTATACCCAACTATATGATGCTGGTATATTTTCTCTAAGAAATACATATTCTGATAATGATGAAAAGAAAAATTGATAAAAGACTTAAAGAGTGAGACGTTAGTAAGAGGCTACATTTTAAGTTTTATTTCAGTAGTTTTAGCTCATAGAAGTCCATCTTCTTTTTAAATAGAGTTATGTTTTGTTGACAGGGTTTCTGTGTACGTTAAGGCATAAAATATCTCAAAAACCTTTCCTGAGTGTACTGAAAATTCTTGTAAATGAGTAAGATTTTAGGGGATGTACTAGCAATGTGATCACAGTGGCTTTGTGTAATTACCCTTTATTATCATTAATGCACAGGTGGGTCAGTTGAGCTTACTGGTGCTGTCTTCCCCTGATGAAACACTTGAAATTCCTGTTAGTGAGACCTTGTTCAATCAATCTGTAGCACTGAGGGGACCTGCAGTGTCAAGTTGTTCAGGGCATTTTTTAGACGAGCATTCTGCTAGAGTGTCCAATGTCAGAGTACAAAAATCATACATCAAATTTTTAAATCCCTTACTATCTCAAAAGGTGATAAATTTAACTTTGTGGAAGGATAATTACCTCCTTGGCTTACTGACATTTTCCAGATTCTTACTGTATTCTTCCAGCAAAAGTTAAGGGAGTGGGTCCCTCTTCAATGGATTATTTCTCACAGAAAATCAGCAGCAGGTATCCAGGACATCAGTTCTATCAATGTAAGCAAGCTGCTCTGTGCCTAAATTTAATATTCACTTTTCCTAAATGAAGATGAGTCATATGTCTTTGATATCCCCCCAGAATTTCCTACATTCTTTTGAATAAATGTAAACAAACAAACAAAAAAATTCTGAATTTCCAAAATATTCTGCTATTTACAAGATTTCTGCTTTCCAGCTGTCAGTAACTAATCTGGCAGGTCAGTAAAAATCCATGTAGAGGCAAGATCTATTCCATACTTGGGGAAACAAACCTTGTTTGGCTCCCTGAACTCCCAGCCAGTGCTAGGACAAAAGTGATTTCTCTTTTTGGTTCCTAACAGCATTTCAAGAGCTGGAAATGAAAATTACTGATAGGGGCCTTGCACTGTTGTTACAGGACCAGAATTTTTCATATCTTTCAGAAACTTCTTCTACCCTTTTTCCAGTTCCTTGTGTCTTGATTCTATTTACATTTTTTTGGCTAAAGCTGTCATGGTATGATTTTTTAATGATCCAAATTCCATTCCCAATGTTACCAAAACCAAGGCTACTGAAAAGGAAACTATTTTCCATTATTTAAATTTCTGTGGATCTCATTCTTAATGACTTTGGAGAATGTGGTTAAAATTTGATGGTGGGGTAGCACTTGTGATGCCTCTGTGCCTCTTAACAACTTTATAAAATTTGACATAGTCTAGATTTAATTCTGAACAGGATTAAACAGGAAAATTACCTCTTTTGCAATGTACCTTTTTTCACTTTTGACAAGCTGAAATGGTTAAAAAGTTGGCTGATGTGAGTGCAGAGGTAGCAACAAATGGTGAAACAGGAGAGAAACATTCAAAGGAAAGGTGAGATTAGGTCAAGAAAACTAACAGGAAGGAGAAGCTGGTCCACTAATTGGTTGGCTGGGGACAACCAAATAAAAATTATTAAAATTAAACCTTAATATTAAATATAAAAATAGTAATAATAATATAAAATATCAACATTATATATTAAAATATTTAATGGTGAAGATCTCAAAGCAAAAGGTAGCTAGGACTTGAGATCCTGGCAGGTAGAGTATAAAGGGCAAAAATACTTTAATTTGGGAGGATGACTTTTGGCATTGCAACATGGGTAGTGAACATCTAAATTGGGATTTATTTGCATGACGATGTCTTTTGTGATTCAAGAAAATCTGAGCTTTCTTTTCATTAGTTCAGTACCAAGGAGAAAAAAACCCAAGAATCTAAAGGAAAAGGTACTGATAGAATAATGACAAAAAATGAGATTGTTAAAATTAATAGGAACTTTCCTAGAAAATTTGTTTCATTCTATTTTCAACAATAAATTACTGCAAACTCTCCAATTAAAAAAAATCCTCTCAGTAAAGTATTTGTACAGAATTATTTTAATTAATTCTTATTAGAATCCCCTTAGGCTTAGGGGTTATTACAGAAATGTGGAAGTTTACACTGGATATATTTGTTCTGGAATATGCTTAACTAAATTTGAAGAAGGACAGATTTTTCAATACCTTCTGGATAAATATTGAAATACATAGAATGTATATCAGAAAGGCCATTCTGTAGCATTCTTTTTCATACTGGAAATGTAGGCTAAATCTTTTCAATCTATAAACTTCCTCCTTTCATATTTTTACAATTTAGCCATTCATCACAGCATGTGGATATGATGAATACACCAAATGTGCAATATGTTCAGCTCATCTGAGGGAAATTTTACTTTTTCAGCATGAAACTGAAGTTAATTTACAGTTCTGGGAATTCTTAGAAGTAAATTACTGTACAAAATCATATGTTGCTACACTAAAACATAAAGCCTTGAAAACATGAAGCAATGCAAGAAAAGCCAGGGTTAGTGTGAGAAATCTTTTCCTACATTGCACAGAAATTATTAACAAGTAATTAAATTAACAACAGCAACTCTCAGAGCATTCCCAGTTTTTCCTGCATGGTAGATAGATACAGGGAGGAACTCACCAGTGCTGGATATCTCTGTGCTCCCTCATCATCACTCTGAATTCAGACAGCTCTTCTGTCTCCCTCACAATGATCTTTCATGTCAAAACCTAAATTTTAACTGAACTTCCATATGTTAATGATGAGAAGTTTCTTCAAAAGGTGGGGTAATTCTTTGATGGCAGGACAGAAACAGGTGCAGCTCTGAGATCTTGGTGGGGAGGGTTTTATTTACTGTGTGTGAGGAACTCCAAGGGGAGCAGAAAGTCCTTTGCCCCTGAGACTTTGCCTCCTCTGATGATTCCAGTGGGTGAATGGCAGGGGGTGGAACTTGAGAAGACCTAGAAAAAAGGCTGGGCAGAGCTAAAGAATGAAGTAGGGATTTATTAAAAGGCCTCAAGGGATCCACCTTGGGCAGCACAAGAGCCCAGCCAGGGCTACACCCAAGATGAACCAAAATGGTCACAAAATACAGGAGCAGTCACAGGGTCTCTCACTTTTATAAGTTCTGCTCGATTTGCATCTTGGAGTTCATTGTCCAGTTACAGCTTTAGATTATAAAGCCCCATCCTGCTTGTTTTTCTCTCTTCAGTTCATGTTGTTTATCCTCTTGGGCCTGAGATTTGGATCATTTGTCCTTGATCCCCAGCTAGAGCAGGAATTGTTTTGTTTCCCTGTGACGGTGTTCACAGAGGTCTTTGGATGAGGGAAGAGACAAGAATGTTGACTCCATATTTCAGAAGGCTTGATTCATTATTTTATTATATATATTACATTAAAAGTATACTAAAAGAGTAGAAGAAAAAGTTCTCATCAGAAGGCTAGGTAAGAATAGAAAAGAATGATAACAAGGGTGTGCGGCTTGGACAGAGAGAGAGCCAGCTATGCCGCGATTAATTCCAAACATCCACATGAGACCAATCCCAGATGCACCTGTTGCATTCCACAGCAGCAGATAACCATTGTTTACATTTTGTTTCTGAGGCCTCTCAGCTTCTCAGAAGGAAAAAATCCTAAGGAAGGACTTTTAATGAGAAGAAGTCTGCAACATCTCCCTGCTCTGTGCAGAGAGCTCACCATCTCCTAATATGAAGCTCAGAACTACCCACCAAAGCAGCAGAGAATGTGAGAAATATAAAAACTAAAACCTGAGGCATCATTATGAGATGAGCTTAAATTCCTTTCCAACCCAAATCCTGTGATGCTCTGGCTCTGTGAAGTGACAGGAGATGTGTGTTTCCTACCTCAACAGCAAGATGTCTGACACAAGTGAATTACCAGTCACAGGTTTCCACTCAGCTCAGTCCTTTGTGAGCCAGGACAGCAGCCCTGGTGTCCCCAAACTGGCTGTGCAAACATCACAGGACCCCATGAACACCCTTGTGCAGGGACATCCCTGTGCATCTGACATGGGGCTGCCTCTGGGCAACACTGTTGATGCAGAAACAAAAATGCTGTTCAGTGCAGCATCTGGATTTGTGCCCAGCCCAGGTAACAGCCAAACAACTCTGGTCACCTCAGGGTAGTGCTTAAGCTGTCAAGATAATTATGCATTGCAAAAAGCATAGAATCATGGAAAGGTTTGAGCTGGAAAGGTTTGAGTTGGAAAGGAGCTTAAAGATCATCTCTTTCAACACCCAATCAACAATTTAAAGAAATCAAGGCTTTTGGTAGTGCTCCAACAGCAGGTATGGAATTTGATATGGATTTGAGTTTGCAATTTATCCCTGAGGGCTCAAGAGATGAGAATTTCATCCATCTTGGCCAGCTTTTCAACCCCTGGCCAAAGAAGGGAATCCAGAATGCCTTTCCCCTTTTCACTCATGCATTATTAGCATGTCCTAGTTCCCAGGGATTTTTACAGCAAGAACTTAATCTGTGAGGTCTTCTGCTCATTAGAGCTGTGTCTCACATGGACCTACAGAGCACTGTTCCTTTTTTCTCTTGCTTTAAAACCTGCAGCCTGAAAAGTTGGAGTTCATGGAATTCCTGCAGGGGCATCACACAGGAGCCTCACTGGGGGCTGGGGGAGTGAAAAGTCTCAATTATTTTTTTCCCAGTGATGGCAGAGAGGAACACAGGCCCTTTTCTTAAAGCAGACACCTGGGGTGAGAAGGGAAATTTCAGTAAAATAGAAAAAAAAGTTTCATCCCCGGATGAAAGAATGGGGATAAACTAAGGAAAAGTTCCATCAGACAAACCAGGTTACCTTGTAGTTATTTCCTACCTTATTATTTTTTTTATTTTGACATGAAACTCTGCCTTGGAGTCCTCTTGCAATGTGTTCACACATAATGGGTGAAAGAAGAGCCCTTTTTGATAAGTTTCATAGCTCAGAACTTTCTCATCCAGAAGTTGAGGGTACTTTGTGTCCTGCAGGATGTTGGAGCAGATGTGTGTCACTTTGATGTACCAAGCACCCACTTTCTAGATTTGTTTTGCATGTAAATAGAAAAGGGAAATTTTTTGAATGGAAAATTAAATAGATTTTTATCAGCGATGCTTCATAAATGGCTAATTAGGGATATTTTTTATAGTAGGATTAATTAACAATGCAAATCAAGAAATTAACCCAGCTGAAGCATGGATAACTGAACAAGCTGCAAAAACCTATATATTGAGTTTTCTTGACTAAATTTTCTTCAACTAGATTTAAATCCATTTATGAAGCTAATGCAAAAGCAGTGCACCACTTATATTCTGAAAATTAGACTGAAATGTGCAAAGGATCCTTTCTTGGTATTTTGATATGAGATTTAACAGACCTTATGCAATGTTGTGCAACCTCAGGTTATTTGAAGGGCATCTACTTATTAAATTAAAAAAAGAGGAAAAATATCAAAATAAAATTCAGTAGTTAAGAAAGTTGAAAATCTTTGAGTATATAAACCTCATTTCTTCAGTTTGAAAATAGATGTCACATGTTTGTGAGCACAAGCTACCAAAATCCAGAAAGTGTGAAATTGGTTACTCTGTCATGTGAGTTCATGCTATGCTGAATTTCTGACTGTTCCATAGGTTCCTTCAGCCAGTACAGAAATACTGAAAGCCCAACTGTAGAAACTTCAATACAGAGAAAGTACCAGAAATTTATGATAATAAAGTTCATTTGATGTGAAGGATATTGTGAAAATACCAAGTGTTTTGTAATAGTATGTTTTGGTGTTATCATGCATGCATTATCTGTTATTTCTGCACAGAAATTTTCTTGTTCCTCTTCTGGAAGATGATTTTAAAGCTTTTTTTAATCGTCCCTTCCTCAAGCTTCAGACATTAATTAGAATATTTCATTTGCTATTTATCCAATTTGTTTCACATCCGTGATAATGGAGTCCAAGCAAGTCCACAAGTCTCTTGTGTTTGTCACCTCAAACAAACACCAAAAGACTTCAGGCGCCTGAAAGGAGTTTCTTATTGAATTAGAAATGCCAAAAAACAAATAAAAGGGTTTGTCCCCCTTCAGTCCTTGAAGCAGAGTCCTTGCTGTGCTTTTTGTTCTCTCCTGTGAGGTTCAGAGCAGCTGGACAGGTAATTCATCCCATTACCATCCCCTTCTCCTGCCAGTAGAAGAAGTGCTCATTAATTGGAAATGATAAAAGCAGTTTGGGAGGACTCCCCACCATTAAAAAAAATCATTTTATTTATATTCTTTCAATCTTATTGCCAAGGAAAGAAAAATGCCCAAAATGTGGTAAGATGGAGCACTTAAGCAACATTCAGAATTATTTAGAGGAAGATCTATGAAATAACTGCACAGTTCATCAAGCAGATGAATATAAATAGTAGTTCCAGTGTTTTAAGTTGGCATAAAACTAACAAAGGGTGTCAAAACCAGCTGAGTTAAGAAAGAAATAATGCAAACATCATTCTAAGTTGGAATTATAGTGGCTCTGGAATTCTTAAATTGTTCCTCTTTGAGCAAAACGTTGAAGATGCTATAAATGAAAAATAAAGAAAAATCTTCCATATTCATTAGAAAGTAACAGTATCTAAAAACAACATCAAAGCTGAAACAAAACCCAGAAAATTGCTGTTTGAAATGGATGGGGATGGGAGCTTTTCTTTTTTATAATTACAGTATTTGCAGTGTGTAAATGTTAAACTCTTCTTGAACAAAACTTTTTATTTAATTCTGTTCTGGGAGAAGCTTATTTTGAAAACATGTACCAGAAGCTGGAAGAAACCTCGTTATGCCTTTTTCATGGTTTCCAGTTCTTTAGAATAAATACAATCATAAAATCATCATGGAATCATAGACAGCCCAGAATTGGAGCAGATATTAAAGATCATCTAGTTCCACCTACCTGGCACAGCCAGGGACACTTTTTGTGAATTAAAAGGAATTAAAAAATATGTGATAGCTTGAGGAAATGCTGATTTTTCACTGAACTGAATACAGGTTTTGCAGAATATGGATTTCTGTGCCATAAGGTTTTTTTACTTCCACATGGTGCTTGTGGAATAAAGATTCTTTATAATTTTGACTAATTTTGAGAGTGTAAGCAATTATTCTGCTTTTCTGTTTGGCTTAAATTCTTAGCAGGAAGTGCAGGTGTAGATGCGAATTAACACACAGAATGTATATTTGATGACTGTGTAAATGAGATTTCAAAAGGCAAAGCCATTCTTAGACATGGTGAACAGATAGGAAAATTATTTAAAATATTACTGCCTTACTGCTTTATGAGTCATTTATGTCTTTATGCATCAATGCAGGATAAAAAATTCCAGTCCTGTCCAGCCAGATCTTGAACAATTCCAGGGATTCTGACTCTTTGAATTTGGTACAAAATTACCTGTGCCTTTCTCTTCTAAGAGCCACCAGTAAATTTTGGTGCTGTACTGCTGAATTCATGAAATGGCTTCAGGAAAACATTTGTATTTTCCCTGCTTTAAAGTGGTGAGAAAGGAAATGCGAGAAGCAAGTCAAAATCCAACATCAGCAAAAATAATAATATATTTTTATCTATAAGGAACCTCACTGCTGAAGCATGTAAAAATAGAACACAGATGTATCTGTACCATTAAAGAATAAGAGTTTTATCAGAATGGGGTGTTAGGATGGCCTTAATTCCATGGCACTTGGATAAAGCATTAAAAAGCATTAATAGGAAGATGAGGCCTCCCACAACTGCAGATGTAAAAGTCTGTACCCCTCAGACCTTACGGAATTAAATTACACAGACAATTTTAAGCCCAGTAAGATATGTATGTTGATGCATTCAGAATAGGCCAGGGAATTTAGGTATTTCTCATTCATTTTGGCTGCTAAATACACATCTGCTACACAAATTTCATTGAAAATATCACAGTTCTTTTTCAAAGATGTGATAATATCTATTTAATGCTGTAGAAAAACTAAAACAAATTCAATAGCTTAAAGAGACTACAAAGAAGAAACATAAAAACGAACAGTTTAGAATGTGACTTTAAAAACTATTCTATTATAGATGATAATTTGATCTTTTCATACCAATATTCAAAGTACTTTATCTATTTTCTTAAAGTTTTTCTTTAAATATGTTGTTTTTTGATAATTGCAGCACTTTTTGCTTTTATGAAAAATAATTATTTTAAAAATTGAAGCGTTTGTCTGACTTGCAGTTTATTGCTTTTTAAAATTAAATATTTCTGTTAATTTATTGTATTTCATAGATTCATAGAAATTTTTGGATTGGAGGAAATCTTAAAGCCCATTCCACCCCAGTCGCTAGGAATTAGGAGTGTCTGATGGCAGCTCTGACTCTCATACAAACAGAAAAGATCTGCATGCTCATGGTTGTGGCAGTCTGCCTCTATACAATTTTTTCTGGTTTAATAACATGCTTGTCACTAAATCTTAGATTCCCAAATTCTAAGCTAAAGGGCAAAATAAATTTAAATTTCAGTTCTGCAAATAGAGGACATGGCAAGTGCAGCATTTTAGGGAGTAGTGGAAAGGAGACTCCACTGCGACCTGAAATGTTGCTCATGCACTTTGCTCTTTTTGCCTTGCTAGAGTGAGAAATATGGAGAATGTGTGGTTCTCTATATTTCATTTGAAATTTCATCTCCATATTTTCATTTGACAGTGGTATTTACCCATTTCAGAATAGAAACATGTACAGGCAAAACTCTTCTTTCCCATGGTGATTGAGTAATTTGAGTTAATAGTGAAATTCCTTTTCTT
This sequence comes from Melospiza melodia melodia, assembly GCF_035770615.1. Taxonomy (NCBI): domain Eukaryota; kingdom Metazoa; phylum Chordata; class Aves; order Passeriformes; family Passerellidae; genus Melospiza; species Melospiza melodia. Next base: position 5,823,565 of record NC_086204.1, on the reverse strand, counting down.
CTACTAGTAGAAGAATACTTGTGTTTTTCTCCTTCAGCTCATAAATGTTCCTCCGAGGAGGGAATCCTCACATCTCCTCCTTATAAGCAGCAACCAAACCAGTGTTGTGCATCTGCTCTCTCCTCCTCTGGCTCCAAGATCCTTGATCTTGCAAATTTGCATCCCTGGGGATTTCAAAGCCACGTAGATGTAGCACTTGGGGATGTGGGTTAGTGGTGGCCTTGGCAGGGCTGGGGCAATGGCTGGACTTGATGGTGTAGAGGTCTTTGCCAGCCTAAATGGTTCTGTGATTCTATTGAATATCTGGTTAAATTGCACAAGTCTTTCTCTAATTTTTCCTTCATTACTTAATTAAGGGCAAAATCATCCACTCTGAAATCCATTCCATATTTTTTTCCTATTCATCATATCTTAACTGTATATTTTATATCTATTTCATGCAAGGAAATTCAAGTTGATGGGGTTAGAGTGCACAAAGGTTTTTTTCATTCCTGACACCAAGTTTGAAATCAGTTCTGACTTCAACAGATTAATTAAAAGAAAAGAAAAGAAAAAAGCGGTGAAACAAAAGCCTTTGTCACCAGGACAAGGTCACCAAGCAATCAATTCTCTGCTGCATATTTGACCAACTTCAACTTTTGCTCATCTAAATTTCTCTCACTTTTCATTGTAAGGGCAGACTTTCAGATTAGCATTCAGTAAGAAATCATCTCTGAAAAATAAGTGCTTGCAGTAACTTACCAACCCTTATTAAGGACCTAGGATTTTTCTAGTTTGAAAATACTTCTCAGCCCCTTGATTACACCACAGGTTAAGAGCTTAGCATAGCCAGTTCCTAAATAAGAGAGAAGAGTGGAGAGACCATAATTCTATCCAATTTAAAGAGGAAGAGAAAACCCCTTTATTTCCATAATCCACAATTTCCCTATCTGGGAGTTTTTACTGACATATCTTTTAAACAATGCTGATGCGACAGTGCAGGGACTCAGGCCTTGTCAGCATCATTTAGCTTGCTTTCACTTTTGTCCAGTGGTCAATTAAGAATTGTCTGACTCACTTTGGCTGTCTCAACAGCAGATGGTGGTAAGAGTCTGACAAACCTGCTCAATCCTGTGAAACCAACAATAGACTCTGGTGTCAAATGCTGCTGGGGGAGGCATGTATGCAAGAAATTCAAGTTTCAATAGAGGGAAAGGCATAGCTAAGGAATACCCAGCACACACCTGGGTCTGAGCAACTTGGAAAGCAGCATGGCAGAGAAATCTCTGAGCTGGGCATCATGATCTGTCAATGTGCCAAATAAAGCCAAGAGCATACCAGGCTGCTCTAGAAGAACAGTTCCTTCCTCAGTTTCCCACTGGTGAGAGCACACCTGCAGTGCTGTGTCCAGTTCTGTGCTCCCCAGCACCACGAGCTCCTGGAGACAGCTGATCCTGATCCCATCACCCAGGAATTTTCTTCTAGGAAGCTGAGAAGCCTCAGAGAAAAGGAAAAAAATAATTATCTGATTTGATTCTCCTGTGTTTTGCTCCTTTGGAATGTGTTTGGAGATTGTTTACCCACAGGTGATTGTTTCATTGGATTCTGCTGTGAATTATTTTGACTTATTGGCCAATCAGGGCCAAGCTGCGTCGAGACTCTGGAAAGAGTAGAGTTCTCATTATTATCTTTTTAGCATTCAGTAAGTAGCCTTTCTCTATTCTTTAGTATAGCAATATAACATAACATAACATAACATAACATAACATAACATAACATAACATAACATAACATAACATAACATAACATAACATAACATAACATAACATAACATAACATAACATAACATAACACAACCTTCTGAGAATATGGAGTCAGATTTATCATTCCTCCCTGCCACGAGGGACCCAGTAAATACAATACCCAGCCATGGCCTCAGGAGGGATGGGCAGTGACTTGTGTCTGTACAAAGTGGAGAGAGGGAGGGGAAGGAGAAGTGTCTGCTGCAATGTGGAGCCTGGGAAAAGGAGCACACAGCTGTTTCCCTCTTGTGTTTAAATATTTGTCTTCTTTGCTTCCCAACACCCAAATCAGTAATTGAATGTTTATGTTAATTGGCAATAAATGAACCTAAATTCCCCCAGTCAAGTGTGCTTTGCCTGGAATGGTGCTACAAATAACTTCCAGAAAACTGAAAAAAAAAACTCCACTATTTTTAGTTTAACTTATGGACAAGATGCCTGTGTTGAGGTGGCTTCTACTTGCAAGCTATATTTCTGTCAGGTCTCACAGGGAAAGGCAGGAAATCCAGGCAGCGAGTTTTACTTTGTGCTAAGATTGTTTTAGATGTAAACTATATATAAATCAAGAAGAACTGTAGAAAAGCAGTGAGGAAAAAGGAGAAAAGAAAATGTTCTTGCAATCATAGAAATAGGCTGGACTGTGTTTTGTGGGAGATTAATTTGAACTAAATTACCTGATTTCCAGGTTGGAGGTTCATTAAGTATTTTAGGAAGAAATGAAACCAGCACAGAAGAGGTAGATTCAGAGATCTCACAGACAGAAGTTGTGTATAGCAGAAAAATGACATAGGCACTTACTGTCAATTACTTTTCTAGCTGTAGAAAGAAAAGTTATTTGTGTTTTAGCAACATTTATTTAATAATTTATTGCTACTAATGTGAGGCCACCCTTTTGCATGCATTCAGAGGCTGGACCTTTGGTTTGATAGTTAAAAGCCTTTATCCAAAACAACATTCTTCAAAACATAGTGATTTTTTTTGAAAAGTACAGTTCTCAGCATTTGCTAGAAAACAAATAATGATCCTTTCATTTGTCTGCAAATTATCTACTTTCTGTCAGCTTTTTTCTTCCTACTAGTAAAAGACATGCTCTGATTTATCCCATCAGAGTAGGTCTTTCTGATTTATTATTTTTACCTAAAGGGTGATTCAAATGGAATTTATATGTTTAGACTTGATAAAAATATATTTAGATTTGATAAAATATTTTCAGGTTTGTGGAAGGGCTTTTAGTATTATTTCGGTTGATGTTTTAAATGTTACACATGTCTCATGGTTCCACAGGCTTTAGATAGCTGGGTATTTCTAAAAAGTTGTTGTGTATGGTCCTGCCAGATTTCTAGAACAGGAAATTAGTAATATCTGTATTGTGATAGGCAGTAATGGCTTCCATCTGTTTCTGACATCAGAGAAAGTTTTGTCTTCTGCATGCTAAAAAGACATACAGCTAAAACTTTAGCTTCCATCTGCTCTCACACCTAAACATAAGCTTGTCTTTACACAAACCCAAGAGTTTCAGAACAACACAGGGTAAACAATGAGCGCAATGATTACAAACAGTGGTACCACATCCCCTTCTGGTGCTTGGGGGATATTTTCAGGTTATAGCTTGTGTCCTTGCTTCATGCACATCATTCTACACAATGCTGAGAAACATCTCTGCAGTCATTGCTGCGTATTAATCAAACCAAATGGCATCACTGGGACAGGAACATTTATGACTACACCTCATAAAGGCCACCAGAGAGTTAAACAAGTGTCTGTCACTGGTTCAGCTGGAAAGGGCTAGGAACTGTTAATGGATTGCACAGAGGAAATTGCAGCTGTTAAGAACGCTGTTTAAAGAATGCAGTGCTGAAAAGCCTGGTTTTAAATCTCATTAAAATTGTAGCACAAACTGTCAGAACGAGAAAACTCAAAGCTGAGGTCATCACCCTGTTGTTAATGAAAGCTACTTCTGTAAAATCAAATGGCAGGAGTGTCACGACCTTAATGTGATGAATTCTGATTTAAGTGCATTTGAAGAAATATATATTAATCAAAAGACTGCATATGAGCAACATAATTCAGTTTAACAAATTTTTGGAATGACAATACTTTGTGGAGTTGAGGGATTTCTATAATTTCTGAACCTGATGTGACCGTTTTGATTAATTTTCTATCACAATGTAAAGCACTGCACCAGAGTGGCACCAGCCATAAGAAAGAAGGAAGGAAGAAAATTTTACCAATTGCTACCCATTCATGAAATGCTAAAAGTAGAAAAATGATATAAAGGAAAAACTTTCTATGCTTTCATAAAATTGCATTTATGCTTTTTATGCTTTATTTTCTTACAAAGCAGTTGTTATTTATTTGCAAAGTAACCTATAATATTAGCAGTTGACAGTATGGTTAATGGCACATTTCAGCTGACTACCAGATGACAGAATTATTCATGACTGAAAACTACATTTGGAAGACTATATTTGAGCAAGGGTACCAATGCACAGCATGGAAACTGAACATATAATAGCTCGGTTTTAATTTGAAACAGACTTGGCAGAACACTTAAATCAATGTTTCTCTCAGGTTTTTGTCCCTATTGCCTTCTCCTTGTCTTCCTACACACAGAGAAAATTAAAAATATCTTGTACATTTGCATAGGTTTTTGATACTAGTTTACAATTATCATGAAAGCTTTCTAGATCTGCAGAAGGCATTGCAAATTTGTCATCCAAAAATAACATCCTGTCTTGGAAACTCTCTCGATTCTTTGTGTTCATGTTTATGATGGCTGCTGAGAATTCTGTGTGCAATATTGATGAAGATGTGCCAGGCAATTTATATATGCTGGAGGAAATCAAGAACAGCTGTCTCTCACTTTGTGCTGTCTGTCTGGAAAGGCAGCTCTGCTCAAGCTCTATTTTAATGTGAACTTAGAGAATCAGGGGACAAAGATAAGGTTTAAGTGATTAGAAAAATGTGATCACTCAGGTCTGGTGCTAAAGCTGGAATTTGGAGTGTGATTGAGAAACTCCACCTCTTCAGCAAAGACTTACGTATTTTTACAAACAAGATATGTTCTCCCCACCCAAAATAAAAACAGGAAGATAAAAGATTGATGGTAACATGGAAGTCATATTACTCTTCCTTTACAGGCACAAATTGTACCTAATTTTCTGGGAATCAAGAGGTTTTTACACATGCCAGTAGGATATGTCCCAGTGTATGCTGGGCAGATCATGAGGTGGAAAGGTTCTTCTTCTGTGAAACTTTACTTTTATTTCTTTTTCATTTTCCTAAAGCACTTCCAATCTGTTCTCCTGCTGATATATCCCTTTTAATGATCTATTTTCTCTTTCCAAGCAACAGAAAGTGCTGACCTACAAAGCAGATAACTCCAAATTAATTTTTGTTCTTTGATTAGAACTTATGTAAGTAGAATTGGAGAAACTTTGGTGCCTGCAAAGGAAGTGGGTAACATCTTTGAATCCTGCATGCCTTTGTCACTCTAAAGGCTTCATCAGGTTCCTGTGAGTCTGCCTTTTCTACCTCTTTTGCTTAATAATTATCCCTAGGTTAATGTAGGAATTGCCAGAAATTTTAGGGGGCAATCAATGAAAAAAATATGATTCATGTATATGAGTCATATTTTAAACTTACAGGATAAATGGATGGAATAGGATGTATTTCATGCTGTATTTGAAAAAATTTACAGCAGCCATGCTGTATAATTGGCTCTAATCTTTCATTTCTTTAACAAACTATCCTTTTGTGTAAGTAAGAATTCTTTCAAAGCTTTTCTTACTATTACTCAATATGTTTTGTACATATAAAAGTGAAAAAGGCCAGTTTCAGCTTCATTACAATGAAATTGAAATGCAAGAAGAGTTCCTGACATGAAGAAAGCACAGACAGACTTATAAAAATGAAAAATAATTTGGCCTTTTCTAAATGAAAATTTGATTCAGCACAGATCTTCTAGGACTGGATTTTTTAAATGCTTTAAAAAGGGATTACAATCAGTAACTGATATCCAGCAGAAATTATCTGATACTCTCTACTGAAGTTTGGACTTTGATAGAGTTTTATATTTTCTTGACATTTTTCTTTTTTCCAGAAGAAAAGCTGCATGCAACACATAAAAAGGTGTCATGGTGTTTTTGTGGGATGACCACTGGCTCATATCTCGGAAAATTGTTATGGGTAAACTTTCAGTCTGCTGGAATACAGCTGTAGTGGTCTGTTAGTGCTAAATCTTCTGTTAATGTATCGTAGTTTTACTCAGATATCCTCAGATTGGCACCTGAGATCTAAGAGCAAATAGATGATATTCTCTAAATTTTTCAGTTTTGGTTTCAGGGAGGTTTTTTAAATTTGGTTTTCTAATGGTAAATAGCTGCAGGAATTTGTGTCAGCACTAGAAACCGCCCCAGGCATCTGTGCCATTTCATTTATGGTTTAACTTTCAGAAACCCTGAGAATCTTTAAATCTCGAGGGATTTTCACATCCTTTCACATTTTTCAGTGTTCATTGGTGTTCGTTTTGAAACACTGAGAGGATTCACACAACAGATGAGTCAGAAGGTACCAACCACGTGCATCACATATTGCACATACTCACATGGAGTGGGCTCTCCGTGGTCAGCAGCACCACTCCCAGTGGGATGGAGGAGAGATTTGGAACAGCAGGGGTGAGAAAACCCATGAGCTGAGATAAAGATAGTTTAATAAGCAAATAAAAGAGGAGAAGAGGTGGAGGGGAGAACCCACACACAAGTTATGACAATGATGCAATCACTTGCACGTTCTAGAAGTCACTGAGAAATGGTTGCCTGCCCTAAATCTCCCTCTCTGTTTGTCTCCCACAGTTTCTTCCCTCCCACTTTCTTGTCCATCCCCAGCCTATTTGTTGCAGGGACAGAGTGGAAAAAAGAGACATTCTTCATGTTTTCAAAGTTCTGCTCAGCAATGCTCAAACTGGTGTGTTACCAGCACTGCTTTAGTCACAAACCCAAAAAGGGCACTGTGTACCACTAGGATTAAAGGTATTTACACCTCAGATAGACCCATCACATTAAAAGAAAGCAGACATCAATTTTGACTGAATACCTTGCAGACTTATGTAATACTAAATAATTTTTCAAACTGTGGGGCCAAGTCCTTCAAGTTTGACTTGGAGCAAGTCTTAAGATCAGAGCATGATTAATGTTTCTGAAATACTGGAGAGAAAAGAAGACAAGGGGTCTAATTGTTATTACAGATCACAGAATCAGAGAATCACTGGTGGGAATCAAAGTTGGAAAAGACCTCCAAGATCATCAAACTCTGATGTTTATAGCTACATGCGAGTCTTGGGGATGATTGAAATCTCCTAGAACCCAACAATGATTCCAAATAGAAGCACAGTTGGACTCTCTCTAGGATTCAGTTCTGGGTGAAGATTTGAGTAATTTCACAAGTATTTTTATGTAAAACTTTTTTTCAGAAAGTCCATGACAAGCAAACCCAACATATCAGCTGTATAAGATTGTTTTTACTTACTTTCAGCAGCAGTTGCTTCAGAAATGCAAGCTGATTAGCACTTGGAGACAGGATCCAAAAAATTGATTTCAGACTGCACCAGAAATCTGACAGGTGGAATACAGTTGTCAGAACTGACATTTAGCTCATGACACTCATTTGACTGTTTTTTTCTGAACTGAAACAACAGGATTCCAGTAAAAAAACAATCAGTACTTCAGGGGACAGTTTATTAAGAAATCACAGAGTTATTTCTCCACATGCTGGGATACCAGCTGACATTACCATGCCAAATGACTACCTCTTGTTGAGGGCTGTAACTGACCTTTGAACATGTGCCTGTCAATGTTTTGCCCACAAGAAACATAAATTAAGAATTACTCTTTTTCCACCTAATTATTTTCATGGTAGTCAAACCAGGAAACCAGTCTCACAACTACTTTTTTATTGGTTGCAATACTTTTAGCATGGGAATTTTAAAAGTCTGGCCACTGTTCACAAGTAGGAGTTGCAAAATGAATTTCCACCACAGATTTGAATATTAAGGCAATGTCTCTACAAACTCAGCTTCTTTTCATGACCCACAATGTTAGCACACCTTTTGTGATTCAAGTCTGCCTACACAAAAACCAACTGAAGCTTGTCAAGACATTGACTCTCCTCATTAGTGTGGCTACTACAATTAAACATTTTAACAATTAAAAAAATTATCTTGACTACCTCTGCTAAAATGCTACATTAAAATTTTTAAAGTCACAGATATATTTTATATTCAAAGGGATATTTTATATATATTTTATATTCAACCCAAACACAGTAAGGGTTTTACCCATTGCTTTGCAAAGGCCATGTGCACCAAAACCAAGAGTCTGTCTGCAGAATTATGTAGGACTGATCTACAAATCCAAGCAGTTAAAAAATGGCTGTATTTTGAAGCCATGAGTAGCAAAATAATTATTATTTTTCCAGTGAGTAGTGCCTTTTTAAGAAGCAGCTGTGTATAAAGACTTAGCTACTAAAATCTTTATCAGAAGAAATGTAGAACATAAATCCAGCCTACACAGAGCTGTGTGGTAATTGCAGGCTTGCTGACCTTTCATGTGGAGATCTTTACATCGGTTTTGACTCACTACATCTGCTAGTATGGAAAATTTGGAACAACTGCTTCAGAAAGTGCAAAGTTGTCTTGAGGGTTTGTTTTTGCCACAACCTGACTGCAAAAAAAAAAAATTGCTCTGAGATTTAAATGTTTTGAATGCTGGCCAGACTCTTTCTTGTTTTGTTTTCTTGGCAAAACTGCTGTTCTTTTCAAAAGACATAACACATTGTCACTTGTGAAATTTGCCTGAGGGGCATGACAGGGCTGTGTGAGAGCTCTGCTCTCTCTGACTGCTGCAACACAGCAAATTGCAAATATTAACTGGCATTAGGAACAACAGGATAGAAATTTTGTCATAATACAAAGAGATTCTTAGGTTTTCTAAGGACCAGAATGCTAATAATCTGGCCGGCAATACACACAGAACTGAATCTGACATTTCTTCCCTGCCTTCATTACATCAGCTAGAAAGATTATGGCTCACTCTGGTGCATACTGCGCTCGCAATGTGGAATCAAAGGCAGTGGTGGCACATGTAGAAGGACCATAAAAGAAAAGGCTCCCAAGAAAAAGAACATTTTTTGCTGTGGGGAACTGACCTCGACTTGTAGGGGGAGACAGCATGAATAAATGAAGGTAATGTAGAATGTAATCTTATCCCCCAATGAGTTGCTGCTGGACCCTATTACTAATGATTAGGAGCAGCCTGATCTTAACAGGCCACACCTGTAGCCAATTAGAGCAGTGGCATAAAAGAGTGGATTGGTGGAATCTGGAATCAGATGGCTGCTGGAAGGACCAGGAACAGTCAGTGCCTTAGAGGAGGTGTCTGTGAGAAACATCAAGGAGGTATGAGACTCTGGTGCTACAGAATCCTTGCACCATAATGATAAGAGAGCTTTGAATGTACAAGACAACATTGACATGCTGCTGTTCCCACCCAGCTGCTCTCCCATGACTTCTCCTTAGCAGGACAGGCAGGCAAAGAAAGCCAAAAAAATCTTATGAGTCAAAATAAATACAACGAGATCACTGACCAATTATGATCATGGTTAAAACAGATTTGTGAAAATTTAACCAAATTTAACTAAAACCCTAGCTCTGATACCTGAGTTCTTCTCTTATCTTGGTGTTGTCTTTTAAATGTTTTTTTCCTTTTTCTCTCCATTCCTGGGTGCAGTTTTTGCAGGAGGAAGCAACTGGGAGTGGCTGCCACTGTCTGTGTCCTTGCCAGGGCTGTCCCTGGCATTTCTGCCCTAATCTCTCCTCACCCCACACCTCTCCTGCTGCCAAAACCTTGCCACCTACACCCAGCACTTTTGCTTTCTTGATCTCTTGTAAATATTGCAAAGATATAATTAACATTCTCAGTAAAGCAGAGTATTCTCATTTGTTCCCACATTTTATTTGCAGATACACATTTTAACCTTCTAATAATTTTCTTGCAAGAACCCCACAAATTATGGAAATAGAAGCTCCTAGACCTTTTCAAAGGATTCTAAGAAAAGGAGCATGTCTGCCAAAATGACTCAAAAGACTCAGATTCCCAGGTGTAGTGTAAACTTTTGAAAATGTTTACAGATACTGACAGTTATCCAATCTTGGATAAGTGTCTAATCCTTCTGTGGAACAGCTTGTCCTAGTTTTCATTATTTCTGGCATAGGAGGGTAAATTGCATGCAAGATTCATCATTTCCTCCTGCTGTCTAAAATACTTTCTTTGAAAAATAATCTATGGAAATTACTTTCCACTCACAGCCACCCTTAAACCTGTTCAGGTTGAAAGCAGTCCAGTAAAACAGCAGCTGAAAAAGGGATAAATGGGTTGTTTTTTTTTCCTTTATGAAGGTAAATGCATTTCCCAATGCAGTTACCTGGACCACCAAAAGTGCCATTCCAGTGGCAATACCAGCCAGGAGTGATGCCAGAAGGTGGGAAAATGAGGGAGAAGAAAGAAATTCTGTCTCTCTGATGCTGGAGCTTTAAGAACTGAGTGCAGATTGAATTCTCTCTGCTTTCCTAGGGCTGGATAAATGAGTAATTTAAGGCCAGCAGGAGGAAAGTTCTGTTACATGTCAGCAGATGGGACATGGCTGAGCCCTGTCTGATATACTGGAGACAGGGTTCTGGTTTATGGTTTCAAACACTTTCATGTCTAGACCTTTCATATTTTTGAAAGAGCCCTCACCTGTTAGCAAGCATCTATTCTTGCCTGGAAATTGACTATTTCCAATTTGGAAGGGGTCATTGCCATGTCCTTCCTAGAAGTCCTTCAAGTTGTCTCTTTGTCCTCTGTTTCCTTGCCTCTTGGAATAAAGGGATGTCTCTGACTTCATTCACCTGTATTTTACACAATGTTTACAAGACACAGAGTTTCTTGCATTTCAGTAAGCACTTACACAGCCTTTCTGTCTCTGTGCACCTTCCCTTCACACCCTCCATATGGGCAGCAGGGAAACAGAGAGAGGAAAGAAAATGTCTTGCTCTTTCCTGGTCCACACTTCTGAACTGAGCCAGGGTGCCAGCAGGGAAGCAGAGAAACGCCACTTGGTTGTATTCCTCTTGCTTGGATTCCTCCAAAAAGCTCTGTTGCAAGGAATAGTAGCTGCTTAATTAAATTATTCAAGGATAATGCTATGAAATGTGCTCCAAGGTCCCAAAGCTATCTGTCCCCGGGTTTTCCCAGCTACTGAGGTTGTTATTGTACTGAAATAATTTCTAGATGCTGTTGAGCATCCTTCAAAAATTAGTTTTTTCATTTGTGGATGCCTACATGTCTCAGTGACTGTTCTGACAAGCTGTGTAATAAAAAGATGTCAATTAGCATGAAACACAGACCTCAAATTTATTGCTTTTTAGTGGTCATCCATGCATCTGATGGCTTGAGATTTTTATCTGCCCTTTTATGTAAATCACTGTCCATTGCAGCCCACAGTTCAAGTAATTATTTTCCTGTTTATTAGGTTATTGTCTGAAATGTGATATGTTTTCAATTTCAGAAATGACATATTTTCTGGTTCTGTGTTATAGCTTTTCAGCTGAATGCTCTCAATGATGCCAGTAAATAAAACTTATTTTCCCACAATTTATCCTATAAAGGATTGGAAAAATAAAAGCTGCAAAATGGCCAGTGTTTTTGCAGAAGAATTCATCTCTTTTTCCTTTACTTATGGCAAACAATCAATCTGAATATTTTTTTTCCAACTGACTGTATTCAGCAGGTATAAAAATAATTTATTTTGATGGCTTTTGGTTCTTAACTTGCAGAAATGCATGTGGTGAGTGCTCACTGTAATTAATATTAGTTACCAAACACACCAATTCACAATAGTAATAGAGGTTCTTGTGTATAGTTGAACTACAGTGTCTGTTTTACACCACCCTAAAGCCAGGAATCAGTATCTAAAAGATAAATGTGCTATCAGCAGTGCTGGCTCAAAAAGGAGTTTGAAACTCTTTGCTCACATGCTATTTACAGAAAAGAGTATGTGGACTGTTGAAATGTTTTAGTATTCCTGCATTTTTCCATGTTATTTTTGGGAAATGCAGGGATTTATATTTTTGGCAAAATTTTTTGTTGATGATTTTCTGTTTGAGTTTTGAGACTGCATAGACTATAATTTCATGTGGTTTGCTTTCTTTTAAACTGATTTTAAAAATATTAAGTGTAAATTGTCATTAACTAACAATCTCTCTCCATCTATGCAATTCTGTAGATATCTCTGGGAATAGGATTAGTATGAATTAATTTCGTTGAGGATTCCAAGGCTCAGCTGCTTTAAACAAGATGCTCTTTTGTGTTCTTGCTTGAAGAGACATCTTTTAACACTAAAGTATCACAGTGCTCCATGATAAATAAGGAGTTTTTACATTGAATTTCCTTCAATTTTGCCTGGTACAGATTCAGAGGTGTGGGTGAATTGCAGTGAGCCCTATTGCCAAGTTATTGTGGCACTGACAGTGAATTTGGAGTTCACATTACATCAGGGAACTTTGGATAAGATAGGGATGAACTTAAGTTTTGGATTTGTTTTATATTGTCTTAGCTTTGTTTGCCTTTTTTTACATTGGATGGTTTTGGTGGGTTTTTTTTCTCTCTTATTTATGGTGTACTCTAGTTATTTTGTGTAAAATAATCTTGTATCACTAGATGGAGGTTTTTGTATCACTAGATGGAGAAATAGTCTCTCTGAATTGCGAAGTCAATATTTTTACAACATAAAGTCAGTGAACCAGTCTCTAATAGGTAATGGTTAAATATGTGATTGAGATAAAGGAATAGCTCAGGGATAAAATAAAAATTAAAATGTGCCTTGGCTTGGCACGTAATACAGAATTGTTGTAGAAAGTGAAGCCTTCAACAATTTGAGACATTTTGATTGTGTTTCCAAAAGAAAACCAAATAGATAACGCACACCTCAAGAATTTCTCAGTTCTCTAAAATATACTTTTTAAGAGTGGTCAAAGTAGAAAGGGATATGACAACAAATATTATCTAAAAACTCATGTTGAATTATATAGTGTCATTTTCTAGTAATCCACACTTACATTGCTAAGTACTGCTTCTTGAGAAGCGATAAATATTACAGGTCTTCAAATGTACACATATAGAATAAAGACTAAAATTTATTTTTTCATTCTTTTTCTATCAAATAAATTACAGGCATTTTTCTATCAATATCAGAAATTATATCAGTTTTGGGGGATGTCAGAAGCAGCTAAAATTGAAGAAAATGAAAATTGTTTTAAGGCAGTTCTTTACCAGCAAATCTCATGATGATGAGATTATTTGCAATCCAGGGTGAATATAAACTGATATTGTTGGCATATGGAGTACAAGCAGCATGATTATCTTTAGCCAGGGTTTTCAGTCTTTGGTCATGATTTTCATACAAATTTCTCCCAAATAATCTGAATTATTAGTATTTGGAATATGTTCCTAGAGCAAGTTCCTAAACTCTTGAAAACAGCATGCAGGTTAGTTTTAAGAAAAAAATATTATTTTTATGGCATGAAAAAAAAGAAATCCAATCTTTCATAGAAATAAATATATCATTCCATCTAAGAACTTTATCCAGATCAATTTTTAAGATGAATGTAAAAAGTCTAGATTTACATGCTGTTGACAGATATTTAGGGCTGAAGGAGACTTAAAGTCCTTTTTTTTCCCTCTTAAGCAGGACTTAACCCTGTTGTATTTACACAATTTGTTATTGTGAGTTCCACTGGCTGAGCTAATGTAAGCTCACTGTGTGTATCACCGGATACTGATGACCACCATGGTTAGAACAGTTCTTTAGTATTTAATGTAATATTTTCTGGTGGCAGCTCCCCCAAGGTGGAGCGCAGGGCTTGGGACACCACAACAGCCCCTCCATGGAAACTTCATCCCTCAGGGATGAACCAGCGACCGCAGAGGCACAGCAAGGCTGTGGAATAAACGTTTAGCTTCCAAAATCATGAAGCTGTAACATTTTTAACACCATCCCATCAGCTGAATGAAGACAGTTTGGTCACACAGCAGAAACCTGGCTGGATTTAATGAGCAGGGTCCGTTTCAAACACCTGTTAGGCATAAAATGTGGTCATTTTGAGACAACATCAAGTCCTCAATTTCCTCCCTTTTTTTTTGTTGCTTAGCTACCATGGTTTTGTGTGCACTAAAAATATCATATTGGGTGATGGACTAATCTGAGGAATAGCTGTAACAAATTACAAAATTCACTGCAAATGATGGCAAAATTACAAAATGTGGCCACAGTAGGTAGAGAATTGAAAATAGTCATGGAAATTGGTTTTTTGCAGTTATTTCTGAGTCCAGGGTTATATTTCCATACCTGGTAGTCTGGTTAAAGAAACAGATCATGATTATCTATCTAATTAATATGATAGCAACACTTCATCTGTGGTTTGCCTGCACCTGCAATTAATATTGGAGTCAAGTTGCTGTGTTCATTCATCACTTAGTTTACAGTGTCTTTCACCTGATATAGTCGACGGAAAATGTTTACCTGGGAAATTTCATGCTATATTTTATACTGGCTATCATTGCAATCAATATAATTTATCTTTTTAAATAGAATTTAAATGGCACATCTGCCAGGGATGGGGCAGCCACAACTTTTCTGGGCAGAGATCTTGATGGCTTCTTGAAATGTTATGCTGTCTCTCAGGTTAGGAAGACAGAATTGTAAATTTATGGGTGTTTTGGCCAATACTTGATTGTAGCAATGGAATTTTTACTGTAATTAAAATTTCTCTGTAATTCATAGGAAAGTTCTACTCATGATTTCATAACCTATTTTATTCTCTTCCTTTATTATGTCCCATATTGAAGAAGTACTTTCAGAACATAATTATCATCTTCATTCTGAAGCCCTCAGTATTAACTGAACAGGTTTTGAGATTATTTTATGCCTTTTTTATGGATGTTGAAACCCTGGACTTCCTTTTTCCATGTGAGAGAGAGTGGTCATTAATACCCAAACACAGGAATTAACATTTCCATATTAAACAGTGTTATCAAAGAGAGGATGCTGAACAGCTGCATTTGTCAGACCTTGTTGCTGCTTTGCACAGCACCAGTTGGACTTTTATATCTGTTATTTCAATTTTTTAATATTCCTTCTCTCTTAAGCGTAATCAGTTACTTCAGGCTTCCATACTTCTTGCAAAGTCAACTTTCTGACTCAAAGGAAAAGTCAATAAACCAAGATCATATACTGGAGAGTTTTGAAGCACATAAAGGTTCATTGAAATGTTGAAGAATATTTAGAAAACTCTATCAGTGTGGGAATTTGGGGCTCCTCTTATCATGGAAACCCTGTATACTTGTAAAGCTGATTTGTACTGTAAAATCTGTCTTTGATGGCAAGCGAAATAACAGCAGACATTTTTTCTTTGCTCAGTCTACAGCATTTGAACCTGCTATTTTCCAACCACTAACTGACTTTGCTAAAAAATTAAATTATTAAAGACAGAAAATCTTGTGAGGCTTTTGATGTCTCCTTTTTGTCATTGCTGTCCATATTCATGAAGCAATCTGAATATTTATTCTCATTCGTGGGTACATCCTTTTTATTTTTATTCTGGTGACTGATCTCAAAAAGCCAAGCATGTGAGATGATAACATGAAAACCAGAATTAAATATTTGTGTTTCACTCTGTGAAAATAAAGACCTTAATCCATTTCCTTGCCAGAATTGAAATGAGAGGATTTGCCCTTGTGTGACCAAGTAATATCCTCATTGACTCCAGGTAACAAATGTTCAGTGTAATCTTGTTTTTCTAGCAAGTCAGGAGATGTAAAAAATGTTAATGCCACGCAAGATTAGGCATGAAGTTTCCAAATCAGCCCAGAATTGATGGCTATGTGAAGCATCTGGATCAGAATTCCTTTGAATGCTCTGTAGAGAGGAGGGATATGCTGGGAATTCCCCAGAGAGCTGCTTTGGGATTTGTTTTGGATGCCTTTAATTCCAGTTCCTTTTCCCAGTTACTCTTCTGGGGGGAAACAGAGAAGGGCACTGAGATTTTTGACTTAGAGTAGATAATAAGAATTTAAGACTACCTGAACATTTAGTAAAGCTGAGAAAGTATATTTCTTCCTCTAGTAACACAGTCAGGAATACAAAGTAAGTAATAATTTCTACTCTCAGAATAGTCAAAGGGAGATATCAGTGCAGGGGTTTACTCAACTCCTTCACCACAGTTTTCTGGTCAAATATTAGTTATGTCCCATGTAGTGTCCCATTATTTTAGCAGGTTTATTTGTCAGATGTTTTCTTGAGAAGCAGTCACTCTAGGGTTTCTCCCTTTTTTACATTTTTTAAAAAAGAAACAGGGCATTTATTTTTTTTTTGATGAAATATCAATTAGTTCACTGTTTTTATAAACATACTTGGTTTGTATTTTGTCTTTATTACACAAATACCATCTATCATAGGGTTTCTTAATCATGCTTTTCACTGAATTTTGTATAAATCTTGAATTGTGGCACAAAAAGCGCTCTCCTTTGGCCTTGTTCATTCCTTGCATGTCTCCCTAAAAATGTTTTTTAATTTTCAATGAGCTATCAAAGCACATAAAGTTATATTTTCTGACTCTCATATTTCTGGTTAGTTGCTAAGTCAAAGTAACTAAATAAAACCACTGAAATTTTGGTAGAGGACATGACATTTGGGGGAAAAAGGCATGAAAGTAGCAGTGTATGGGTGTAAAAAAAGTCTGCTGAAAAGCTACATAGGATAAGTTGAAGGAAAGCAACATGCTGAAGTGGCCGTTGAATACATTGATTTAAGTTTAGTAGGATCCCCTTCTGTAACTCCTGTGATGCCATGCCTGCCCTCATGATATTAAATACTTAAGAAAAGATTACTAATACTTATAAAAATATTAAAGAGGGTCTGAAAACAATTTTTTCCCAAGATTTGTTTGACATGTGAAGCAGGAGAAAAGGAAGTGAAGGAGTTTGTGTAAGTGATGAGCTGAAAGCTGCAGTGCGGGTGCTTAGGCAAGGCAGATCAGTGCATTTAACAAAAAGGAGAAGTGAGGAGAAGGCAAAGAAATCATAGGATTATTAAGGCTCAAAAACAACTTCAAGATGATAAAGTCCAGTGTTACAGGCCTGTAGTTAATTCATCCTTCTGACAAAAATTAGTACAGACTCAATGGTCTTTCTCCTGCTACATTCTTTGTTGTGGAACTGTTGATTTTTTCCTTCTGTAAAAGGCAGGATAGTGTCATGACTTGCCTTCTTCCCTGTCCAGAAACAGCACAGGAAGGGCAAATTTCAAAATTGATATTTTCAGCAGTCAGCACTTCTCTCTTTTAAACAGAATTTTTAAGTTATGATAATTATTATAATGACAACAATCGTCATCCAAAATAAATGGATCTTATTTCCACAGGCAGGATCTTATTTCCACACCTCCACCTCCTGTGTATACAAGTGTTGCTGATTCCCAGGTGCAGTACCAGAGGTTTTGAATGTGATATTGCCAGATTTTGAACTGAATCCAGCCACCATTGTGCCACAGATCTCCTTTTATTCCCACACCGGTAGCAGAGTTTTTCTTATCCAACATTGCTGTTGATTCCTTCAGCTCCCAGGAATCTGCTATTTAACTTATGTAAATTCTGTATAATAAGACCTACACCACCCTAATCCTCATCTCAGGCAGTGCCAAGCGTGTCCTTCAATGCCTGTGAAGATCATAAAACTTCTTTTAATATATAAATTTTATTAAATACACATAAATATGCATTTTATAAAATACATTAAAAAATACACAAAAATCCCATACTTTCACTCATCTTTGTAAAAGCCCTGGAGTTCTTCAAACATACAATTTTCTGACTTTGCTGCAACATATTAAATGCATGAAAAAGAAATACTCTGAAGCAGAGAAAGAAATAAAAATTAATAGTTTTGGTTACCATTAAAATCAAGTTAAAGAAATTTCCTAATAGGTCACCAACCAAGCTGTCAAGAACCAGGTTCATCATGAAGCAGTCAGTAAGAAGTAGCTAAGTGCTGCCCAGAGGGTATGTATTATTCCAACATTTATTCTATTTATTCTAAAGGCTAAAATAGGCTTTAAATTGTACATAAGGTGTGTCTTTAATTTAAACATGAAACACTTGCAGTTAATGTAAACCTGAAATATTAACCTTGGTGCTTACAATAGGACAATCAAAGTAAAGTATGTGCAATGAGTACATCCACAAAAAAGCTGCAAAAGGCATAATTAGCAATTGGAAAAACAATTTTTTTAAAACAAAATAAGAATTTAGTTAATGGAATCCATATCAAAAGAGTCATTACCATTTTCCAGCTGTGTTTCACAAGGGAAAAAGTGAGTAATTTACTCTAGCTCTTCAAAATGGCTGTGAAAGTCTCATTAGGGGAGACCTGACTACATAAAAATCTTTGAACTTGGAACACAGTTTGTCAAGGTGACAGTCCTAAGTGGAGATTTTAAAAGCCTCCTTGAGCAAATGATGTCTGATTCTCATTCATTTCTCTTAAGTGCTATTGTCCTTTGCATGTGTGCCTTATACAGGGTCTTTTTTTGCAAGGAAATGTTCATTTTTTCCTTGATTGCAGTCTAAAGCAGAGTAATCAGAAAAGATGAGTATCAATGTGAGCCCAAAAAAAAAATCTTTTGAAGAATGTAAAAATGGAAAGACAAAGCTGCCTGTGGAAATGTTTTAAAATTGGTGTCACAGGGAACAAGGGTCAGGGTGAGACAGACACCTTGAAATGAGGTTGCAACTATTTTTTACAGTCACAAGTCAATTCCTGCACATATTCATGTCATCAACCTGTGTTTTTATGGGTAATTCTCCACCCATTTTGCAAGCCAGATATAAATAAAGTTGACCTTGTGCCTCTCTAAATGAAAACACTGCACTAGATTGGAAAAGACTATTTAGGATTCTCAATAATCATTCCTGCACAAATTCCCTTGGTTTTTTTCCTTTTTTCTTCTCTTACCCTCTAAATGAGGCTTTTTTCCTTTTCCATTTTGTTTCATCTTTGGTATATCTTTTAGAAAATACAGAAATGGAAAGAAGTATATTAGATTTCCTAAATTAAATTATTAAATTGATAATTTCTACCGTGTGAACATCCTGGAACTTTCAAATCCAGGTTTGGACTCTTGAATAATCAGTTTTAACTGAATAATCAGTTTTAATCTCTCTCACTCTGTGATTTTGTTATAGAATTTTTCATCAAACAGGGTAATATGAACATGGGTTTGAAAAAATTTTCATTATTCTTTATATAATAAAATATTTCAATTTAAAAAAAAAGAGAGAAAGAAGAGAATAAACACTTCAAATGGTCAAAAGAATGTAAAAGGAAGGAAAGGTAACCAAAATAGCTTTGAATATTACTTCCAATGTTATATTGCCATTAGGGCTTTTTTCAATCATTAAAGAAACAGCAATGATATCAATATTTGGCTGCCATTTCCTTTGGTGCAGAATTTCACCCTTTTCCTTCAATGAAAACATTGTATGGCTGTCTTGGTACTGTATTTGTCATTTCCAGTACTACACAAACTTCAGATCTCCTTTTCACCAATATTACATTGTGTGTAATAAAAATGCTACAGTTTGTGAAATATTTCAGAATTTGGGCTCACATGAGGATGTTGAAGGTTCTAATATAAACCAGATAATAAAACTTTTTTTTTTAATTAGTTTAGTTTGGTAAGTAAGATGACATCTGAAGCTTTGTTTTATGCCCATGCTATCTTTGACACTGATTTTAAACAGATTTTATAAATGAGGTCTATTAGAAAATGTGGATTTCATAAGAAAGAGGGAATTTAAATTTTAGTTTTCCTTTTTTCTTGTGTACTTCCTCCATTTAAAGAGATGGAGTGGGAAGACAAGCCAGATATGCATTTTTATCAGTTTCAAAATTATTTGTGACCGCATAAATGGATGTTTTCCCTTTTGCTACAATGTTCAGTCCACTACATCAATGGCACATGCAAATAAACAATCAAGTAAAATTACATTTTGAACCCAAAGTGTTGGGAGGGAAGCAATTCTTGTGGTATGAATTTCCATGTTCATTCTTCAGTGTTTTTCACTTTCAGGTTTGACAATACACTGGCAACTCAGGATGTCCAGAAGTTTAGGGTGTTCCCTTTCTCAAGCTCCTCTCAGAGCATGGATATCTTGTAGTAGGGTCAGAAGGAAGGAACAAAGTGCAGATAAAACCCTGAACCTTAAAACCTAACAATTCTTAAATGAAGACAGGTGAATATGCATTGGAGCTGCATTCATTGCATGAAACTGACTGTAGCCCCTTCAGTCATAAATTTTGTGTCATGCCCAGTTTAAGATGTTTGCAAATGCAGTATGAAGGCCATAATTTCAAATACTGGAAATGAAGGCAGAGCTGTTGATATTTATAAAATATATATAATTTTAAAAATTATTTTTAAGGTGGTATACTTCATTAAAATAAACCAGTGAAGTCATTACACTCTTGCCTCCACTCACTAAGTAGGAAGTGAGCTGGGTGGAAAGTCAGTCTTTACAAAATTAAATCTATTTGTGTGAGTTCACATTTGGAAGTGGGAATTAAAAACCCTGTAAGACATTTTATGAGTGTCTTGGAAGACTAAGGGAAAAATATTATAGCAATGTTGATCTTCATGTTTTTATTATCTTCTAAATGAAAGTGGCTTTTTAGTGAACCTAACAAACATCTGGAATGAAGTAAAATTTTTGCATATTCAGGATTCAAGAAATACCTGAGGACTCTTTTAAATAGATATTAGATGTTGTTTTCACTATTATTATGAGGGCAAAATAATAATTTAATTATACAGAACAGAGCTTGTCCTTTATATAAGGCACTTGGAAGTACTCTGTGCTGAGGAAAATAATGGTTAAATCATGATCTCACTGATAATATTAAAAACTACTTTTGAAAATCCTATGTAGTTTTATTTTGCTCCTGGAAGTAACAGTTTGCAGAGGAGTGTTTCAGGTCCCTGTGAAGAGGTTCCAAATTCTATATCAGCATTTTCTATTCTATGTACAGCCTTGCAAATGTCATCGAGAAAGGACAATTAACCTTCATGGAATTATTCCTAAAACAAAAACCACCAAATATAAGAAAGATATTTGTAACTTCTGAATTATTCTGTGTCTTTGCTGGAAGAAACAAGAAATCCTGTCATTATTTAAGAATCAGACTGAGATTTGTTGCACAAGAAAATCCTGGCTTGAAGACACAGAATTCAACAAATAGAGTACAAGTGAAAGAGAAACCCTTGAAAACAAAATGCCTCTAGCGTGGATTTGCAAAACTCTAAAGAAAATTTGCTTTCTTACACGTTTTTTCCCCCCTCCTACTTCCTGCGGAGGGATCTCCCGGAACAATCCTACCTCTCAGAGCTCACCACTTCAACTTTCAAAAGTTCTGTTCCAAGATGAATCACTCAGAAAAGGAATTTCACAGCAGCTGCCTGCTGCCTGCAACAAATGACACACTGCTCATCATCCCAGGATGTGAAGGAAGTATTAATGGAAGTTACTCAGCAAATACTGGCTCAGGGACTGTTCTGCACTTTATTAATTTGTGCATAATTTATTCTAATGGGAGAAGTTTGGTGTTGTTGGAGATGTATTATTTCAATCAGTCCCCCTTGCCATAAAGTTCACACTTTTCCATGAAGTTTCAGCCCATTTAGGCTCAGGGAATGGCTGCTGGGAAATTGCCCTGAAAGCTTTATCTGAAGCCATGAGAACCTGAGTAATTAATTGTTTTATTGTGAAAGTCATGCCTAACGTGTGGATTCTTGTCCTAAGATACATTGCTGAAGAACATTCTGCATTTAGTTACCTGCCTGACAAGTTGTGTATTTAACAGGAAAAAGTCATTCTGACTGTGATTGATGGTGCAGCTCTCCCTCTGCAGTGATGGAGAAAATAAGCTGAGTCAAAGTAGATCTGGCTACAGCACAGCACTTCTCACTTTGCTGTTGCTTTGTCATTTCTCTTCATTTGGATAAGAAGTCTTTGCTTTGAACACACTTATTCCCTATCTACCAACCTCTGTTCTCATTCCTTTCTTCTTTTTTACTTTGAAATTACTTTAGATATATTACTCTATACTGGCTGACATTAAAGAAAAATGGGGTTTAATAATTTAATTTTTTTAAAAACTGTTATGTGCCCTTCAGTTCAATCACAAAGCTTTAAAAATAAGAGCCCCTGGTGGGGACTGAGTAGTGTCATTCACCCTTCAGCTTCCCTTTCTCTGTGTGTTGCGACATTTTGTTTCAAGCTCTGTTTTTCCTGTGCTGATTTCTCTGGCATTTGGGCACCTATCAAACCATCACAGAGAGACCACAGACACGTTGAGGGAGCACAACATTTGTGCTCTGTAGTTTAAATGTATTTGACAATGTGACTTTTAGACCAAAGGGGCACAGACACACATTTGGGAGCTCACCTTCTGCCTAGAAGGCTTGTGGGGTACACCTGCATGGCCATCACTGCCTGGTAAGGAATTCCACAGCTGATTTTCACCTGTCAGTCTGGCAGGGAAAAGGATGAGCTTACAAGGAATCCAGCAATGCAATCCATTCAGTCACAAGGGGTATAAAGAAAAGATATTAGATAGGGCACCTGCTGGTAGAAAAGGGGAAGTTTGCATTTAAAATTATTATATTTCACAGCTTGGTCTGCAGTTTATCTGACATTTACATGCAAGCACAATATATAGAAGATTCTGAATTTATATCAATATAATCACATGCCCAGCTCATCTATTCCTTCATTTTGGTGGGAGTTTGAGACAAGCCAACTACCAAATTTAGAGGCTTACAAAGTATCACATCTATTTTCATACCATTCCTATAGATGCCAGCATATCAGAGAACTGACAACTTCACCCTGCTTTCTTATCCAAGGCACCCCTAAATGTCTGCATTTGCTAGAACCTGGAGCGTTGCTGTAGATGAAGAGGTGCATTTGAGAAATAGGAAAGAGTGCCTAAAAATGAATGTTGTTTATTGTCTGGAAACAGCTGCCACTTTGGTTTTCTCCCTGTGGGCCAGGTGCCATCTTTTGGTGGTGAATAATCTTTTTATGGGTAAACCATTCATTCTTTTATACAATTTTTCATTAATATCATTGTGTTTATTGCAATTTTTTCGGTAAATTGTGAGTCCAACTCATAATATCTCCTGGTATTTTCCTCCACTATCAAAATGGAGCAGTCTGAGCAGGCTTAATTTTCCTGCTGAGTTTTAAAAAACCCACCACTCTTATAAATTATCTTGTTTGTGTTTCCCTCTGGGGCAAATATTGGCTGACAGAACTATCCTGAAGCTTTTGGCTTTAGGGAAAATTTTGCTTTGCAGACAAAAAGAATTGTGCATGAGCAAACCACTGTATTTTTATCTTCTTAAGCTGGAAAAGTTTTATAAAGGAAGAGCAAGTAGAAATTGCCTAAGCCTGCTTTCTTTTGCATTTTTCTAATTGCAGCAGGGTCTTCAGAGCTTAATAATATCATCCCACTATGAAAACTTTGGATAATGTGGGATCAAAAATAATAAAACCACACATGAGCATTTGTGAGCGAGTTGCTGTGCCATTTAAATATTAATGAAGAACTTTGCATCCTTGACTATTTGTGGTCATCAAAAATATTGTGTTGGATAAGTTGTCTCCCAGTGATTCAGAAGTACCAGAGTTATGTATATTCAGAGTTATGTATATTTCACTGTTTTTCCAGGGCTTCTGGTATTTTAAAAGACATTCCCACATTAATTTATTCTGGTCTACAAAGAACCTCCTAATACAGAGGACATTATGGAGCACTTGACTTAAATTTTTCTGTCTTTTAAAAATCACAGTGCTACTTGGCAAACAGGTGAAGGAACAATATTGCTAAGGAATATTCATGTTCAATATATGTAGAAATAATTAAATTGTATGTTTCCTTTTTGGTGAGAAATGATTGCTATTATGGGATTTGGAAACATCCCACAATATGGGGTGGTACACTCATTGTCTTTGTTGAGAAATTCCCCTTTCTAAAGGTAAAGGGAACAGCTGTCCAGGCCCCTTTTCAGTTGAAAAAGTAACATAACACACAGAATTCCTGCACATTTCCATTCCTAGATGTGAAGGGAATTACAAAAAAAATCTAAATAAACAGGATTTCAGAAGTAAAATGTGAATTCTAGGAAATGACAGTCAGGTGCTGAAAAGTGTCCTGGCAATGCAGTGAGGCTGACCATCAATATTCACCATGATCATGGTTAAAGGTGCACTTTTTCCTTTGTTCCTTGGGCACTGCATGCACTGGAGGGTTTCAGTTTATTCTCCCTGCTGACCTGTTCCTTGTGTGAGCAAGGTTTTAATTCTGCCTTGGAAACAGACCCAAGGTGCCATCTGTAAATTCTCTCATGTATCAAAGGCTTTTAAAAAGTTGAGCTGGAGAGAAGCTGTAGACTAAGTCTCTCATTTTCCTCCCTTTTAAGAACACAATCTGGACTCTTCCCTCTTTTGGTGGCAAAACACATGGCAGATATACATCATGATCCCACATTTCTGCAAAATCATATGGAAAGGTTAGAAGGAACAGGCAGATGGGTAAAGAGACAAGATAAAGAAATAGGAAATTTAAAAGGGTGAAAAAAATGGAAACATTTTTTCACACTAAAGTATTTAATCTGCCTAAGATAACATTACCTAATGCTGAAGAGTTAACAGTTCATTTAATTATATCTGTTTTCTCTTCAGGATTTCTCAAACACCTACAGATTTATTCTAATGTTGTTCTGATACCATTATCCACTGTCTTCTATCTCACTGGGATACTTGGCTCTGTCTGTGTGTAAAGTTTTTCTAAGTAATTAAACATTACCATAATCAAACATTTCCATCAATTAGAGCATTCACATCATGAAGAAGATGAGACAACTTTAGAAGACTGACTTCTTTGTTTTTAAATGCCAGAACACTGTGATATTTTCCTGGTTTGTAATGATCTCACTTGCGTTTTTTACATTACCAGTTAGTATTGTAAGACCAGATAAAAGAGGAATCAAGAACAAAAGAAAAATTATAATCATCCTCAAAACATAAATGCTTACAAAGAGTGCTGGTATTTTCAACAAAAGAAATGAAACTCAGGTCTCTCTATATATAAAGGATGCAGAGAACTTTGAAGAATATAATGAATTTTCACAAATTATCCTGGAAGATTACTGAAACTGCTTGATCAACTTCTATGCAAGGAGAGAATAAATAAGCAAGATTTCTTTATTTTGGAATACATCTCTGGACAACCAGGACTACTTTCCCTGGCAAAACATACACTTAAAAATAATTCATAGAGTTTTATAATAAACTAGTAAAAAAGCAACTAATAGAAATAACTATGAAGAAATATTTTGCAGAGGCAACTGTTATGATGTCCAAGAAAAGAAGCATAAATATACTTGTGCCTCATCTACTTTTAAAATACCCAAGCCTGCTGGCAAATTTTTGAACTGGAACTTCTGTCATTTGCAACAGCTGTTAAGTAAAGACAGAAAGATGGTGAGTGGGGTGAAGAGGAGGTATTTTTGGATCTCCATACAAATAGCTTGAATCAACAGTGGAGCTAGTTTGGAAATACTTGACACGAATCATAATTGTATACTTCAGTCTGTCAATAACCAGGAATAAGTTAACGAGTTCAACTTGCTCATTTGAACTTAAGAACCCTTCACTGAGCAGAACAACAGTCACCCTTCCCCTCACAACTTCTCAAATGGGAAAATTATTTCCCATTCCCAATGTAAGGAAGAAAGAGGAGAAAACCCTTTAATTGTTACTTGCTATGATGAAAAGCAGCATATCTGGTGCATGATGGGCAAGATTCACAGCATTTCCAAAGCTTTTAAGAAACTAACATGTTTTAGTGCTGCCTTTTGCAAGATGCAAAGGAAAAAAAAGAGTAATTCCAATGTTATTTTCAAGTTCCTAAATTCAGAAGGATGATATTGCATTGTTCTAAGAGCACAGCATTTCAGGGCACTGCCAGATCCAGGAAAATTAAGCAAATGGCTGTGTTACTTTTGCTGTAGAGGATGTTATCTAAATCTGTTATCTATCTAGCATGTTATCTCAATAAGATCTTAGTCAAGTAAACTTTAGGGTCCTATCTGCAAATTTATGGACGACATCAACAAATCTGACAATTCCCTGTGATCATCATTATTGGAAGTATGAATATGGACCCATTTCTAAACTGTTTGAAAAATAATCCAAGAAATAAAATGAAATCTAGTTGCAGTTTAAAAGTTTCTCTTGTACTGACATCCTTGTCAAAATGTACATTTGGCTGTTAATCATGTCCTAGAATAAATATCTGACTAAAATGTGTCAATCAATGTCTCCCTTGTTTAATTTTGTCACATCAACACCATTTGGGTAATTTATCATGTTCCAGTAATTTTATTTTTCCTCAATATCATTCTGTTTTCCATTAGTCTCTGCTCATGTAGAACACACAGCAGAGCTGTAAACTAATTTACACACAGGAATAGATCTGGCTGTAATTATGCTAGAGAAGGTAAACCACTGCCATGTCTGATTCTGTTTCCATATTAGCTGTAAAGAGAGAAAACACAGTGGAGAATATAGAGGTCTATAGTAGCAATGAAATGTAATTTAGATGCTCATTTCCTTTGGGAAAGGAGTAACTTAGAGTGTGGGCCCCACAGTCCTGTTAGTGCTAGAACAATCTCCCTTTTGTGGTCGTTCCTTGCTCTTCTGCTACATCAATTCATCCAAAACCTGCCAGATAGAGGGTCTAAATATTTATATAAATCTCTCAAGCTGGGAAAGACTCGGTTTGTCATAATTAATTTTAAAATGTGCATTTACTACTTTTGGAGAGAGATACTGAGGATTGTTTGTTTCCCTTTAAGCCCTATAAACAGCAATCTGCTTTATTAGGGATAGGGAGTAGCAGGGTCCCTCATGAACATCAGCTGGGCCTGGGGTGCTCAGCCCTTCTGCTCAGCAGCTATAATTATCCCAAAGAATTAGGGATCATTCCCTGACACATATTCTTAATACATCACTATCTCTTGCTGCTTTGTTTGTCCATACTCAGTGACTCCGCTCCATTTCTGTGTTTTCCACTGCAGTTGCTCTTTAGACCGGTCACGCTGCTTTGGGTTAGTCTTTCTTGACATAGATGAAAACATTGGTTAGACTGTGTTTTGTCAAACTAAAAATTTTTTAGGAGCAATACCTATCCATAAAGCCTTTTTTTCCTAATGAAACCTCATCACCATAAGTGAACCTCATGCTCTGATGCAAATATTAACTCCTAACACTGGATGTAAAGAGAGCCTGAAAGAGTTAAGCAAATAAGAGTTTCTCCCCCACCGTTTTATTTATGTGTTGAACTATTAAATTTTTAACTTTTTTAAAATCTACTGGCTTGCACTGGGTACATCCACTGCTAGTGGAAAATTTGCATTTCATTAACCATTTTGAACAGCCTCTTCTTGTAGGGGTAAATGAAGGTGGTATAGAAAGTAATCTTACCCCCTAAAGAGCTGCAGCTGAACTAATTACTAAAGATTAGGAGCATGATGTTAACAGGCTACACCTGTAGCCAATAAGAAGAGTGTTATAAAAGAGTGGATTGGGGGAACAGGAGTCACTTGGGTACTGTGAGGATGAGTTTGTGCTTAGAGGAGTTGCTGACAAGAAACATCAAGGAGGTATGAAACTCTAGCAGTATGGAACTTGCAATATAATGACAATAGAACTGTTGCACTGTATAACAACATTTTCTGTGCCTTCATCTAAAATAACCATCAGAAATTGCTGTGCACTTGCTCAAAGTTGTATTAGATGCCAGAAAACACATACAAAAAGAAGACAACAAATTATTTGAGTAACTCTTGGGTCAATATAAACAGTGTATCTGAGGTGAATAGTTTTGCCTTGCAGTGGTTGGTCAAATCTTAGCATCAGAGAAAGTAATTTGCCTTTTCAGAATATTGTAGTTCAGCAGTAAGTGGTAGTAGCTCATAGCTTAAGAGTAGTAATAATGCTCATACAATGCCTTGTGTGTTTCTCTCTCTGATTGAAATGCCTTACTTATTATGTATTGAATTAATGCTTCCTATTTCTGTCTAAAATTGCTTAGTGCAAACACTACATAAGAACAATATATATGAGTTTCATACAGCTATCCAATATGTGATTTGAATGTTGTTGTGAAGTCACTAAAATTGCAGACAACTTCCCTGAAGTGGTGTAGAATGAGCACTGCTTATGACAAAGTTGTATTAAAACAGTACCTTTGGTTGTGGACTTCTGCAAAATCCTTCTGAAAGCTGGTGAAAACCCAATAGAAAATGGGGAAGTTGGCACTTGATGGCAGAAGTACTGACACTGTGATGGTGGGTTGGCTTTAAATGTTCAGGAATTTTGGGAAATAAAGTCAGACAAGGTGCTGAAAGCTTTCTGCTTTTGAAGAAGGAGCATGAAGCTGAAATGAGCACCAAAAGGGTTTAGAGTGGACAGAAGAAGCCTTCTGGCAATTAATTAATGAAGAGATTGCTGCATCTTAAAGACACAGTGAGTTAATAGAAAAAAAAAAACTGTCAAAGGAAAATTCTGTTTTGTATGGACTAAGTTCACAGGGGAAAAAAAAAGCTGTTTATAAGCCCTCCTCATTGCTGTCCTTTCTTGCCTAATGCCTGTGAATTTCTCGTGTAGGATTAAAATTACTTAACTGGTTTCCATAAGTGAAAAATAATTTTAGTCACCTTTGAGGCAGAAGTTACAGAAAGTGTTCTGGGAAGATTCCTCACAGTAATTTAGTTTAGATCCTATTACAATAACAGTGAAAATTACCAATAGCTGTACTGTTACAGCTGGAATTGCAATCTAATTTCATCTGTAACCTCATTCATATGTTACAGATGGTATTTTATTCAAATGCAGAGTTTTCTGGGTGACCATAAGCACTGTCAGTCATGGTTCAGTTTCAAATTTAAAAAATAATCAATTTTGTACTACATACTTCACTATTTATATATGTAACCACCTTGGAGATGGGGCAGAGTGCCCATCATGTCTGTAAATGGCTGGTGATCCCTATTAAAATGCAGGGAAATCATGCTCTTGGAAATGGCAGTGGCAATGCAAATTGTAGATTTCAGGCCCTTCCAGGAGTTCTGTAGAAGTTTAGATTCTCTACCTTGTTTTCGTTCCTGGTTGAAAGCATTTTTTGGTCACCAGGAGAATTATTTCTGTATTCTTGGCCAGGAAGGCTGGAGATTATCCTGTGCAATCTGTCACCTCATTAAATTCCTTTTTGGCAGAAGCATTATTCCCCAGAAACATGATCTTGCTGAGGATTATTGTTAGGATATTGTAGTGTTATCTGTATTACCTCTTCCCTAACAACATAGCAAGAAGTAAATAATGCAGCAAGCCCTCAGAGAGGCCATATTGCCCCTGACACATATTGAGAGAGAATTCAAAGTAAATATCTGTAAATTATGTTTTTCCCAGCTTAAAAACTTCAGCTGTGAAGACAGAGTTGCTTTCAGAGTTGTTACTTGGTGACCTTGGTGTCCTGTGTTTGAGTATTTTGTGTGAATTATGCCTGTATGCTTTCCAGCATCAATATGAAAAGTGTGTTTTGCACAGACTGATGTTTCCTCCTGCGCCTTTCATTATTCAGCCAGTTACTTCACATCCCCATTCACCTCTGAATGCTGGGCATGAGGGAAAGAGAATAATAGTAATTCCCCACCAGTATTTGGATCAATAGTTCATGTTTTTCAGAATTATGGCAATTTGGCAATGTCTGCCATTTCCATATAATATTCAACGTCCTTACCAAGCTACATTATTTTTTTCCCTTTTACAATTTTTTTTCCCCACAGCAATAGGATTTTTTTTCATAATTTTCCCTCGTTTTCTTTTCTTCATAGTGGAAGCAGACTGTATAGTGTTCAATTCTGTTTTATTATAGTTAAGTTACAAAGAGTGATCAAAGGTGTCTCATTTTCTGCCTTAGTAACCTAAATGTTTCAAAGAGAATTCAGCTTTGCTGTTTCACTCCAAGAAGCCCTACTTAGTACTTCACTTTCCTGGAAACTAATTCTACTTGTTTTCTGCTACTACAGTTCTTCACTTAACAAATACCTCAGAGGGAAAAAGGTGATGACCATGGTTGAATTTGATAAGGTATTGCTAACACAGAATAAAAGCTGGTGTGTTCTTTCTTTGTCCCACAAATGTGGAGATTTATTTGCAGGAGAGAAAAACTGCGTGCTCAGGTCCACAATCCGTGTGTCTCAGGTTGCTGTTGCTCTTCCCAGATACTGTGATATCTTTTAGAATGTGGTTGTGGACTATTTCTGTGTTGAAGAAGAAATTTTGGATATAGGTGGTCAGTCTGGGGTTGTAAATCTCCCCTACATGCCTGTTTTAAGTGCTATTAAATAGAATTAACACCTAGTAGTTTCTCTTTGACTGAAATTATGCCTCCAACATTATCAACAGTGCCCAAGATTTCTGACAGAGGTTGTGTGAGGGCCCTCTCTGTGCAAATAATGCATATTCTATATGCTGAAGTGTCTTTCAAGTTTCTACAAGTTCCTGTCTGCCATCTACACACTTTTGTTTTTTGCTGCACTATTTTAAATCCACTGACCTGAACATCTCTAATCTCCACTCGGTTCTTGACTGGAGCCATATTTTAAAAAATGCCAGTTCGTAATCCTATTTTTCATACAAAAAAATTCCAAGACTTCTCAAAGATTTTTAAAGTAACAAAATTTTGAAAAAGCCCCCAGAGAAATTGGAAAGTGAACATATGTACTCATCCATACATACTAAGCCACTGGCGACACCCTCATCAAGACTTAGCATCATTCAGAAATATTTAAAGTTGGAAAAAGCCTGTAAGGCCATTAAATTCAAGCATAAAGGTTTTTATGCCACCTGCATACAAAATCCTTGCTCAGTCTAAATTTGGGTAGGGAGTCAGGTGTCATCACCTATCACAGATCAGGTGATGCTGTTTACAGCACCATTGCTGACACAGGACCATGCTTGTCTTTCTACTTCCAACAGGAAATTCCACCCTAGAAACTAAATGCTCTTGGAAAAAACTCTTGACTATGCTTCAGGAAAAGATAGTGCCCAAAATCTCTCGAAGAAATTATAATATTAGACCTTACTGTAAAATAGCAAGCATTTTCTGAACTTTAACTTGACTTTCCTGTATTAAGAACTTGTGGAACATTTTGTAGAGAGCAGGTAAATAAGTCTTAGCTTATATATTTTCAAGTGATAACTATGAAAATGAGATTATTCTCCTGAGTGTTTAAACAACTTCCCAAAAAAGTTGTGGTACATTCTGGAAGTGTAAGTTTTGAGAGCTACAGGATATTCAGTTCTGCAGATGACATCTGGGAGAAGTGCCACATCCTGCACACAACACCTATATAAATAATTATCTACAAGTGATACTTCAGAAAGTTAAACAATCTGACAAAAAGAAATTTGTGTGGAACATCCTCTTCCATGCTGTACTTCTTAATTTGCATAATGGCCTGATGTGCTAGCACAGAACCCTGTAAGAAACTTGAAGGAATGAAAAGCCCTTTAGAAACATTGGATTATTTATTCAGTGTAATTTTGGCTGGTGCTTCATATTTGAAGAACAGCTGAGAGGCACAACACTCAAAATGAAGATAATTTCTGGAAATTTCTTATGCAGCGTATCATCTAACATGTTGCTTTTTCCTTACTTCATCTATTGTCCTTTAAGAAATACCATCTGAGTGAACCTCTTGGCAAAATGTTTGAATTTAAATTTTCAATATTCAGTCATATTATAGACATGCATGCATTAAATTAGAATGTCTGCTGGAGAACCAATCAATCATACATAATGGAAACTATTTCATTTCCTATGCTATTCATTCAATTATTTACATCCCAAGATAGGAGCTTGCTCATAAAACTTGTCCATCTTTATTTTCCACTCCCCTAGAAGAAGTGAAATTCATGAGTTTAGGAGGTAGTGCAAGAATTATGATAACAAAACTTCCTTAAATTTCAATGCAATCATTTAACATGTCTAATCCTTAGATGAACTGAAGACAAGACATAACTCTTGCAGTTCAGTTTAAGGGCTTGACAGAGGCAATGCAGGAACTAGGAAATTTCAGATAATTCATAGTTTTATCTTACAGAGTTTATTTAGACAAGTTTGGAAACATCAAGATGGGTCCAGGAGGGTATCAGTGAAAGAGGAATTTGGTGAAATTAGCCCTTGCAGGAATGAAACAGAATCAAAATGTCTCAGGACACCTGGAGTTGCACAGCACGATGTCCAGGTGGCTTTTGAATATTTCTGAGGGGGAAGGCCCCACAAGGTGTCTGGAGGAACTGTGTCAGTGTTTACCTTCACAGTAAAACCAGATTTGTGTTCCTGATGTTTGACAGCACAATCTGTTTGTGTGTGCCCATTGCCTTTGTCCTTTCCCTGGACATCACTGAAAAGAGCCTGGCTCCAGCTTTGCACCCTGTCCTTAAAAGTTCAAGTACCTTAAGTGGATGATCTCCAGGTTGCCCAGTCCTGGTTTGATTTTAGAAAGGATTTCTTTACAGCAAGAATGGTTAAATACAGTAACAGACTTCCTAGAGAGGTGGGCAGTGCCCCAAGCCAGCAGGTCTGGATGTACACCCAGGACTCCATCACCCCAAGTGCCGAATCTGCCAGTTGTACCTGTTAAATTTCATAGTGTCAGTGGTTGCCCAGTATTCTAATTTATGACAATCTCTCTGTAAGGCCTCTCTACCCTTGAGGGAATCAACTGCTTCTCTTAATTTAGTCAACAAAGTTAGTTTCACTTGATTCCTATGCCCAGGTAAGAACACTGAAGAGAAACCAAGGTACTGTCATTTCAACCTCTATTGGTTTCTCCCATGACAAATAACATATGAGAAGGAGTAGATGAAGATGAAAATTCACAAAGAATTCTTCCATTAATGTTCACTCTGGTGCACAAGAAACAAGGCTGAATCCCTGTCTCCAAATCCTTGGATAGTTACAGTTGTTGATCTCACAAAATTTAACTTTACCTTTTCCTCTCCATCTTTTAACTACTTTTTCACCCAACTTTACTAAAAGTTTTAAAGTACTGGAGAGTGCCTTCTGCAAAACTGATGTTTAGTTGAGTTTAGTTGATGCTCAATTGGATTTAGTGCATCACATCTCATATAATTCCTGCTCCAGAGTGATAACTTCCCCTTTCTTCTTACTGCTTAGGAGGAGAAATATTTAAATATAGTACAATTTCTGCATACAATGAAGTCCTAACTGAAGAATATTTTTCACTGAGAGTGTTCTTGATTCTTTTGTTTCCTGAGGCTGGAGAGTAGTACATAAAATGTGTGAAATGTCAGGGAAACCCTGCAGATATGAGTTTATTTTTAATCTGGGTGGTGGCCATTTCATTGTTTATGCTTTTCAGACAAAGGCTTTACTTCTCAGGAAAACATTTCACATTTTCAAGACTTCTCTTCCATTTGCAATTTTGTTATCTTCAATTTTATTAGGCTGGTATTCAAATAAATGTTGTTGAGGAAGTCACTAGTTGCAGTAAACTCTGTGATGGTGTTTGTGATGCCTTGTGAAGGCTGATCTGGAACAGAGGCTGGACAGAGTTAAAGAATAAAGCAGGGATTTATTAAAAAGGCTCGATGGATCCACCTTGGGCAGCACAAGAGCCCAGCCAGGGCTACACCCACGATGAACCAAAATGGTCACAAAATGAATGACTGGGCACGGGGTCTCACACTTTTATCGGTTCTGCTCCATTTGCATATTGGATTTAATTGTCAAGTTCCTGCTTTAGCCCATGTATTCCCATCCTGCTTGTTTTTCTCTCTTCAGCCCACCTTGTTTGTGCTCTTGGGCCTGAGATTTGGATCATTTGCCCTTGGTGCCCAGCTAGAGAAGGAGTTTTTTTGTCTCCCTGCTCTGTGCACAGAGCTCACCATCCCCTAATATGAAGCTCAGAATTGCACACTAAAGCAGCAGAGAATCTGAAAAATAGAAAAGCTAAAACCTGAGGCATTGCTGGATGCCCCTTGAAAGATATTTCTGTGAACCCTTTGTTGAGTGCTACACGTGGTCTGAGCACCTCTATACAGCTTGAATTTGAATAAGCAAACGCTGAAATTCTTACTATGGAGTTCTTGTTTTACGTGGAAATGTATTATGGGGAAGGTGAAAAAAGGGCAAAGCAGGTCTGAGTATATTCCCATAAAATAACAAACAGGACATAAGTATGTTAGATCCACAGGATTACAAGCTGTGTGCTTTGGTCCCTATTCCACTCTCTGCTATAACTTTTTCTCAGCCACCAGCTCTCAGTGCAAAGCAAAACCTTCACCCATATCTTCACCCACCACAACGGGGGTGCAGAAAACCAAAGGGAAACCAAAATCACCTTCCAAGGCTCAGCAGATATTGGCTTGTGAAAGATGCACTCAATCCCCATTTGGCTTCTTAGATCAAGGAAGAAAAACTGAAACTGTCTGAGATATTTCTCTGCTTGTCCCAAATACGATGATCAGTAAAATACAAGGAAAACTGTAAGAAGCCATCTCTAAAAATAGCAGAATGTGTTTAAACTAATGTATTGAGGCCCTTGTCATATGAAAGCACAGAGTATAAAGAACTATCACACCTTGCAATTATCAGTATAAGAAGATTAAACAGCTCAATTCTTTCTTTCCACAACTGAGTTTATCTTCATTCTCATAGCAGACCCAAAACAAGACTGGCAGACTTCAAAGGCAAATGGAAGAGTTTCAGGTTTGATCATTAATGTTATTTTATTGTTTTATCACTTTTCTTCCTTATCCTTCATACAGCAAACAAAATTTTCACATATAATAAATAGAAATTATTAAGATCTCTCTTAGGGAAGCGAAAGAAATAAAGTAGAGGGGGGTATTATCTAAGAAACTGGAACTTTTTCTTTGTAGATTTTCTAAATCAAAGATTTATTCTGAATTCTTAACTCTTTCCCTAGCTGGTAAATGGTTTCTGTGGCATTCTAGCCCAAGACTCAGATTCTTGTATACCCTGCAATGCATTTGATTTCTAAGTTGTGACTTGGAAGCTAATTAATCACTGATCTCAGGCTCTGAGGTTCGTACAAGTTAAGAACAATAAAACCGAAAAATAAGTTAAAATATCTTTCAGCTCATCATCTGGACACCATCTTAGGCTCTCTTACATTTCTTCTCTCATTAGTTGGGATAGTATCTCTGATTTACTTCTTCCGAAAGATAACTGGATATAGCTACCCAGAACCAGCTGATATTTGTATCTTTAACAGATGCATCCCCAGCCTCTCTGACACCATTCATTGCCCTGACCTTCACAAACAGTGCATTTTTAATGTCCTTGTGCCTTTGGGGAAGGTCACAGTGCAAGGTGGTTTGTAGACAAGTGTTTACAAGGACCTCACTTGTAACATGGGTTGAAGAGTCACAGCTACCGAAAGTTGTTTTGTAGTAAAGCTCAACTGTTTTATTTTAGATTTGTTCTGTTTTCTCAGGATGTTGTCAGCTCCCCATCTCCCCTCTGAGTTGTGTTATTCAGATTTGTGATTTAATTGGGGTCACCACATTTTGTGTTGAAAGGATGGATTATGAACAGAAAGAACTGCAAGATCCACAATTGAGTTGAAAATGAGAAAAAAGTTAAGAAGTCTATCCTTGCTTCTGATGAAGGATCCTCTTTGTGTTGAGCTGGAAATTCTGGTGTCATCAGAAAAATTTTTACTCCCCTGGAATAATCAATTCTTGGGGAAAAAAATTTCTAAATATTTTCAAGATCTCTAGGCAACCTGAGCACCTGACACAGAAAGATGCTGTGGTTTTGAGAAGTAGAGAGTTCCCTCTCTGAAATGTAATGTAGCATTTTGAAAAAAAAAAAAGTGGCAGATTGGTTCATGAAGCTCATCTGTGAAAAACAGCTCAGAAATAATTTCTGTAGAAGTTAATCCACCTTGAAGCCTGTTCCTATTCTATTCTGGTCATAAAATCAACAATTACTCTTTCAAACAATCTCCCCAATTAGCTAGAAAAGGGCAACTGAACTGTTAGCTGAAACTTCACCGAGCAGATATTCCTGTAGTAACCTTTACTTTCCATTTTGCGTGCCCTTACTACCTGATTATTCAGTATTTTAAAAAAAGAAAGGAAATGACATTTGCTATTAAGGAATAGCAAGTCCAGTGCCATGTATTCCAGCAGATAATTAGAATTACTCCTAGCACGGTCATAGTAGAACAGTTAGTTAATCTTCTAACAACACAAGTCCAATTTTGACCCACTCTAAAAGTCATAGTTTAATTTTTCGTGGAAGAAATGTCAGAAGAAATAAGCACCAACTACACCTAGAAAGGAAAATAATCTTTGTAGATTTAGATATCATTAGCCTTTATGAGCTTTTGAGAAACCAACATAGTTTCTCAACAGGATGTCTGTATTTTCTTTACTGGGATTAATAGCATATATCACCTTTAATTTTGGCTTTTATAGTTGCAATACTTAAAAATTCTCATGTCTCTACCAAAGATTACCTTAGGCTGTGCACACAACTGCTGTTTGTCTTCAAAACATGACAAAAATAATTTATTTCTTCTTTAACTCATACAGATGTTGTTCCTCTATCACAATATTTAGTTGATATGTTTACTAGACTCTGTATACTCGAGACTGACACATGGAAAAGCTTCAATGTGGCCCCTTTGGAAATGAATTATTACCCTCCTGAGAATGGCCAATTACTTTAATCATCATTACTTTAGGAGTCTTAAAGTGTGTTAATCCATGCCATTTTTTTCCAAAACTGTAAGCTGTGCAGATAAATATGCCCAAAAATTTAAGATTATGTTATTTGTACATTTTAATAGGTAGAAAATTCATTGACCCTTGCTTTTAAAAAACATCTACTTTAAACAACTTTAAATCTTGAACAAAATGTATTTCCACCAGCTCTAATCTATCTGCACTTTATTAATTATTTTTGTCCTAGAATGGTTTTATAATGTTGGAATAACAGATATAATTGTTCACTTATTTCTTATAAACTATTCGTATATCTTTCTGCATATTCTATATATTTCTATATTTCTATTCCTATTTCTATAATGTATCTTTATGCCTCCAATCTATTCCATTAGATAGGAGGCATAAAGATATATCATGCAACTCGTTTGCATGAGTAAAAATATCAACACAACACGGAACATGGATGACCAATAATGTTCCATGTTAAAATATTTTCATATGTATCATCAAATGCATTCCATAGCAGGAGTTTTCCCTTTGCACTGAGTGAGATTCAAACTGGCCATGACAGCAAATACAGAAGGCAATACTTCCCTGGCTTCTGCCAAGAATTTAAGAAAATTATGAGAATGTAAAAGTAAGAGCAGGAAACATTGCTTTTATATATATTGTTTATATTGTTTTATATATATTGCTCAAAGCTCCATAGACTGCAAATCAATTTGATGGTGTGTATTTCTGATTTTCTGTTTCAAGACTTATGCTTTTGTTTTCCTTACTTATTTTTATTAATTCTTTACATTAGCTGGTCATTAACTTCAATTTTAAATCATTTTTTCCTTTTTTTAAAAATTACTTCTTCCTCTTCTTAAAAATCCCCTTAGTCTTCCCTTTGCAGGAAATGAAACTCAACTTTTAAGGAATTGTAATTAGCTTTTTCTTCACTGACACATTTCTCTCATTTCTAATATATATATAGTATTTATATTGCTGTACTATTTATTTTTTAACAGAATTAGTAACATCAAAGTCTCATGAAGCTGCATGTCTACTTGTTCAAGGCACAGGTACACTGAGGTATAAATAAGAAAGCACTGCCAGAAACAGGCACTTACTCCACATGCCATTAAATATTCATTGGTGTCTTACAAACTGTGAGGCTCCAGAATTTTACAGGCTTTTTTTGAAGTAAGTATCTATCCAAAGCCTGTTTTTTTTGATATAGATAGAAATTCTGCCTGCAATCCATACTGAGATGAGCGTTTTTTATATCCTCAACAACATAATTTTGCATGTTTCCTCTCTAGCTGTCCTGTTACAGAGATGTAATAAATGTATGTAGTAGTGGGAAGAAATTGTATTTTGATAAAAGTTAAGTCAGATTTTCATTATGTAGCCTACTGCCCCTTTCTCTTTTTCCAGGACTAAATCAATAAAGGAGGACAATTGTGTGCAAATGGTGTTTAAATTGACTTGGTATGAGTGCAGAGGAATGGATCAAAGCCTGTGTCTCTGTATGAGGGGACAAAGTGTGGCTGAGAGTTTATTGTTAATGGGGTTTCAGGTTGACAGTGGATAATAAAAAGGAGACTCCTGCTACAGTAAGTAACACTAAAAAATGAAGGGATGGGAACATTGTGTTGCAAGCCTCAAAAGTTTTTCAGGACAAGGTAATTCAAAAGATTCCTAAAAACTGATTTAGATGAGTTTTATGCCTTTGTGACCTTCAGTTTATCTCTCTTATTGACTAATTCCAACATATTAAAAAAATCTTTTGGATATTTGTCAAGGAAAGAGGTCTCTAAGAAAGTATGGAAAGTATCCAAGGCTCTTTCAGCTTGCTGAAGGAATCAGGACAAGACATGGATAATGTAAAATGAGGATTATATGTCAAAGCATTTTAATAGGTACCTTCTGTATAGCATGACAGTGTTTTCCCAGAAAAGCTTTGAAAAGGTGAGAGATACAGGATAGCTTTCAAATCCATAAAAGTATTTTCACCTTGCAATATTTAACCTTTTTCTTTTGCTTGTCATATGTTTGCCTTCTTTTCCACTAGTGGGAAAGGTTTTTCTTCTCTTCCCCACCTGAAGGTGTCCAGTTAATAAACACTTACTTGTGTCATCAGAGATATGATGCAGTTAGCCATTCCTGACAATTAGCATCCTCTGGTTTGACTTCCAAAGAGAAAATATTTTATCTTAAATACTTCTTCTAAAGTTAAGTATGCCTGTGATGTAGTATAAGCATATATAAGTATAGAATTAGTAATAAGTATAGTATAAGAATATATATAAGTATATATACTACATAAGTATAACTGTGATAGTTTTAGTATTTCCTTTGCATTTCATCAAGAGTTAAAAATGTTATTCTTGTATTGTGTTTTAGAGTTTTGCCTTTTGTTATAAGCTCTCATTTT
Organism: Melospiza melodia melodia; assembly: GCF_035770615.1. Taxonomy (NCBI): domain Eukaryota; kingdom Metazoa; phylum Chordata; class Aves; order Passeriformes; family Passerellidae; genus Melospiza; species Melospiza melodia. The sequence goes on along the minus strand of NC_086204.1, from coordinate 5,784,357 downwards.
TAAGCATAGATAATAAAAAGAAAAATCCAGGAATCTAAGTGAAATGCCTCATATAGTGTATAACAACTTTATTTATATGGTCATTTGGAACAGATAATTTCATGTTCAGTATTTGAATAAAGGCTAAGAAAACACATGAGTAGGAATCTCACACAAAATAAAGAAATATCACATGCTTCTCAGGCATTGTACCTTTCATCTCATGCTAGCTTTATTTACATCAATAGCTGTAAGGGTCACTGGGAAAAGGCTTTTCAGTGGTCTTAAGCATGGTGCCAAATCTGGTGTTCACAAAATATTGTCAAAAATGTGATTTTGGCCAACTTTGTACTAATTTTAACAAGCATTGTGTGATACTTGGCTGTCTTATTCCCCTTTTTTTGCCTAAACCACAACTGCCTGCTTCTTCAGAAGAATATAATTAAACATTTTTTCAGCATTTCAGAAATTCAGGTGCACAATAAGTATGATCTTTAGGAAATTTCTGAAAATTTCTTTGGAAATTTCTTTTTAAGAGGATATCCTCTCTGCAGTTTCCCCCATGGATGAAAGGTAAATTATGTAAAATGTACAAAACAGGAGGATTAATCTCCCATTTTATAAACTGAATGGTTCTAGTGTGTTTTAAGAGAGATAAGAAATTCTCACAGCTCCATTTGTTAGTCTTGCTATTTCTTCTCAGTTGGGAGAAGACTTCTACAAGACACATTTGGAATGTTATGCACTATTTTGCTTCATTTCTATTCCCATTTGCTAGTGTCTTTCATCACCTTTACAAAGACTGTATTTTATTTTTTGCCTTAGGCTGATGAGAAGTACGTAGCAGAGTCTGGAGAAAGGCTACATTAGGAAATTTGAAAGTGGTCTATCATAATCAATCTTTCATTTTTCATGTCTTCTCCCTGTGCTCACAAATTACATTTTGCACTTCAGAAGGGTTAAGAATTTGTGAGCTGAATTCCAAGATTGTCCTTCTGTGTGGCAAGGAATGCATTTTACATTCTACAAAGTGAAAAAGAACACAAATATTTGGTGGTTCAGCACACACTCGTTGTCTTGCTCCGCACTGAAACAGTTCATGACTCTTGCTCCCTGCTAAGTGAAGTGTAAGGGTGCAATCACTTGAGATATCTGTGATTGAACACAGCATGGAGAGCTCCAAAGTACTGAAGAGGAAAGCATTTTCCTCCTTAAAATGTGTCACACAAATGCCACACTGCTTTCCAAAGCAAGCAAGCTTAAAATGGCTCACTCTCGACCCATGGCTAAAATGTTTGGGCACTTTCTGAAATTCTGTCAAACAAGATGTGATATGATGGGCTCCCTTAGGTGGCTGTGGGAAATATTGTGAGTATGTTGTGTCCTTCATCCCCAGTGAAGCTGTACCTAATGGCAGGGGCTTCAACAACATGAGCTTTAAGGTCCCTTCCAACCCAACCATTCCTGATTCCCCAAGTTGTATAGTGATGAGGAGCACTGCTTTATAAATACACTTTAAGTTTTCTCTTATAGGAAATATTCCTCTTCTCCAACATAGTGTTTTCCAGCCTCTCAATATTTTAACTTGGTTTTAATAGATGATTAAGATATCATCTATTTATCATTTTGTATATTCCACAGAAATAAAATATAACCTATAAACATCTAATTATCAGTGTCAGAACATACTGTTCCTTTCAGAATATGTCTGGGAAGAGATTCTACTGCAACTGGTGAAATTCCATCTTTAACCAGAAGTGCATTTGTCCAGTTCAATGTAACAAAAATTTGTTGCTGTGAGATGTCACATTTTTTTCCGAATAAAAATGCGAATAAATTTTTGTATTTTATGTTTCAAGATATACTTGAAACCCTATTCTCAAAGTGAGTGTGCTGATTTTAATACTGCAGCTGCTCAAGCTTAGGTACAAAGCAAATGCAAAACATTTTTTTGATCCAAGCTTTTTTCACTTTATGTTTGTTCCATTCTTATATTCATTCCCAGACATTACCTTTTGGACATCATGCGAAGAAATTGTTTGAGCTCACTCAGTTTGACCATTCTGAATATCATTAGAAATATAAATATAGGAAATAGAAGTATTTCAAAGATAATAATCTTTATTTTGATCTCTTAAGCATACTCTAAACTTTTAATTTGTACAGAAAATTAAGAAATGGTATCTTAGAAGATCATTGGAAGATTATTGAAAATAGTCAAACCTTCCTAAAGTTTTCAGAAGCTGGTGATGAAAAGCATATCTAAAAAAGCTAATTGCACTATGTTGAATTCGAAATTGAATTTGAAATTGAAAAAACATGCATTTTGAATTCTTGCTGCTGTTCCACTGAGTTCCTCTGGCGGTTTTTTGTGTCAAGAAGTAGGCAATACCATCATTTTTTGTGGCTACTTCATATTTGTATGAAGATTTTCTTGGGGATATCAGATGATTCATTACCAGCTTTTCCTGCTCTAAAATTGAGCAATGTCTGTTCACTGTCACATGTGAGGACACACCATGGCTTCTTTAACTGGATTGCCTTTGGTGGGGGCCCAGCAAGCACAGCAGATTAATGAACTTCTTGTTAGTAGTCAAAATGCTATCCTAACAATGCCAACTGGATGTCTGCTGGAATCAATTTGAGTTGGTGAGAGCTGGAGTTCAGTGAATGATTCCTGTCCTCTACAGGAACCTTTAGAGAGGGTGATTAATCAGCTGCATCAGGTGATTGGTTAGTTTTTATTGCATAGTTTTGTTAGGTCAGAAACTTAGATAGTAAAGGCAGAAGACTTGGGTAATAAATGGTTTAAAAGCTCATTGAAATGAAAATAGGTTTCTAGGCTTTTTATTTCACCTAATAAACAATGCCCCTGACAATCTTCTTCCTTGTTCTGCATAAATTGTAGTCCTATATAATTTCATCAAATCAAATCCACAGGCAGAGGGTCATTTATACAAGAACTCAGTCTTCTGTTTCCTAGGTAACAGACTCATCAAGAGATGAAATATGGCCACCCACTTTCTTATCTTCCGTTATATTTTTCACATGTTAATCCATATAATTCATTAGTTTCTATCTCCTCCTCATATTTCCCCCTTTACCCTTAGTTGCTCTGTTTGGTTGGATGTTGAACATTTATTTATTTATTCTATCATTTGTACACAAAATAGAACAAGTATTTAGAAAATTTAAAACTTAACAAATTAGCATACTAAAGAGTGCAGGTAACCTGCGGGTGGGTTTTGCTCTGAGGGAAGGAAGAAACAAATCTTTGCAGACGTATCTTTGCAAACTAGAGCTCTTCAGGTAAATTGAGCAAAACAAGATTGGAAATGTGGGGGTTTTTTCATTTCTTCATATTTTAGATCAATATATAGAATTTAGAATTATTTATTTCTATATAATTCTATATTATTATATTATTACGTACTAGTACATCATTATTTCTATATAAACTCTATTTCAAATTTCAGTTAATGTTTGCTTTTGAAAATAATAGTAAACTAAAATCAGCAGTCGTGTTCTGTGTCAAGTCTAAATGTTTCTATTGCATGGAAAAATAATTCATCCATCACATCTAGATAAAGACACATTTGCTATGGTCTTGCAAAAAAGTGTAATTGTCAAATCTACTGTATTGTGTCTCTGGATGTTGAAATTTTTGAAAAAGATGATGCTATCTATATTTTAAAAATATCCTCAAAGGTTCTCATTTGCTACTTTTTGTTCCTGACCAGCACCAAGCCGAGAACACCAACTTGTTGTCATTTCACGGCTCTTATTCTCACACCAGAGTCTCTTATTCATTTCATTTTGGCTGACTTCACTAGGCCATGGTAATTGCTCCATGACAAAATCTGCTTAAAGCTTTATAATAAAGCCTGGATCATGGTGGTTGTATATCCTCTCCTTAGAATTCATAGTAACAATAGTTGCAATTGATCACAGAATGATACCAAATTAAGCTCTGTTCAGTGTTCCACTGGGATATTTTCTTAGCACTTCAATGCTGGAGAATGAGGTGCAGCTACACCAGTAACGAGGCCATTTGGTTTCCTCTGCTTTCTCGAGCCTTTTCAGCTTGGGGTGTAATCCAATTATTTTAAATGCAAGCACATTGATTGCAAGTACAAAAAAGCCCAAATGGTGTTCTCTAAATCTCTTTGAGGAGAGTGACTCACCCAAATTACATTCAGCTTTAGAAGAGCAAAGATGTTCAGAATATTTGCTCATACTTCTTTTGATAAATACAGTTAATTACACAATTCTGCTGGGCATTGAAACACCTTCATTGAAACCCAGGAAGCAGAAGAGAACAGTAAAAGAAACCATCCTCTCCCACAGCCTTATTTGTAATATAAATATTCTTTCAGAATGAATAAGGACTAAAATCACAAGTTTCAAAAAGTACAAAAGGACTGCATCAAGACTTCCCCAAAAGAGAAGCCAAAGTTTGATTATATGATTTTATCTCAAAGCGCCTATGAAAATTATCTCCACCTCATTACATGATATTTACATATAATCCAGCCCATGCTTAAAGACATGTAATTTATCACCCATATTTAATATTTTTACCCCTTGTAATAAAGCAAGGGTTGTAAATTTTTCTCTGTCTTCTCTGAAGCACCAGAATTTGTTTTAGGGAGACACTAGTAGCAGTGTCAGGACAATACCTGATTTAAATGACATCTTGAATATCCTTGGGAGCCTGCTTAGTGTGACTGTCTTGCAGAGTCAGCATTCAGAATCCACACATTTTGATCAGTGTGTGATAGTTTGTCACAAATTATAAACTTTTATTTGTCCTAATTAAGAGTTCATGATGTATTCTTAAAACTGTTCTTCTCCTAGTTCTCCATCTTTACAAGGATTTTGTCTGCTCAAAAGTAAAAGACAAACTTTAAATGAGAGATGGAAGATGCAAATGTCAAGATTTTTCTCTCATCTTTTCTGGAATATGAATGCCAGCTGCTCCTTTGGAATTTTCTTAAGACTTCCAGGCATCAGCAGTTTCTGCATCTTTCTTTTGAATAATTAAAGATTTTTAGCTATTTGTAGTGTCAAAACTTTGTACTCTTTTGTCCTAAGTGTTAGGATTTCATCTGTGTGACTTTCAATGCTTGCAGTTGTTAGAAGTTCTCTTTGTATCACTGATGAAACCTTCTGTAACCCAGATAGGAAAACCTTTCCAAACTGTACATTGATCCTTAATACTAATATACCTGTATATATCACCTAATAAATTGAGTAATCATCTAATATATTAATATTACAATAGCTAAGAATCCTAAATGTTGAGTCGGAATTCCATACAATTCTATACAGCCATCTTTTCTTTCTTGCTTTTTTTAACCATTTTGAGCCAGTCTCTCATTTGAGTCAAGAGAGAGCAAATTGGCTTTTGATGCCCTGAATGCAACACCCACATCTTGTAAAAATAATTAAATTGAAAATAATTAGCAGCTTAAAAGTAAAATAGGATGAGTGAAACTGTATAAATGTGTTGACACAGGAAGAAAGTCACAGTTCTCTTTCTTAAGGTGAAGAGAAACAAAATGAAGATCCATAGGGACAGAATAAAAATAGACTCCACTGCTTAAATGCTCTGGGAGTCCTCATAGGTCTGCAGAGAAAGTGAGAGTTGAAGTGGAAAATATTTTGTTTAAAAATCTTCACTCTTGAGTGACACTTTTAGCATCACAGAGGATTTTTCTTCCCTACTTTGCCTGGGGAGGCATTCTCTAAATCTGACAGGCTTTTTGGTGTTGTAGATATATACTTGGGAGTGTGGAGGAATTTTTTGACTTTTTGACTCATGATGTTTTCTGGGAGGTGACTTTCACCTGGGAACAGTCTTAGCCCAGATGTGGGGGCATCCTTCAAAGAGCATTGAGGGGCTCTGCCTGTCTGCAAAGTGAAGGTGCCCAGTAGAGCAGGGAGAAGGAGCTGACACCTTGAGAAAGGAAATGAAAGGGAAATGAAGCTTTGGATGCATCCTTAGGAGCTTCCTTATGTGGTGTTGTGAGGTCCCCAGGACGAGGTGAGAGATGAGAATTTGACTCCATGTTCTCAGAGGGCTGATTTGTTATTATATTATATATCATATCATAATAAATCAGACTTCTGATATTGTAGTGTAGTGTATCGTATCATATTATATTCTAAAACTATACTAAATTATAGAGAAAGGAGACATCAGAAGGCTAAACAAAACTGAATAATAAAACCCCGTGACTGACTCAGAGTCTGACACAGCTGATGGTGATGGGCCATTAATTAAAAACAGTTCACATGTTTGGACTTCTTGCCTTATGATGATGATACAAATTTCTTACCTGACTGGATAGCAGTGTGGAATGCCCCTGGATTTGAGAAGTAATAACATTACTTCTGTTTATCTCACATGGTCAGCCTGCAAGCCCTCTTCTGTCTACAGTTCCACTCTGTAGCTCTTTGATGAGCTGTTTGTGACAGAATTTATCATGTATCAATGAGTTATCTCCCAAGAATCAAAACTGCTTTCTTTGCAAAGAAGACTTTCAGATATACAGCAGGTAAAATTTTGTAGAGCTTTCTGCCCCTCCTGACAGGCTGGAACAGCCATTTAGAGAGATCCAACCTCTTCACATCTGTCTTGGAAAATGTTCACTCTGAGCAACTTGAAATGATGTTCAAATCACATTTACCAAGGCAGTTGATTCACTCTTGGTGTAGTAGGTGAAGAATTTCCCTTTTATAAGAATAAATAGTGCTGTTTTCATGTGATTCTGGGTCAAAAGCTGCACTTTTATGCTCACCTTTACTGTCATGGTTTGTGTCAGGTGTAGATGCCTCTCTGAACAAAATCTGCATAAATAAACCACAGCTTTTAGGGAGCACATTAGAGAGGGCTGTGTTATAATTATTGGTTCCAGCCATCACATGTTTTTTTAAGACCCACAGCCTCAGCTACCAAACCAAATCAGAGCCAGAAAAAAAGGCTTAAAAAGTTAATTGCCTTGCCATAGGAGGGCCTGGAATCACAGAGTATTTCTCAGTATTAGGTACCAAAACTTTAGCCCTAATGGGTCTTTTAAGGGAAGATCATTAATCTAGACAAAGACAATTCTGCTATTTATCTTCGGTAAAGCTGAAGCAGTAATTTGAAAAATAAGTCTAAAAGAGAATTACATCATTTGTGTAAATAGCACTGCAAAAACAACTCAGAGACCTGTTTTCTTGGCCAGGGTCTTTTCTTGTACAACCTCTGATATGGTTAGAGGGATAACCAAGGAGAAAAGATAAATAAAATTAAGTTAACAATATTAAAACCAAACACTGTTTGTGAGAGTAAGAGGACAAGGTTTGCAGACTGACACATAGGATTACTTTCTTGGTTTTCTTCTGCCTTAAATTACCTGGCCAAGATAATAAACATACCAATACATTAGATTTCTTGCTAATTGCAATAAGTTTTCCACAAGGGACTTCAAAGAAGCTGAATGAGAAGGCTAGTCTGTATTTGTTTATCTGTAAATTGGGTAAAAAATAAGAATAAATTAATTGCTCTGGAGTTAATGATATCGATATTTGTGATGTGCTTCAGGAAACTGTGAAAACGTTCAATAAATGTCTGTGTTACTATCACAGGAATATGTTTGAACTCCCTCTGTGAACACAGCATACCATTTGATTATATATATATAAAATTATTAGAGCAAAATTGGCAAAATGCAAACAGGCCAACAGCTTTTCTTATACTGCAGTGAGAAGATTGAAATTAAAGATTCCACTGGCACTTCACTCATAGGAAAATACCCCAAGAAATCAATGGCTTTACACAAGACAGGGGTTCTGCAATACATTAAAAAAATATATTTTTTATAAGATAGATGCTGTTTATCCTGTCTTCCCTGGTTTGTAATAAATTTCTGCCTTATCACTTTCATTGTTAATTCTGATTCTTTAATTTGAACTGATAATATTACAAAGGGAAAAAAAAAAAGCCAGAGTGGAGAAGGTGATGGATGCAGTTTGTCTGTGCATGCCTTCAAATTGCCCCTGCAAAGTTACAGCTCATGTGTGTATTTTCCTTCACAGTAGCTCAAAATCATGTCTATGGATCATTATCCTCTGTCTTAAAAAAAAAAAAGAAAAAATTCACATTGCTAAAGTTTAGGTCAGCATGTTGTGACCAAAATATTTTTAAGTCAACTATCTGATTTTAAGATTCTTATTAAAGAATACTAGAATGGACAGAATTAAAAAAACATATAAATCATTGACTTGGCCCTTCTCTTTGTAGAATTCCACATCTCTTCCAGTGTTCCAAATAAGGCTGTGTCAGGGTAAAAATTTCTCTTTAATTAAAGTTTTCTTTTTAATTTGTAACAAATATTGATTGCATTATGAACCTGAAACATGGTTTCAGCTCTAAAATAGTGCCCTAGAGCTGTAGTACAATTTCTCCTTACTGTAATATCACTGGACTGTCAAAACCTGGACTTAAAAACATGTATTTACCAAGCAACTGCTACAAAGTATTATTATGACAAGTCAGTTTCTGGCAAGAAAAGAAACAAATCTATAGAAGCAATTCTCAATTAAAAGCACTTTCAAAGCAATTTGTCTCCCCAGGTGGCTCCAGGTCTCAAAAACAAGTGAGCATGGCCCTACAGTCCCCTTACAAATTGCAAAAATAAATGAATATAATTGCTATTTTGACTTCATATTATGTAAACTTCATGACAGCTGAGAATTTGTCACCCAACTTCTAGCTGGAGGTTATTTGGCTTACAAAATGAAAAAAACTCTCCATTAAAAACACTGACATGCATTCAACAGCAGTGTTTCTATAGAAACTTGTTTTAATTACAGAATAGAATACATTTCCATAACAACCCACTTCCATTGTCTTCATATTATGGCAAGTATTGGCACATTTGAATTTTCCAGACATTAAAATGAACTAATTAACATAAATTTCCATGAATACCTAAAGAAAAAAAATTTAGATTAAAATTTATCTTTGCAGGATAAAATAAATAGCTTAAAATATGGATTTTCATAAATGCAGCACACTTATGTAAATCTGTAAGTTGTTCCTTGAAGAAAAGGATCATTTTGTTTTGAAAGTGGGTGAACAATCTTTCCTATTCCAAGTTCAGGTCTTATGCAGACAATAAAGGCATGTTGCTTCTGCTTTCATTGTTTGTTAGTTTTGGAATACTCTTCATTAATCACTCGAAGAGGCAAAACTAAATATCTCTGGCTATACATGCACACAATCCAATTGTTAACCTATGGGTAAATACCAGACAAAACTGTTTTCTTTCAAATATAAATTCATATTCAGTTCTGGTCTATGCATGTACCATTCAATTAAATTGTGCTCAGCCTACAGCCTGGGGGAAACTTGGATTCACACTGCTCAGAATAAAGGAGTTTTTGCAACAATTACCAATTGCTGAGTACTGTAGATACACCTTGAGGCCCAAACAGACTGGAAGTGTCACCTTGTAATACAGAAAAATTATTAATTTGTCATTACAGTTTTTAAGTAGGTGCATTATTTAAAACAGGATTTCTTCTTTTTTTTATTGGCACAATTTTATGTTATTCTATGCTCAAAAGTTGATTAAAGGGGAAATGTGGGGAAATCTATTTAACAGGGCTGAAAAATCTATGAAAATCCAACCAATTTAACAGTTTAAAAGGTTTCAAATAGTTTTAACAGTTTAAAATTCCAGCTGCTGTACTTCATACTGAATACTTTCCTTGGGATAGGGAAGTGGTCACAGCAACAAAACTGACACAGTTCTGTTAGCCAGTTTTTTTAAGAAGTCCTCCCACAACCTAGAAAAGTACTGTAAATTTTTATGGTGTAGAATTGGTTTGCACTGGCATAATTTGAAGCAATGGTGCCTGATGTGGCTGCATGCTAATTGGATGGAAACAGAAAGGATGTAATGCAGTATCAATTGCAGGAAAGAGGGAAATCGATTGTTGTGTTGTGTATATTATATTATATTATATTACATTACATTACATGGTATGGTATCATATCATATCATATCATATCATATCATATCATATCATATCATATCATATCATATCATATCAATTTAGACTAACATCCAGGGTTTGACCATCCAGCCAGTGCCATATCCTGTGAGAGATCCATCTGTCAAACCCACATATTTTGAGTTTAGAGACATGTCCAATGAAACGGTGTAAAATCCACACGCTTTGCACAAATCCACTTAGTTGATGGTCCAAGCACTGCACAACACAAGGCACATTTGTGATGCCATGGCCTTTTCCTGAGCAAATGGATTTAATACCACAGTGTGATAAAAAAGATTGATGTCAGGGTAGTGGTGGGTGGTGGTTTCTCCTCCTATAATGCATCACCCTCCTCCCCTGCTCTAAATAATGCAACTAGAACAAGCTATGGAATTTGCAAAGCTCAGCAGCAGCCCTCACCCATTACATGAGATTCTGGTGTGCACAGCTGTATAATTTTATGTTTTTTCAGACCAGTGCTTAGGGAGGGAGGATAAATTAACTATAGCCACAGGGGAAAGAGAAGGTGCAAATGAGATTTATTCCATTCACCTGAAACTAATGGCAATCTATCAAGAACATAACTGGCTTGGTGATTCATCCAGGATAACTATTCTCTATTTTCTTGAAGTTTAAGACTATTTTTTAAATCTTCTTTTCTTTTTCAGTTTTCTAAAATGGCCTTTAATTTATCTGAGAACACTCAGAGATATACATGATGACACAAGTTATGAGTGGTGAAATTAAAACACATTTTAGTCTTCTTCTGACTCATATAGATCCTCAAAGAGAAAGAAAAATATTGTTGTTCTTCAGAGTATTTAGCCTTTACAATGGCACATAAACATATGTATTATGCTAGTCTTTTTCTATTGTAGGGTGAACCTCCATGTTTACTCCACAGAGGAAATCCCACCTGTTGGCCACAATCCTTCTGTTCCTTGCAGTTTCATCCTTATTTCTACACACACCATCCAAACTGGAATCAGTCCTTCAAACACACTAAATCCCAAGGACTGGTTGTGATGGGAAAACACAAAATGGTTGCAGGCAGGTATGCAATTTTCTTTGCCCCTCTCTTCTCTCTTTTACCAAAATCTGACAACAAAGTCTTGTTTCCAGAAACCAGTAAAAATTTAACTCTTTAACTCCAAGGTAGCATTAAGAAGCAGTCATTCTTTATTTGGCTAGATTCAGGCTTGGGAACCTTATTTTCCCTTCAAACCTTTCTAAGCCTAACTTAACTTCATTGCTAACCTTACATAAATTCCTCACCTTGCATAAGCAATCATGGTTTTTATGCAGCTTAAAGAATTATAATGGCAATTATTAGTACATTTACACTCACACGTTGCAAAAACTCAACCAGTCAGAGAATATCCAAGTTCTTTCAGTGTTTTATTTAACCATCCATTTTCTAATCCTGTCCTTAATTCTCTACCAGATACAGCAACAGCTTTTAATCTCTCTATCTGATTATCCAATTTAGCAGTTACATTTGAAACATGTACACAAGTGTTGCTTAAATTCAAATAACCACACACTCTATTTTCATATAACAACAATAAATCTAAAGCAAATCTTTTTCCTAGGCTAATTTTAGTAGTTGCTTGCAGTTGTTCATTTTTTTTTCAACAAATCCTAATTGAGTTGCATTGGCTAAAGTTTCCATTTGTCCATGTATCTATCATAAGGAATAATTCTTTTATATTCCTTTCAAATTTGCATAGCTGTTATTTCCTTCCCATGTGTGTTCCTATATTTTTGTCAAATCACTGACTAAGACTCCCCATGGAACTGGATTTTCTACTGAGGTTGGTATTGGCAAGCAAGCTGAATTCTGTTCTTCCAGAACTCTAGGCAAAAATACCAGTAATACAAGTGCTCTCCACAAGAAATAAAAGAGAAAACATTCTTGTTTCCTTCATATTTTCATGCATAAAGGATTATCCTCTAGTTCACAGTGACAGGGGATTGCTGATTTGACCCATGTGGGATGAAGCAAAGGCTGTGATGAACCTGTCCCCACAGGGAAGGATTTCTTCCTGATGTCTAATCTAAATCTCCTTCAACTTAAAGATATTGGAAAGGAAGATAAAGCTTGAAATCTGAAAAGCAGGGATTTAGAGGTAGTTCAGTAGCATGTAAAAGTACAGTTAAGGTGATGCTGTGAAATGTTTTATAAAATAATGGTGATGACCCCAGGCTCTGAACAACCTGCAGCAGTCCTTAAACTCCAGTGTTCTCAAAGTAAATTGCAAAGTTTGATTTAATAGTTTCAGTGCTGGAATTAACATAAATTCCTGTCTGAGTAAATTTTTGCCTTAAGAAGGCCTTCTAACCACTCACTGAACAGAATTATATTGCAGTTCAAGGGATAGTTTATGATTACTGCTAAAGCCATGTGTTAAATTACTTAACACCTACATCTCTATATTTGATCTGATATATAGATTTAGAAATGTTAGGTATGAGGTGAGACATATAAGGGTTTAAAAATTAAGTACCCTACTGATGTTTATGATCATAAAAGTAATGTTCAAAGATTGTATTCTAATATGTTAAATGCCATGCTGCAATAACATATCTTTAATTCTCAGAGGGTTTTTTTTCCTGCAAAAACTAATCTAGATTTTTTTTTCCCTTGAAGGCTTACATTATTTTGAGGAAGCCTGGCAGATATGTCCATAATAAAATAGTTTTTCTGGACAAATGCTACTATTAACATCTCCAGAACAGAATACCTGTCAGAGCTGAATGAAGCCCACTCCAAAATACTGAATCATGTCTCTGCATGCAAGTAGCCAGACCTGCCACCCAGCTTGGGCATGGCAGCATTGGAAGGAGCATGTTATCTCTATTAAAAATCTCTTTTCAGCCTGTTGGACATCTTGTTTGCTCAGGTAACACATCCATACCTGCTTTTAAACTTGCCAGGTCCCCATGGCACTGCAGCTGAAATGGAGACATCCTCACAGTTTAGGAATTTGTCCTAGTTTATTAAAGACTGATTATTAGCCATGCATTCCAAACTGTGAGCAGCAATTACCAAAAATAATGATGTTGTATTACTTGTACAACCACCAGCATGCCAATGTAAGTGGTCCAGTACATGCTCTTCATCAGACCAAATATTCAAACATGATTCATGGTGTTTATAAGCTAGTAAATTTTACAGAGTCCTAGCCAAGCAGTGTTGCTAATTTGATACACCTATAATGAGCTGACCTTCTTTCATTTTCTCTGAAGTTGTTTATTACTGTAATAGGGCCTCTTACTCATTAAATCTTGTCAACATGACTGATGCTTAACACAGTGGCTAAAAGATTATTAAGAAAAATGGCTATCAAGAACATGATGGAATGAATAAACCCTTCTGCTGAAGGTGTCTTTTGAGGAAGAATCTTATTTCAAGACCTTGTGAAGATTTGGTTAATTGTTGCCACCCATACAGAGGATTCCCAGAAGACTCCAACAAAAGGAAATCTAGAGATGTAATGAAATTTGAGCAGCATAAAAATAACACTATAAGGCTTGCAAAAAGAATAAGGAGAGTGAAATTATTTCAGCAAAAAGATAAATTGAGAGTACTGAGCAGGAACATCAAGCAGGTCTGCTCCACAAAACAGGGTTTATAGGCAGCAGGTGCCTCAGGTCTCCTGGATGCCCCTCTGCTCACACCTTAACTCTACAGTGGCACAAGACACTCGTTAAGTGTAGCACGATTTGCTATTTGCAAGTTAAGATCTACCAAAAAAAAAAATAAGTGGCAGACTTGTGACAGTTGAAGATAGATGTGAACACAAATTAAGCCACAACAGTTCTGTTCCATCTCATGAGCAACATTTCTCAGTGCAAACTGCTGCAGTGTGGCCACTTCTTTCCATGGGGTGCAGTCCTCTAAGGACAGGCTGCTCCAGCCTGGGAGCAGGGTCCCCTCTCTCCACTGGGTCTCCCACTGGATCTCTGCATCCCCCATGGATCCCCATCAGCTGGGAGTGGATCTGTGCATCTCCTGTGTGTAGTGGGATAGAATATATGAAAATAAAGATAGTGTAGAAAGTAATCTTACCCCTTAGGAGTTTCAGCTGGGTCAATTACCAAAGATTAGGAGCAGGCCTGGCTTTAACAGGCCACAGCTGTAAGCAATGAGAAGAAGAGTGCTATAAAAGAGTGGGGTGGCTGGGTGAGAAGGGAGCTGGGGTCAGTTGGCTGCTTTGTGAAGAAGAAAGAGTCAGTGCTCTGAGGAGATGCTTATGAGAAACATCCAGAAGGTGTGAAACTTTTGTGATAAGGAGACACCAATTGTGGATGCCCTTGTGCTGCAGGTGAATCTCTGCATCCCCTATTACTCTTCATGGGCTGTGGGTGGATCTCTGCATCCCCCATGGTTCCCCATAAAGGGGCACAGCTGCTTCACCCTGGTCTCACCATGGCTGCAGAGGAATCTCAGCTCCAGCACCTGGAGCCCCTTCTGCACCTTGGTGTCTCCATGTTGTTTCCCTAACATGGTCTTACCTTTTCCTCTTCTTTAGTTGGAAAATTACAGCTGCCCCCATCTTTGTTTTGATTTTCTTCTTAAATCTGATATTACAGAGGTGTTACCAACCTGCCTAATTGGCCTTGGCCGGCAGCATGTCCATGTCTGCTAGACACGGTGGAAGCTTCCATCAGCTTGTCACAGAAGCCACCTCTGTGACTCCTCTGCTACCAAGCTGTGCCAAACCAACCCAACAGTATACAGCAGAAATAATTTAGGTGCTTTCCTGTGAGTTTTCCTAATTTTTGAATTGACCTAGCTGATTAATAGTCAAGGTATCATTTTTAGCCATGCTATCATCATTCATATTGTGTGAGGCTTACATTTCTGAGTGTTCAATATAAGGTGACTTCAACAAAGTCTCACAGTTATTTTAATACTGACAGGATAATCAGTGTAATTGTGATTTATTAGGATAGTTCACTGTTCACTGCATTTTAATAACCTTTTTTAATCAGAATCAGGAATCGGGCTAACATCCTATCTAAAGGATGTTACTTAAGGGTATGAGAGGAATGGTATGGGTTAGAGTCATATCTGCTTTAGTTTGGGTTACAGTCAGAGAATAATGTTGAATTATTTGAACTGAGCAACTGGCACACAATTAGAAAATGTGATTTATTCATCTGGGACCTAATTTCTCTCAAAAGTTTCCGAAGTGATTCATTTTGCTGGATTCATTAGCTACTATTGTGATCTTAACAATAGATTTTTTTCAGTGCTCATGTTCTCTTTGAGGCATCCTGCTGCTGTTTATGAACAATATTAAATTTCCACTGAGACAGTGCTTAGCTCACCCTGTGCTATTTTTCTGAGTACATGTAAGTTAGAGCTCCTGTTATGGACCAATTAACAACAGTGCTCAACCATCAGAGGATTTGTTTGGTATCCAAGGTAAAGGAAATTTACCTTGAGAGCTGCCCTGAGTGGTTTTTGTCTGTATTTTCTGAACTGTGCTGTCCTAGAGCAGCCTGTGGCACTGGTGTAACGCACCCAATCCCAACCCGTTTTCCATGCAGACACCTGGGATTGACAGGACAATGTGCAGAAAGACTAACACAGACCTGTTGCAGTCATATTTTCTGGAAAAAATCTCCTTGTCCAGAATTCTTCTCCTGGGAAGCTGAGAAGCCTCAGAGAAAGAAATAAACAATAATTATCTGATTGCTTCTCCTGTGCTTTGCTGCTTTGGAATGAGTTTGGCCATTGTTTACTAATAGGTGGTTGTTTGATTTGTTTCATGTGAATTGTTTTTGACTTAATGACCAATCATGGTCAGGTTGTGTCAGGACTCTGGAAAGAGTCACAAGATTCATTATTATCTTTTTAGCTTTCTGTAAGTATCCTTTCTGTATTCTTTAGTATAGTATAGTATTCTTTAATATAATATAGCATCATAAAATAATAAATTAGCCTTCTGAAAACACAGAGTCAGATGCATCATTCCTTCCTTCATCTGGGAACGCTACAAATACAAGAGAGACCCTGGGGCAAAGGAGAGGAAAGTGGAAAGGGAGAGTTTTCCAAACACCCATTTCAAGGCATAAAGATTCTCTTGAGACTCCTGGTGCAGGAGCCAGAGGTGAAGGAGGCACCTGCAGAGGTCTGGTTTTTATAATGTGAGTTCCCTGATGGTTCTGGCTTCCTGCATGCGCCTCTTTGCCATCCAAAATATTGCTGGATGTTTATGGACAGGAGCTGCAGCAGTGTTTGGACCGCTGAGAGCTATTTTCTTGGCATGAAAAGAACTGAGCTGTCCTAAATTAGCTTCTTTGTTCCTAGGTGCGCTAAACACTGCATTATTGCCCAAATCCTTCTGTCCAGGTCATCTATATCCAAGGCCAAATTATACACATTTAGATAGGAAGCAGCAGAATGGATTATTTCTCTTTAGGCTCTGTTTCAAGAAGGGTTTGTCTGACATATTTACTTGTAGAAATGCTGTCAAGATGTTTTGAACACTGACTCAGAATCTTCTGGCATACCAAACAGCAATAGCAGATAACTTCTTAGCTCATTATCAGTAACAATTATACATTTAAGATTCTCATTGAAGATCTGTTTTTCTGATTAATTTATGATATTTTAAAATCTTGTATCTATACTGGTGATATTTTATAAGACAATCCTAAATATAGTCTGGCAATTCCTTTTGCCAATCTCAGTGTTTTTATCATTCCTTTCCAGTGGCTGTTTGTGAAATGAGCTCTCATTGATGAAATCCTGGCAGACTGAAACACTCTACAGGCAGATCATCACTGTTTTATGGTTGAAGAAGGTCAGTGGAAAGCAGTACAGGCCTGGGTGTGGAAGTGAGCAAGAACTACATTAAACAGACTTCCAACGTGTTTCAAGTAGTGCTAGAAGCATTTGAAAAGTGATATGTGGAAGATATAAAAGTGCAAATAGATGTATTCCAAATAATTAAATAAAATAATTGAATAAAATTAAATAAGCTTCCAAAAGCCCTACAGCACAGCTGTGCTAGGAGAGCAGATCTCTTGGTAGTGTTGCTGCCATTCAGTTTGGATTGTTGCTCACTTTCACAGTTTTGTCCCAGAACATTTTTTCTAAACCAACATGTCAATCTGATGGCATTGTAGGTAGCATTTGAATCATTCACTGGAAGCTGAGAAGTTGCCTTTGCTTCTTTCTTTTTTTGTGTCCCTTGCTAGTGCATCCTGCACACAGAAATAACCTCACAGGCCCCATCACTGCTGAACCTCTGAGGTGTCAGTGCCAAATGTACAACAGCCATTTTCAAGTGAGGAGGGGACAAATAAAGGGCAGATATGCTGGGACAAGTGAAGTGAAGAAATCATAGGACTGAATGTGAATTATCAAGCAAGGTATCACTACACTGAAATCACACTCTGGTGAGCTCATAGAATCACAGAAACAGAGAATCAGAGAACCCCTGAATGATTTGGGCTGGAAGGGGCCTTAAAGCTCATTCCATCCCACCCCTGCCATGGGCAGGGACACCTTCCACTATCCCAGGTTGCTCCAAGCCCCATCCAGCCTGGCCTTGGACACTGACAGGGATCCAGGGGCAGCAACAGCTTCTCTGGGCACCCCGTGCCAGGGCCTGCCCACCCTCACAGGGAAGGATTCCCTCCCAGTATCTAACCTAAATATATCCTCCTTCAGCTTCAAGATATTGGAAAGGGAGATGAAGTTTGAAATCTGAAAAATGAGGATTTAGAGACATTTCCATTTCAGTAACGTGTAGAAATATAGTTCAAGTGCTGTTTAGAACTGTCCTATAAAATAAATTGTGATAATATAGAGGTCCAGTTTTATGTAATATTTTGATGATTTTTTTTTATATTTAGAATGTCTCACCCTATCTTCAAGGGAGAAAAATTTTGCATGACTATTTACAGTATGAGTAGCCACTGACTTGTAAGACAGAAAAATTATACTGGCTCACTATTACAAAAAAAAGTGCTTTGAAAAGCTGAACTTGTGAGACACAGGCAAGAACAAGACCAGTAGCACATTCTCCACTCTCTTTTGATTTCCATTTATTTTTACCTACTTAAATCTATGCATCTTTTTATAAAGGATTTATTGCTTTATATTCTTCTAGTGAAAATTATATTAACCAAAACTCATTTGTCCTTACATTGTTTAATTTTCAAATTTCAAGTGGTTATTATGACTTCATTCCAATTTTTAAATGCTGATTTGAAACATGGAAGAAAATTCATGTGGTTTTCTCCAGAAATAGCAAAGGTCACTATTGGCAGCTTGGTTTACTGTCTGGCCAACTAGACAGTTACAATGACAAAGTTAATTCAAAAAGCATCAATTTATTGATACTGTCACAATTAATGTTCTGCTTATTTGAACTTTACATTTTTATTGCACTGGCACATTGATGCAATGAACTCATTTCAATTTGCAGGATCAAGGCCTTTAAGACACTCTAAGAAAACTGTTCAAGTACATTGAATCACAAATCTGCGATGTTTAAAGCAGCCTTGTTAGTGCTAGTGACAAGAATGCCACCAATTTGTGGCAAGTTATGGATTTCCTCTCTGCAGCAAGCAGCAGATATGACATTCCAAGAACAGGTATCAATAATAAGCTTTTTGAATCCCACAGTGTCGTTGTGTTGGATTTAGGTGTCCAGGTTTCTTGGGTTTTGTGTTGCTGAAATGGCTCCTTAGGTATAGAGAGTCTTTTTCTCAGCCTCATAACTGAAGAAGTTGTTGAGATTCGTCGGTTTTGCTTTTCAAGGTTGTTTATTTTTTCTTATCTGTTACATTCTTTCTCTGACCTATTGAGATTTGTCCACAGGTTTGTTCATGGCACACTGTCTGCCCTTGGGGCAGTGTTAACTTTTCATAGTAAAAACTACGTATACTTTATTTACTATAGTTTTCTAATACCTGTCACTTATGGTAGACAATCTGTCTCTATTCTATAAACCAATCAGTGTCACCATCACAGCAGAAGATGCAGGACATGCAAGACAAGAAGAAGAAGGGCAGGACATACACAGACCACTCCATTTTGCCTCTTGAACCCTCATTCTAAATCCCCAAAATTCTACTTTTTAACCTTGTGACAAATTAACTATCATTCTTGTTGGGGGGTAAAATATAAGAAAATAAAGATAGTGTAGAAAGTAATCTTACCCCTTAGGAGTTTCAGCTGGGTCAATTACCAAAGATTAGGAGCAGGCCTGGCTTTAACAGGCCACAGCTGTAAGCAATGAGAAGAAGAGTGCTATAAAAGAGCGGGGTGGCTGGATGAGAAGGGAGCTGGGGTCACTTGGCTGCTTTGTGAAGAAGAAAGAGTCAGTGCTCTGAGGAGCTGCTCATGGGAAACACCAGGAAGGTATGGAATTCTTGTGATAAGGAGACAGCAGTATGGAACCCCCGTGATAAGGTAACAACACATTCTGCTCAAACTCTTGTGGCTTGTAAATCTTCACACAAAGCTGGTAGTTGTTTTTTCCATGGGCTAAAATCAAAGGCACAGATGTTTGTGACTCTGTGCCAAGGTCTCTGAGCCCCCTGCCAGGGTCTCAAATCCTCCAGGGCAGCCAGAGCAATGTCCTGGGTTCCAGCACAGGTTCTGGTAGTGGTGTCTCTGTTAGAGGAGATCAGGGTCTGCCCTGTGCTGTTCACAGACAGTTCCAGCACGTTTCAGACAGCTTCGAATGCACAACAGAGCAACCTCTGGATACAGCTTAGTCCCATTAGAAAACTGCAGGAATGTTGAAGAAAGGGCAAAATGCTGCACAGGGAGTGACAAAAAGAGAATTGAGGGAAAAGTAGACAATAACAGAGAAACAAACAAAAAAGTAAGATTGAGGAAAAATCACCCCAAATAAGCAGTTACTGAAGCATTTAGTGAAAATATCTTTCCCTCCCCTCCCGCAGACTTCAGAGAGGGGAATCTTTCCTGCCCCCTCTGCAGCCTGTTTTCTGTGTTTTTGCTGAATGTCTTGGTTTCTTTGGTGAGGCAAAAAGTGATGCAGAATGCTGGAATCAGCTTGTAAAGTTTCTTACTGCCATACTTTGTGAGCTCATTTTCCTCCGCTAATCCTTACTTCTTACTGGCTTCAGCATAAGTCTCTGGGCTGCAGACCTGGAGATGTGCACTCATGGCCCTCAGGGGATTTGCAGTTCTCCAGAAAGAGCTGGATATGGCAACTCCACAAGGCCCCAGAAATTGTTCTGTCCTGCACGGCTGTATTTGCATCCTGTGTGCCCTGCAGCAGGACAAAAAGCCAAGGCAGAGACTGATGGCAAGGAAGATCCACCTTAATATGAGGGAGAACTTTTTTCCTGTGCAGTGACTGAGCACTGGAACAGATTAACTAGAGAGGGTGTGGAGCCTCCCTCGCTGGTGATATTCCAGAGCTGTCTGGACATCATCCTGTGCCATGGGCTCTGGGATGGCTGGAGCAGGGAGGTGGCACCAGATGAGCCACTGAGGTCCCTTCCAGTGCCAGGACAAGAGGACAAAGTCTTAAGCTGCACATGGGGAGGTTTAGGCTGGGCATTAGGAGGAATTTCTTCACAGAAAGAGTGACTGGGCATTGGAATGGGGTGCACAGGTGGAGTCACCTGTGGTAATTTCAGGGTCTTCCATTGCAGGAAGGAAATGAATCTGACTCCAGGTTCTTAGAAGGCTAATTTATTTTATATACTTATATTATATTAAAATAATACTGTACTAAAGATTAGAGAGAGGAGACTTACAGAAGGCTTAACAAGTTACTAATGAAAAACTCGTGATTCTCCAGAGTCCTGACACAGCCTGGCTGTGACTGGTCTTTAAGTTAAAGCAATTCACATGTTGGATAAACAATCTCCAACCACATTCCAAAGCAGCAAAACACAGGAGAGAAAAATGAGATAATATTGTTCTTCCTTTTTCCCTGAGGCTTCTCAGCTTCCCAGAAGAAATCCTGGTGAAGGGATTTTTCCAGAAAATATGACAGTGACAGTCACCATCTCACCAGAGGTGTTTAAGAAAAGACTGGATGTGGCATCAGTGCCATGGTCTGGTTGCCAAGATGTGTTAGGTCATAGGTTGGGCTCAGTGATCCCCAAGATCTTTCCCAGCTTGATTGATTCTGTGATTTTGTGATCTCTTACTTGGGGGCCAAGATTTCCTTCTTACAGAGCTCTTGATGTTTATTTGTTCCATGCTCAGCGTAATATGTTTAGAAACTGGAAGGAAATCTGTGTACTATAATTCTGCTGCCTGTTCTACAATGATACAGTAAATTTAACTCACTGTGAACACAATTACCCATAATAACTCCATTTCCTGGCACAGAGCTGCATCTCCATCCCAGAGGCACTGTAAAATATACCCTTGCATTGGGCCTGGCAATTTCATTGGCTGCTGGTCAATATTTTCTTCTGAAAGAATTTTCCAACAAGACTTTTCACAGGTGGATATACTAAGTATATTCATTTATCTTGTAGGTAATAAATAAACCATGTATATTATATTAATTATACTTTATATTATATGATATTTAATATAGTATGTATTTTATATTAGATATTTATATTAATTATGTCATATATTATATAATATAGATAATATTATATATTATTTTCTATGTAATATATTTTAAATACTCTATATTATGTGTTATATTTTTGTTATAAATGTAATATAATATAATAATA
The DNA here is from genome assembly GCF_035770615.1 of Melospiza melodia melodia. Taxonomy (NCBI): domain Eukaryota; kingdom Metazoa; phylum Chordata; class Aves; order Passeriformes; family Passerellidae; genus Melospiza; species Melospiza melodia. The sequence goes on along the minus strand of NC_086204.1, from coordinate 5,762,622 downwards.
TATAATGATATATAATATAATAATATATAATGATATATAATATAATAATATATATTTCATTTCCACTCTATCATCCACATCTATTACACTGGGTAACTGAGGTATGACCAAGGTAATTTTGAAGTGAGCATTAGTAAACAAAATGGCAAGAAGTTAAACTTTAAAAAGATTTTAAAACAACCATTCCCAAAAATGTTGATCTAAGCATTTCACCCATAGTTGTGTTTGTTATTGAAAAGCATTGTCAAAATCAAGCCTTATCATGTTGAGAAAAAAAAATGTGCCTGAGGAACATCAGCAGGGAGCAAAGAGTATTAGTCACTCTTGAAAGGTAAAAAAAATAAATAAATGTGTAGAACCTAAGGCAAACAGTGACCTTAAAAAGGCAGAAATGGCAAATCTTTGCATGAAAATTTTCATGCTCTTGTAGCTTTTTGGTGACAACTACTCAAAGAAAGTTGGTGAAAAGTGAATTTCTGGAGCAGTTCTGTGAGTAGCAATGAATTTGTGTGTGTGAATGTGGAGATTTTAGCTATAGGAGCCATCATAATGTGTAACTGAGGAAAAAAATTATTCTTTTTACAAGATGAAAAGGTTAATTAGAGGTGAACGTGTGAAATGCATGAATTCCTATTACTGCATCAGCTGCTTTTTCAAGCTGAAAGTTTTAATCTGTTCTTCCAATGAGGGCATTGCAATGCCTTCATTGACTGGATTTTCATCCTGAATTCCATGTTCCTGAAGCTCTGTTTAAATGGCAATGCTTAGGAAAGCTGTTATTGAGAACTGGAGAAAACACTTTATTAGAAAATTAGGTTTTGTAATGCTGTGAAAGGGATCATAATGCAATTAAACAATCAGAAATTCTTTTGCTTGTTTTTCTTTTTTCTGTGAGTGAAACAAAAGGCTCTCACAAAACACTGAACTGATTGTCAGAGGTTTTTTTCTTAAACATCCTGGAACTGTGCACTTTGCTTCATTTACTATTATTTCAAGGATAAAACCTTATATAAAACATAAATAAAGAAACAAATATAAAAATTTGTGCAGGAAATACTCCTTGGAAACTTCTCTCAAGATAAAATAGATCTTAGTTTCATGCTAGGTTCTTGAGACATGTTACATGATTCAATTTAGAAGGATCCCTCTCCTAAAGAATAATTTGGAATTACCTAGCAAATGGCTCAACCAAATCTTCCTGATTTTCAGGAAGATCTTAAACTAAAGAAAAGCTTAAAAAGAAGCTACACCTGTATTGGAAAACTATTTATAAATGGTCATGGCAATTTAATCTCTATTAAATTTTATCACATGTATTCTCTAGATTTATAATTCTCTTTTTTTCCTGTTTATATTTGCATAAATGTTGTTACTTTCATTCTGAAGTAAATTCTAGGAAATCTTTTTGAATAGGACAAAAAAGATATTTTAGTTCTATATATATATTTAGTTATATGTATCTAGTTATATATAAATATGTAGTTTTATATATATATATATATATATACATAGTTATATATATATACATAGTTATATATATGTGTATGTGTATATATACAACTGAATTGGCCTGAATTGGTTTTATCTAATTGTTGCGACATCAAAAAGATTTTTGCAGGCTTTTAAACACAAACTACAATGAATTCACATAATAGTCTTTATCTTTTCAAATCTTTTGTTCCTGATTAGTGACAGTAAAACAACATAATTGTAAACATTTAGTTCTGATCTTTTGGGAAGTTATTTATGAGACAATGACAGTGGTAGGTTTCTGAAGTTGCCCTTACTACCCAAAACACTAGAAAGATATCATTTACATTATACCTGCTTTATAAATGCCTTTACAGGCAATACACGCCTTGAATAAGGAAATTCTAATCATTATTATATCATCAGGATAGATGAAATAAGTAATGTTTTACATTTTAATCCTAGAATATAGCACAGAGATAGAAATTACATAATTGGGTTTAAATGTATTTTGTAGTGGAAAAGCTGGTGGTGGGGTTCCAAATCCCCAAAGATGCTTTTTCATTTGATCATCTACATTGGAAGTCAAAAATTACGACAGTGACAGAGAGGAGCACCAACTCTAGAGTACTAATTAAAATGTACCAGCTCAATGGATCTTAGTTCATCTTCACATGGAACCTCATTAAGGCAAAATGATCTGTACAAATTAGTCTTTCCAAATAGAACCACTGGCAATTTTTAATGAGGTTTCCATGTAAAGCATCATCTGTCAAATTGCAAAACTAAACCAATCAAAGACATACCATGCTAGATTATGTCTCATGTCTATTTGTTTAATTGGGAGATTGGTTCATCTCTTTAATGCAATCTTGTGTTAGACATGTGACTTCAGAATTTAGTGACCTGCTTGCATCAATGTCAATATTTGGATGTTTAAAGAACAGTATATTTAAATTAGTATTTATAACCGTTAGCAGAATGGACTTTAATTTATGTTCTGTTCACATTCTAGGCAACTAATGTATTTCGTACTGTATTGTTAACAAAGCAGAATAATAAATCAAAAAAACCCTAAAAAATACAATTAGGAATAAATAAAGCTAAAAATAACTGGAAGATGCAAAGGCTGTCAGGTGCCAAATAAAACGAACAAGAGTTTAACACATTGTTGTAGTTTTTAAGGTAAAATGAGGAAAGAATTCAAACCTTAAAACATTTTTCTGGTTTTAAATAGTAGAATAAGAGATAGAGGGTCTTAATTCCACTTTACAGCTCCCCTCCTGCCCTGCCTATCCCATTCAGAGTGCAGCCTATCAGGGAAAACAAAGGGTGCAATGAATTTTTCCTGTAGATATTCAGAGAAAAACCCTCATTTTTCTTTTAACACAGGAAATGTCTTATAAGTCAAAAATAATGAAATGTGTTAGCAATTATATAAATTAGAGGAAAAGGTTACAATGACTGTTGGTGTCTTGATAGAGCAATCTGGAATGGACCTTGAGAGATTCTCTAATCCTTCTCTGTTTCAATCTGTATCATCCAGACCTAAAGGACTCCTGACAGATATTTTGAAGTCAGTTACAAGAGTTATTTACTAGGATAGAAAGGATGTTTACAACAGGCAAAGAAATATTAGTGCATCTTGACTTTAACTGTTTTGAAGTTATGTGGAACTGGTGGGTTTTATCTGAGATTATAAAAAAAAAATAGTTTGAACAGCAATTCAATACTTTGAAGAGAGTTCTGAGGAGAGCAGTAAGAATAATTACAACCACAAGAAATGTGTTTTAAGAAGGAAGACTTAGGCCTGAATAGCTTTACAGAGATCATGTGAAGTAGGTAAAATGCTGATAAAACATCTGCTAGAAATAGGCAAAATACCCATCTCCACATTGGATAGTACCAGAATCAGAGCTCTTAAACTGGATTAAGAAATTAAGAGATTTGTACTTTGGAGAAAGCATTCTGGTGGGAAGGATGGGTGGATTTTGGAGCAGATTGGAACACTTAGAGGAAACTGTTGATGTCTTTAAGGTTGTCTCATGAGGCAGAATTTTTATTGGAGCTCTTGGTAGTCTTTCTGGCTCTGCCTGTTGGAGTTTCTAAGGAAATTCCAGTCCAACACCAGCCTTTGGCAGCTTTCTGTGTATCATCAAATAATATATTCTGACATACACACCTGTGGAGTTTGCACACCCAAACTGCACTCTGGGTTCTCAGGTGTCTTCTGGAAGGAAAAATATATTCTGTGACAACTCAGGCACCCCAGCCTTGGAAGAACAACACAGGCTCCATAAATAGCTCTGTGACATGATCCAGAGCAATATGAAGTAATGGTAAAATCTGCAATTTAATCTGTAGCCATGTTTACTCTGGCAATCAAACAGCTTGTTTGTGCCTAATGAGGATTTTATTTTAGAACAATAAATTAATGCTGGTTCTGGCCAAATTACTTGATTCATTGCAGTAACAACAGTGCACTTTCTATAAATCATGGACAATTTTTGTTTAGCCTTTTTTGACCTTTGTAAAAGTCACTTGTCTTCTTACCTTATTAAAGCAATTTTGCTGAAAATATACTTTTGTTTTTTATTTCTACAACTAGCCCATCTGTTGTCACACTTAATATTTCTTATATTAACTTTAATGTATCACCTCCCACATACCGTTTCTGCAAGGTACAAATTGTCCTCCCTGATATTTTTAAGGCTTTTTTTTTAACTAGTAGTCTTTCAATCATTTTTTAAGTCATCACTCTTTCAGTTCTGATTCCTTCTCTAAATTTATATAGAGACCAAAAATTTTCTTTCCTGTGTTTAATTGTAAGAGTGTTCTCAAAGTAGTCTCACAGATTTTAAAAGGAGCCAGGGTCCTCCAAAACCCAACTCAGTTTTACTTATAAAAAAATAACTCAATTTTCTTTATAAGCAAAGTACTAAGCTCACTATTGCTATTTGAGGTAATCTTATAACACACACATATCCCAATTTAATTGCAGAGATGTTTGATTTAGATGGCAGCCTTTCAGTTTGAAGTAGGAATAGAAGATCAGTTTAAAATATGACAAAAGACAATATAAAGCAAGACCAGGAGCTAGAGTTACAAGGGTAAATTACCTAATTTGTTTTCAGTTAAAAATTTAGTTGTAGGAACCCTACTGAATAAAATACACAGTAGAAAGTGATCCTTTCCTCCAGTTCACTGACAGATTATTGTATCCCAGTAATGTTAAAGTATAATTTTAATATAGAATATATAGTTTTTAAATTTTTCATGTTTATAAAACATTTATTTATAGTTCTGCCTTCCCATTTATCTCAAATCAATATCATGGACGAAAAAAAAAGGTTTTTCTATACAAGAAAAGAGAAAAAGTATTTATGTGTGACCAAATAATTTATTACACAGCAGGATACAAACTCAGGGATTTTTACTTCCAGCCTGCTTTAATCTTTGGGTTAACTTCATTTTAGTATAATAACGTATTTCCCTGAAAAATGGAAAATTTAGCAGAGTCCGTACAATCTTCTAACTGATTAATTTGAACTATTTTCAAAATTCAGTACGTAACAAAAATAAGAACTTAAAATTGCCCTCATAAAGGCTCTGAAAAAAGAATAGAATTGTCTACAATGAGTACATGAACAAGTTCAGCAACTCCTAATAGTTATTGTAAATGCCTAAATCTACACCCTGATTAAGTACAGAGACACAAACTGAATAACTTCAAAGAAATATTTAAGTGTTCAGAATTCTTTAGAAATGGTATCATCTTTAATTACAGCTTTCATTAAAGCACAATTGCTGGTGTGATGTGTTCAGAGCTTCAGTTCCCTGCAGGCCTGAGATTGGGTATAAACCCTGAGATCTGAACATTAACTTTGGCTTCTTTCTCCTTCCTTCATTCACACAGGGCACATTGTTTGCTGGCTTCCAGGTTATTTTTTAATCTCTTTCTACCAGTGAAAATAACCAGTTAGCATGCTCAGTTTTTCCTTTTTATCTCTTCTTTTGGACTTCCCATTGTAATGAGCTGTTCCACCCCTGAGCTCAGGTGAGACCCCACCTGCAGAGCTGCCCCAGCACAGGGAGGAGCTGGAGCTGCTGCAGAGAGCCCAGGGCAGGCACCAGGATGGGCAGAGGGATGGAGCAGCTCTGCTGGCAGGGAAGGCTGGGAGAGCTGGGGTTGTTCACCTGGAGAGGAGGAGCTTTGGGGTGAGCTCAGTGTGACCTTGCAGTGCCTGAAGGTGTGGTGGGGTTTGCAGGGGTCCCAGGATGAGGGAAAAGATGAGACCCTTCACTCCACGTTTCAGAAGGCTTATTTATTATTTTATGACATACTATATAAAAGAAAATTATATATTAAAACTATACTAAAAGAATAGAAGAAAAGATTTCATCAGAAGGCTAGCAAGGAAAAAGAAGGGAATGGGATGATAATAAAATCTTGTGACTGACCAGAGAGCCCGAGCCAGCTGACTGTGATTGGCTATTGATTAGAAACAACCACATGAGACCAATCACAGATGCACCTGTTGCATTCCACAGCAGCAGATAATCATTGCTTACATTTTATCTCTGAGGCCTTTCAGCTTCTCAGGAGAAAAATCCTAGCAAAAGGATTTTTCTTAAAATGTGTCTGATACATGAAGACACGACAGGAACCATGGAGAGTGACTTGGGACAAGGGATGGAGGGACAGGACACAGGGAATGGCTTCCCACTGACAAAGGGCAGGGATGGATGGGATATTGGGAAGAGATTCCTCCCTGGGAGGGTGGGGACACCCTGGCACAGGGTGCCCAGAGAAGCTGTGGCTGCCCCAATATTTTAATATTGTTATTGTATCAGCATAACTCTCCTGTGTTTCTTTATTCTTTAAACTCAATGAGATCTCTATTTCTAAAGCTGATTGATTTTAGTTGTTTACTTTGGATTGTTTATTTTTATTTTTTTTCCTTAGCTTCGGTTCCTGGAAAACAGCTGAAATCCATGCTAAGGCAATAAGAATTGTGAATAGCCTGCCTATACTCTGCCCAAACCTACTTTCTAGAAAAAAGTGCATTGCCTGTGCTAGCAGAATAGCCCACATGCATGGTAACCTTCCTTTGCATAGTAACAATGTTCACCTTAATTTGTATCATCTAAACAAGCAAAGAAAGTTAACGAAATACTAAGGTTTAAAAAAATCCCAGTTACTCACATTGCTGACATTGCTAATAGAAAAAAGTAGTTTAATAATGTTTACATTGAAATCCTGATGAGTACAGAATTGCAAAATTAATTTAGCATTAAAAACCTTATTAAAATTAAGACATTTTAAAATAGATCTACAGCAGCAGCTATGATTCTCTGTGTGGGAGAAGGCAGTTGCTGAGGATTTCTGTGAACTCTGCAGCTGGCACAGCCAACTACAATTCCCAGGACAGCAGCAAATGATGTGACAGATTAGTTATTTCAGCAGCCATGCAATAAAAGTTACTTGTGGATTCATAGAAAAGTGCCCTTTCAAATGACCAATCCATCCCATTATGGAGAAAAATCAATGCACCTTGTGCCTTTCAGTTTATTTACATTTCTTTGCATTTTAAGGTGACTTTCCCTGTAGCTGTTTGCTCATTATAAAACTAAAACAATGTTATTTGTGTATCCTTTGGTTGCTGAAGGTAAGAAGGCTAAACAGCATTGCATTGATAGGAAATGAGATGATTGGTGACAGGTTTCTTTCTAATTGATGTAAAGTTCAGGAAATAAAATATTCACACCAGTCAAGGTCAGCCCCTCCCTTCCAGTCCTAGGGTAACAGAAAAGTTTTACTTTTCTACTTTATGTTTTTGAGCCCTGGCCACCAGGCCAGCCCTGAGGCTGTGCTTCACACCTGAGGTCAGCATTTCACATAGAGTGTATCAAGGTCTAAACATCAAACATCAATCTCTTATTGCATTTAAATGTTTTTTTTAGGTTTACAATATTTTATGTCTTCTGAAAAAAAAAATATTCTGAAAATTACTGAATTAATCCTGGAGAACTCCCTGTGATCCGTTTAATCTGATTTTGTGAATTACAGATGTATGATTCTGATATTGAGATTAGCAAGTATCTCTAAACATCAGGAATTCTTATTCAGCATCCACCAAAGTTTTAGAGATTAGTCCATCCCCCCACCTGTTTGTTTAGCCTGGCCCTTGTACCTCTGGCCATGAAAGACTCTCAGCAGTGACAGTTTCTTCCTTTCCTTTCCCTTTTCTTTTCTTTCTCTTTGCCTCTTTTAATATTAAATAAAATATATCAAGTATTTTTTTACACCAACACCTAACTTCATTTAGTTTCAATCATGTTTTTTTTTTGGGTATACTTCAAACCATTCTGGGTTAAATCCCTTTTATTCACTGAGGTTTAGTTTCCTCTGGTCTTGTGTGTTTAAACCAGTTTGTAACAGGGAGGAATAGAACAGACTAGTTCAGCTGGAAGGCAGCTAAAATAATCATCTGATCCAGCTGCTGGCACTGAAGGGCTGGCCAAAATGTAAAGCAAATTAATGACTTTTTAATTTCCTTTGTGATGGCAGAGGATTCTGGGCTCCCCAAATGAGCAGTGCCCTGTCCACAGTGTACAGCCTGATCAATTTGATATTGGATTGAATTTCTTTGTGCATACACTCATGTGCAACTCTTCATATGTCAGTCTTTAGTGAAAAATATAAATTTCAATAGCGAAACGGTCTATTTCAATTTTAAAACTGTCCAATCCCAACTTTAAACATTAGATGGAGCAAACCTATTCACCAAGCAGATCATTCTCCAAGGGTTTGGGCTCCCCTGGGGAAGTCAGTTCCCCAGATACTGTGGGAATGGCTCTTTCTAATTGCAGAGATTATGAGGTAAAATCTTTAAAACACAAAACAGAGTTCCTCTTTCTTCTCTACTCTCCACTGAGTGCAAGAATTACAGCCAGCAGAGTGTCAGGTCTTAAGCTGCATTAGCCACCTCTATAAAGGGAAATAATATACTACTCTTACTGTCTAAAGCAATTACTTCTTATAAAGTAAGTATTTCAATTATTATTGGGTTTTTTTAAATCCTATTTTGCACAGCAAAACACATATATTCAAAATTATATCACTAAAGATTCAGAAGAACAAAGAGCAATTTTATTAATCAAGTGGCAGGAATTTAACTACTGGACTGCATGTGGGATGTTTTCTGGAACATGCATTTGTCAGTGAAAGAAATAAAATTTACATATCTGAATTTAATACCACTGAAATCTGCCAAACAGGTATTAGAATGACTTAATTTAGCGTTTTCTTAATACATTCTTGCTAGCATTTCCAACATGCATCTTTACTAATGACTTAAGAAACAAACAGAACACCCCAGCTAACCTCCAGTAATGAAAGCACACATGGCATTTTAACTTTTTTCACAAATTTGTTTAAATAACAATAAAAAAATTTTTTTTAAAGGCCTGAAGAGGTATTTATGCTTCTGAAACTGCAGGAGAAGATCTCATACACTTTTCTAAAATGCAAGGATGCTTGCTGAGAATTCCAGTAGAAACCTGTCATATGTATTGTTTTTTTAGAAGTTTAAAAATCTTAGTGTGTCCAAGATAAAACTGAAAATCAACCAGTTTCCCAATACACTTGAGCCTTTGGATAAGAGGTCTGTAGCCAACATAAAAATTTGATACAGATAAATCTTCAAATTTATCAATGAAAAAACCCCAGACAATATTAGCAAATTAGAATGCCCAGCAAGTTCCTGTGGTAAAAGCCAGAATGGGTCCAGCTCTTATCTTTCTTCCTTTTTAGGTTATGGTTTTTTTGGGGGGTTTTGTCGTTGGTTTTTTTGGGGGTGTTTTTAGAAATTGTATTTAAATTCCTGGGAATTTATTAAAATCTAAAAGTCATTACAGTTCTGTAGCTCTGCAGGTGCCTACTGCCATCTTGTGTACTTTTGTTGCCATGTGAATGGACATGTCTTATAACTAAAAGGTCTACCAAGGTGTAAAAATATATTAAAGTATATATTTAGGATTTAGTGGATAAAGCCAGTCCACATATTAAGGCATGGACAGTGAAACTGGCAGAATTGGAAACACCCGTATCATTTAATCTCTTAAAATGTAAATGACTGAAAGTGTTAAGTTCTACATTTATAGTGATAGTCTTTCCAGCTTAAAATCTTTCAAACATTTTTTCCCTGTTGTTTGGGAAATTCTGACTTGTGGAAATCTTATTGACACTGGTTGTTCATGTTCAACTTAAGCTATTTCTTAAATCCTAGCCTCCCCAAGCAGAAGAAAAAATTATTGTTTAAAGGAAACATTTTGGTCAGACATTATTCTCATAAATCCATGCTGGCTTCTTCCAACCACCTTCTTCTGTACTTTGTGCTTGGAAAATATTTACTGACTTATTTTCTCCATCTTCTAAATCACTCAGCAGGTCAAATGCAGCTATCCTTACATCCAGGGCTGTAACTTTTTCCCACTTTCCTACTCAAATATCCCAACTGCCATGGCCAGTCCAGGAAAAATTATCACTAAGCTTCACATCCCAAACATCTCCTCCTTACTTATGAGATCCACCAAAGCACTTCCACTCATTTTCTCCTTGACCTGACCTTGGTGTCAGGAAGTTGCATCAATGCACTCCATAAATACCCTGAATTTCTGGTGGCCACCACCACAGTGATATCTTTGAAGTTTAAGTCCTTAAGGACTTCCAGGCCCCTGAAAACCAGAGCTATCAATACACAGCTTCTTCCTTTATTTTTCTCTGCCTCTTCTTTTCCTCCTTCTTTGTCATCACAATGTGCCAGGACTGGGTAATAATTGACACAGACTCAGAATATTTACAGAAGGCTGATCATATATTATTAAGAAGCCCATTATTTTTATACCCTAATTCATTACAGGTGGACTTGATTGGTCCTTTAATTAAAACACCGTCACCACTAGCTAATTAAGAAAGCACCCTTTGGTAAACAAATCTCTGTAACACATTCCACATGTTCCCAATACCAGGTATAGCAGGTTAAGATAAGAATTGTTTCTCTTTTCTTTTCTCTGATCTTCTAGCAGTCTTTCCCAGAATGATGTCTGGGAAACTTGTGTTTCTCTCTGTGCCACATTTCTTTTTCTCTTTCTTTTCCTTTCCTCTTTTTTTTTTTTTTTTTTGGGGGGGGGGGGGGGTAACATTTTCTCTATCTGGCCAAGTTGCGGAGGGGAGTGATGGAGCAGCTTTGTTGGACACCTGGCCTCCAGGCAGGGTCAAACCACCACAAAAGCACTTTGACATCCTAAGGTAAGGAGTAATACAGAAAATATTATTTTACACAAGGGTTGCATTTCTTCAGGAGACATTAAGTGTAGTTGTAGAATATCTGGTCTGACATACAGATACATGTGAGTAGTATAAAACACTTCTCTACCTGCCTTGTTAGTTTGTCTGCTAAGAGGGGATGAGCAAAATCATCCAGGAAATATCTTAATTGAAAAGTAGAATGAGCAGGCATGTGTGGGATTTGTCAAAATTTCAAATGCTGTGGTTATGATATTTTAGATAACTTCACAAAAAGCTGTATTTAAATATGAATGAAAACACAACCAAAATTAAGAAAATACTATAAAATTTTTCTCAGACATTATATTGCAGACAAAAAGAACATTCAATAATTGGATGTATTGTCAGGGACTACAACACAGATTAGAAAGAATTTTGATTTATTTTAGAAAGGAGGTTCACAAACTGGTAATTCACAATTTATCCTGTCAGGCTGTAAACAGCATTGTTGAGATAGAAAAGGTTGCTTCCATCATGGAGTGAGACAGACAGGCAGTTATCTCTTTAGTTATATCTCAAGTGTTTACATTTAAATCCATTGGAATCAATGTAAAAATGACAGTATTATAGCTCTGGACCTCAGCTAGGATAAAAATGAGAAGACAACCACCTCTGACTCAAAAGTTAGCTACCTGATGTATTAGGACTCATCCAGTTCAATACTTCAAATGAGAGAGATTACAGTGAGGTTGAAAGACAATAATGGGGAAATCTATGATCTCAGATTTCAAAGTCTGATTCATTGTTAAGCCCAGTGATGTCTGACATGTTTGGAAGGGAGAAAGTGGAATCTCAGAGCTTAAATTCATGCACAGGTGATGTTTTGTTCAAGAAAATTCCCTCACAGAAGTAACACACAATATCCTTATAGAGTGAGCAGGACCTTGTCACTGGAAAAATCTCTTTGCCAGGATTTCTTCTCCTGGGAATCTGAGAAGACTCAGAGAAAAATGAAAACATTATCTGATTGCTTCTTTTGTGTTTTGTTGCTTTGGAGTGTGGTTGGAGATTGTTTATCACCCAGGTGGTTGATTGGTTTCATGTGAATTGTTTTGACTTAAAGACCAATCACAGCCAGCTGTGTCAGGACTCTGGAAGCAGCCACAAGTTTTCATTATCATTCTTTTATACCCTTCTGTTTGTATCCTTTCTCTATTCTTTAGTATAGTTTTAGTGTAGCATTCTTTAATATAATATAAGTACATAAAATAATAAATCAGCCTTCTAGGAATATGGAGTCAGATTCTCAATTCCTCCTTCATCCTGGGAACCCAGCAAATACCACAGGACTCACTTCCACTCTTCTTGGTCTTTAGGTACTAGAGGCAGCAGCACTGGAAAAGCTGAATTCATCCAGAATTCAGATGTATGCATCATTACCAATTCTTTCCTAGATTATTTGACAAGTAGTCAATCTGCTTTAAAGCTTTAGCTATTATGTTTATGGAGCTGATGGATGAGGGCCAGAAATACTCAAACTCACTGTCTGTCACTCTGTGTCCATGAGCATCCCCAGCCATTCCACTCCTCCTGCATCGCTCCTGGAGAATTCCTCTCCTCTTCATTCACTCTTGGTGCTGAGATCTTGAAATCCTCTCTTAAAAATAACTCTTCTAACTAGACTTTAGTATCAGCTTTTCTTCTACATTGTATTTTTTTCCCCTTTGGAGCAGCTTTACTTAGCACTGCTCCAAACCAAACTCCAAATACTCTATACATCTAAAAAGGAGCAGGATCTTGACCTGTCAGTGTACCTCTGTGGAAAATCAATTTCTTAGATCCAATTATTGCAAACATGTTTTTAACAGAGGGGATTCCCCCTTCTATACCTCTGATTTCTTCTTAATATTGTTTTTTACATTAGCCTTTTTATTTTCAGGGATCATCAACTATTCATATCTGTATAATTTATGACACAGCTATGTCCTAATCTCAGTTTAACCCTTTTAAGTGTGTATTTTGAATTAATTCACCTAATTAGATTAATTTTTTAATGTACTCTATGCAGACAGACACCATAAAGTCCTTCAAGAGGATAAACTATTTTGTTTCTGTAAAACAATGGTCTTGTTGAAGGCAGTATAAAAGAATACATCTCCTGATTTAATTTATTTCTTAAGAAAAAAGGGGGCAATTAGTTATGTATTACTGTCTTAAATTAAAATGAGAAAATAGATTAAATTACTTGGTTTTGTCTTTAACTGAGGACTATTTTTTTTTTAATGGAAATAACTCTATTTATTCAGAATTACACTTTAAACCTCCTATGCAATCTGTCCAAATAAATCCATTTCTTTGTTAATCTGGTGTTTAATGGAGACTTCAAACCTTGAAAATATCGCATCTTTCTGATATGATATTGCTATGATCAGCATGTGACTGGAAATATTCCAGTCACCATCCTGCAAGAGTTCAAAAATGTTTTTGTGGAACTTGAGGATGTGGTTTCTTGGTGAACATGGTGGTGGTGCTGGACTTGATGATGGTCTTAAAGGGCTTTTCCAAATTTAATGATTCTGTGATTCTAAGTCAAGGAATATCAAAGTCAAATTTTTCAGTACTCTGAGTTGAAAAATTTTCTGATCCATTAGGGATGTGAGAGGGTTTTTTTTTTTTTTGTTTTCCTTTATTTTTTTTTTCAAAAAGGACTAAAACAAACAAAAATCTTAATATTGTAGGAAAAGAAGTCTGAAGTCCAAGGTCATGATGTTGCTCTGGAACTTGGACTGCTGTCCTGGTCATAGTGACAAATGTTCTGGTACTGGGAAATAGCTTTGAAATTATTTTACCTTGTGAGGAAAGCACTGCTGTTGATGCCTAAAGATTTTTACCCTTTTCATATATTTGTTGTTTGTAGATTGTTAATATATAGTTGTATCATTTCTAGATTTTGTTTGTTTGTTTTCAGAATCAGTTTTAAAGGTATAAACCTTTTTTTTTGTTAAATAGATGGGGATATTATTTCGTTAAATAGAATGGGGATATTATTTAGTATTATAAAGTTACTTTAAAACATTTCATTTTTTATTTCTATATTGTCTATTATTAAAACTAATATGTTTATATTCTATATTTTATATTCTATATTTTATATTCTGTATTTTATACATTTTTTCTCCTCAGAAAGGTAATTAAAAGTAAAAGCTCGTTACCTCTACTAGAATTTATGGTTGATTTCAATTAAAAGAAAAATAAAATTATTAAATTTTACTTTTCAAAAACTCCATTGGGTTTTATAATTTGTTACATTGGGTTGTATAGAACATCTGTATACAGCAAATTTTGCTTTCCAGTTGTGACTGTGGCTGGAAAGAGCATTCACCCCAGAGGATGGAGTGGTACCCACAGAGCCCTCCCTTCTGCACAGGCTGGAAATCAGGGCAGAAATTTAGAAATATTAACTGGCACAAACCCAGACATAGAGCTGTGGGCTGGAGAATGAGAAAGTAACGGAAAAAAGCCAGAAAAAAAGGATTTTTAATGCCAGCTGAGAACTTCCATTATCAGGTCTTGAACCTGCCTCAACCAAAGCTGGCTTGGCATGACATTTCAATTAAAAGTTGAGAAGACCTGTCACTGATAGAGATGAGTAGTTTTTAATTAAATATCTCTTGAAAGATCCTGTGAAACAAACTAGGGCAAAGTTCTTCCAATAGGCTAAATACAGAATAATGAGTGCAAAATACAGCTTAGTGCAGCCTAATTATTCACTAGCTAATTTCCACAATTACCTTTTTTCTTCCTCTTTTTAAGAATTTAGATGCAATATAAGGAACAGTGCACTGAAAACACCAAGTCACCATCCATTACTGAAGATATGCTACCCAAACTAAAAGGAATAATGCCCCTCAGTTGTAACAATAGGATTTAGGTGTACTTCGGCACATAATTCCATTCCACTTTTCAAGAAAAAAACATGACTGTACTGCCAGAATAATCAGCATTTCAACGTATCTCTGAAAAAGAAAAGTATTTCCCTACAAAGTACTTGTGTGGTTAGATCACCCTTAATAGAGTTCATGTGGGGGCTTCAGCTTTATTAATGATTTAATCTGACAGATTAAAAAATAAATGTGCAAATCAATATTCATGAAGTAGACACATACCAAGTTCATGTCATGGATTTTTATTTACTTTTACATTTTATTCATTTACATTTCCTTTATAAGACATGCTTGCTACAAAATATCTTTCCACTCACACATAAAAAAGGAAGTTAAAAACCACTAAACACTGACATATCTAATATTATCTCAAATCTCAGAATTCCTGTGTCAAGTAGAAACACAAAATAGCATAAAACTTCTACTAGTGGCAGCTTCTTCTCCATAAAATTTGCTTTGCCAGCCACTTAATCTCTCCATAATTAGGCAATCCATTGGTAACATGTGGTTAAACCAGAAATTGATGTTGTAGTTAATAGTTTGTATCGAATTATTGCTGCAGTAAGCAATCAAGTCTTAAAAAGGCAACTTTATTTTCTGGTGTTAAATAACAACATGAAGTTATTCAATCCCTGTTTATAGAAAACTCTTAATTCTCAACCTTCCTTAATTCAACAGATAAAACAGTAACTGCAGTTTGAGATAACTTTAGGGCCAAATGATGTCAAAAGACATTTTATCTCTCTGCCACTAGGACTTGAAATGATAAGGCGTTGAGTGAAAAGAGAAGTGAGCAGAGAAAATCTGCTGGGAGAAAATCACATGTCAGAAACTTTTCTGACAGAAAACTCATCTCCTGGAGGGACAGGCAGTGGTTGGCAGCACCTTTGAGCAGCAAAGCTTTGTAAACACCCCTTTAGCTCCTCTCCCCACTCAGTTACCTCTCACTCTAGTGCCAGCCCCTATTTGGGTGTGATGCTTATATTCACTCAGTATCACAGCTCTGGGTTATGAGCTCCAGAGAGACACGAAAATGTTCCGTTGAATTTGTCTCTGGGTTGAGCTGTTCATCAACAGACTATATAAAATGACTTAGCAGCTGGTATTTATGGTAGATAATAAAATCTGAAGGAAAACAATGATGAGGAGTTTGTAATATGCTGAATTATGTGCCAGAAGTGCAGATAGCTTGGATGTCTCTGCAAATGTGACAATGGAATAACAAACCAGTGTTTCCTGACTTTTGACAGATAAAATGAATTTTTGAACTTGTGAATTGGGTTATTACATTGGCCACCTTCTTCCAGTGTGGAATAATTCTATGAAGAGAGTTGGAATATTACAGTTAGAAGGAAACTTAAGGAGCTTTACATCTTTTTCAGTTCTCAATACCAGTGAAAAGTCCTGACCTTGCATTTCAATATACTCCAGTTTTACACACACTTTGTGTACTAGAGTGTCATCAGCAGCTACATACACAGAATTTTAGCAGTTCTTGTGCCCAGAATGACTTCTGCAGTTCCGTTTGAAATAGAAAGAACTGCTGGATTAATATACAAACAGTTTGGTAAGTGAAGGAGAAGTGGAAGAGAAGTAAAGTGAACAAGTGATGCAAAGGTTTTCACTCATGACTCTTCAGGAGCAGAGCAATGCCCTGACAGTTCCTAAGAAAATGATGGCTAAACCTCTTTTCCAGTCTTCTGCAACTCTTGAATCAGTAGACAGGTTTAGATCTCTTTTATTTAATATCCCAGCAGTGACAGGTGAAGAACATTTCTGCAAAACAAGTTGTCAAAAAGCACAGTGGCTTAAGCATTAGGCCAAGACAAATGATTGGGTTGTGAGCTTCCTTTCAGTCCAGCTGAGATCAACAGCAGCTCTCTGATCCAGTGGATGTGGTGCAGGTTACACATTGTATAAATGGGCTGTCAAGACGAAAAATAATGAGTGAATATGTATTCATATAAACATGGTAAAGCTCTTCCCTATGAGGACAAACAAATAAAGTAAATTATTTCTCAGGAGAATAAAATCTGGCTTTCTGGAGAGAGGTAAAATGCATTACAAGGGCAACATATTTTGGTCCTCAAAAACAAACACTCTGCATGGGAATGAGATCTACTGATCTGACCACAACTTATGTTGACAGCAAGAAGCCTATAGGTTTATTCTTCACAAATAAATAAATCTTGCAGCAAAATTCTATGTAAGATAAATTTAATGTTCAAAAATGGGTGAGTGCTGCATTTTGAAGGCTAACAAAATATTCCTTAAAAACCTTGTTATATTCCTTCAAATAAACCTTCAAATATGCCTTGAAAACCTAAGTATCTTGTAGCATTTTTTAAAGGATGTTTTGAAAAAATAGGAGAATATCACTATACATGTGTGTAAATGCTGTAAGCTAACTGTAAAAATTCCATTACCAAGCAGTCCATTTTTTGCCTATTGCCTTTAATTTTACCAATTCTAATTACTAATTCTAATTTGAAGCCCTGCAGAAGAGAACAAGGCACCAGGGACTCCCACAGCAGTGCGTTCTGAAATTGGAACCCCATGTGTTTTGAACCAGGCATTGTACTGTTTTGGTTTGTGTGGGTTTTTTCCAGTGGATGATTTCTTTCTTTCCCTCCAGTTTAATGGGGCTGTGTTTGACTTTCATGATAATTTAAGAGTCTGATTGATTTAATATAGAATTTTCACAACTCTTGGTAAAGTCTTATGGCGCCAAAATGTTGGCATTTATAATCAAGACATAAAGTGGCAAATGGTCCAGAGATATTTTTCTGTTCGAGAAAGGAACACAATCCAGTGGTAGCCACTGTTGGAAATCCAGTGCTCCTTTTCATTAATGATTTATTCTTGGTTAAGCAACCAAGACACGTGGGGGATTTCCATGATTGCAGGGGAATTCAGGACTGAATAGATTGATTAAAGAGAAGCATTGTGTTTAGTGGGAATTGAGATTAAATGTTTATAAAAAACGAATTGTCAACATAAGTCTATAAACTGTACACTGATAAAATGGCTTGGTCTAGCAATACAATAATGCAAAGAAACAAGCCAAAAGGAATGTTTTGCTATTTTGCAATTGTGATACCTCTCTGTGTAAAGAATTTCATTTCATGGGTTTTTTAAATCTTGGTCTCCATGTTTATTTAATGCAGGATGATTTTTGCAGAACTTTTAGGGAATATATACATTATTAGTAGCATCATTTTTTGGGGGATAGTGTATTGCTCACTACCACCTCTGTTTGTATTTTTTTAGGACCAAGTAAAAAGGAAAATATTTTAAAAGAGATCAGTGCCTGTAACACCATTGGTATGTTCCTATGAAAACCTCTCTTTCCAATTAGATCACTTTTTTATGAGCACCTTCTCCTTAGTACCTCTACATATTTCTCTTATATATTTAGTCTGGAAAACAATGATGATTCATATTTTAAAGTTATCAAAGAGTTTTTACAAAAATAAGTAAACGCAGGACAGGATAATGGTTTATCAGCTGCCCTAAAATGTTTCCTATTAAAAATCCTTGTTATGAGAACATGTTTTCACATATCAATTCTTTCAGAGTTTGAAGATTGTGTTCCCTTAATTGAATGCACTGAGACCTTTGACTGTTATTCCAGTCAGTCAGTACCACAGTCTCATCCCCATTACCTCTTCCTTAGTGAAAATTAAAGCATGGTATTGATTTCGGAGCCTTTTCTTTTAAAGGGTAACTTTATTGTCAAATGCCACTATAGCAGATCATCTCCCCTTCTTCCTTATTTTTTTTAATTAATATGACCACAAAATCTTTCCCCATCTGTTTCAACATCTTTTTTTTAACACTAGTTTATCTTGATTGAAGCAATGTACAAATTCTCTTTCTCTTTTTGATTTTAAGGTCTGTTTTAACATCTTTTTTCCAAAGACTAGTTTCTCTTGATTGAAGCAATGTACAAATTATCTTTCTCTTTTTGATTTTAAGGCACATCTTCCTTCAGCCATTTATTTTATCACTGCCTGGTGTTTACCCCTAACAAGATTACAGGAGGAGTTACTCATCTCCTCACTTTCAGAGTCCTTTCTTATATTGCTTTCCCTCTTGTACATGGTATGAGATTAAAGAAGTAATATATATCTGGAAATGAAAAATCCTATATAACTTTAAGCTCCTTTGTTTCCTTCATCAACTTATTCCCTGAAACTCTCAGAGGCTGACTTTGTGAAATGAAAAATGTCATCTAAAATTTAAAAAACAAAAAACAAAAAAGAAAAAAACAAAAAAGCCAACAATCCAAAGGAACAACTCTATGCAGCTTATTTTATCTATTCTAATAGTAAATGAGAAGTTTTCCTACAAACTGTCCACTTGTTAAAATTAAATCTGTACTACCATTAGCCCTCTTTATATTTATTAGATTATCTGAGATTTGGAGCAGCTTCAACAGTAATTCTCATTTAAGAAGATTATTATTCTGTATGTGAAACACTAGTTTTCTCCCCTAATTGTAATTTGGTTGGGTTCAGTTAATCAAAACCAGTGTTACTGAACCAGTGAATATCCTGCAACACATTTCTGATATACAGGTTTCTGCTCACAGCAGCACTAAAATTCTGTCTTTCTGACTTCTTTCTTTCCTTGCCTAATTTATGTGTTCCTGCCTAATAAAATCAGGCAAAATATTTATGTAACTCTCTTCTAGACATTTTTCCCACCATGACATTTTCTAAAGTTCTTTTTAGCAGTCATGGTATGTTCAGACTCTTAGAAAGCCAGTACATCAAATACTCAAATGCTACATATTCAGTCCATTTTTCTGGGGTTTTAGAGGTGTTCAATGCCCAAATGATCTATAAACTTTTAGCCCTGATCCATGAGTGTTATTTGATCTGAAGTTTTCTACTCTTTTATCCTTTGGGATCTCACCCAAAATTACTGAAGTTTATGGGCAATATTTGTGTTTCTGATTCCCAGATATCTAGCCTTGCTCTCTGACAGTTGATCTATTTCCCTGGATATTTGATGATTTAACCTGTTCTGCTGGGTAGTTTATTGTTTTTTGTTTCTTTTGACCCTTAACCTGTCTGTTAGGATACAGCTGGAACTTTGGTGGAGGACCAGGCATGTTTGTATCTCAAACATTATGTACAGAAAACTATTCACAACACCAGAGGTTTATGTCCAGAAAGGAGACAGAGGAGTGGGATAATTCATTGTGGGGGAATTTTGGAGGGAATTAGAGACAGGACCTCTGAGTTGTTTTTAATGATGTTGTTTATTTTCTTATCTTCTATGTAGGCAGGAAGGGTGAATTAGGTTCATATTGTTACAGCATGGTTCAGAAGGTTCCAAGACCCTTTGTTAAAAGACCTTTTAAGGAGTTATTGACCAATAAAAAACTGCCAGTAAGGATATTTATGGTTTTGACCCAATCCTTAAATATTTTATCTTACGGATTTATGTTACAGTGTAAGCTTTCTTAGCCAATCATGTTATGGCACACAAACCTACAGTACTGCATTCTAAACTCCTTGTTTACCTCTGCAACTACTTTTATTTTTTCTATATCTTAAACCCTTAAACTCTAAACTTTCCTTTACCTAATGTGTCTCTGTTTTAAACTTTAAATCCACATTCTTGCTTCTAGCACCTGAGTTTGGAAACCTTCCCAAGGTCTCAGATCAAATTCTGTGTTTAATTCTAAGTTTTGGCTTAGAGGCCCAAAGTTCTGAGAGCTCCTTGCATTTCAGATTCCAACAGAGGAGTCCTGGAAATTTATTTGAATAAAGGCAAAGAGCCTGCTGGGGTGAACAACTTCCTTTGTTCTTTCACACCCTCAGCTCCAGAACCATCCACACAGCAGGATCGAGTGAGATCTAAGGACTGCTGATAATCTCTGTTCTCTCTCCCTTTTCTGACTATTTCTCTCCTCCTTGCTTTGTCTGGGCACAGCAGGGCTCCCATTCTGTCCACACTCCCTGCTGAGCAGGGTTAGGTGTTCAGATTCAGCTTTGCTTTGTGAGCCTGTTAAAAAAATAATGTGAATTTGTGTTTATAAAGGGAAGATATTTGGAGTGATACGTAGTCAAGGTCCAGGAAAAAAACAGACTGCAGATCTTCATACTTTAATGTTGGGTGTATGGAAACATGAACAATTTGGCTGCTGTTAGGATCACTTTGGTAAATTGTTTTCTGCATTAATGACACAAAGTAAGAATTAATTATAACAATTAGAATGATTGAAGTGTAATATAAGATGGTTGCTCACTTTTGTTTTGGACTAAATGGAGCTGGAGAGGTGAATATATTCGTGCACTGTCAGTGATTAGAGTTGTTAAGGGACAATAATAGTAGAAATCAAACAATAAAAGACCTTCAGATGTAATTGTTTCTTCATTAATGACATTTTATGCTAATTTGTCAATGGTTCCTGATGGAACAATCACAGCCTTTTCTGTAATTGCTGAGTACAAAATACTATATGTATTTATTATGGATGAGAATTCAAGCAGACAGTGTTAAGGGGTTTGTTCCCCATCACTTTTTCTTTTCTTCTAACTAGTTATCCACTTTTAAAGCAAAAGTACAAGAAAAGGAGAGAATAGAGAAAAAAGAAGAGAAAGAGGAAAGAGAAACTGCAAGAGTTACTACTGCATAGGCAGGTTTGAGAAAAGAAATAACATTTTGTTTCAGCCCAACAAGATTGTGGAGTAAAACAAAAGGTAAAATTTTAATTCTCTTTCCTACTGGTTGTTATCTATGTGTTTTGTTTAATGGGTTCATTGCACCTGTTAAGTGTTTTTGGGAATCAGGGTTGAAGATGTGGCCAGAAGGTGAAGGGGGATGAGAGGGAAGTGGAAGAGAAGAGCAGGAGGACACAAGAGAGTGCAAGTTCCAATGGAAAGGGGACAGCAGCCCCAGGGTAAAAAATGTAAACATTTAAGAAAGGATGTGTGTGCTGACCTCTCAGGGGAGAGACAGACACCCAGCTCAGCTGACTCTTGACACAAATAGTTTTCCTTTGAGGACTTTACCCCCTCTCAATTGTATAAAAAAAGTGAGTTATTCCTAACACAGGAAATTCAAATTACTGTAAGCATATCTGTTAAAAAGTACCATTGAAGTATCATCTACTTCTAAATGTGAGAGTTCATATAATCTAGACATGGAGAGAATTTATTAGGTCATTCAATCCAGTCATGATGAGCAGTACCATATGGTCATTGCAGTTTCATCTTTGTCTTCCTTGTCTTATGATAATCTAAGCAAGATTATCACTTTTTTGCATTTTTTTGGCTTTGTAAGTACTTTAATGGTGGGTGCCATGTAAAGACCAAGACACAGTTATCAAAGCTTTTATTATGGATTGCTTATATTTCAGCAATAATCTGTATTTAAGGTCACATTTCAAGACCTCTTTAAACAATTATACAGTAATTAATGTCTATCTTCTTAAACAGCAGTGCTTTTGCATTAAAGGATTAAGTTACTCCAGAGCCACTAAGAGTTTGGAAGTGGGAGTGTGTGACTGCAGCTCACTACAACAAAGTTCCAGCACTGTCTGGAGGAATCTATAGCAAGGCTCAATTCTACTGTGTTCTGACACTAATGGACAAATCCCTGTAGAAATGTGAATTAGACCCCCCCTCTGAGCACTGACTTGCAGCGTGTCCCTGCCACTTCTGAGTTCATCATTTCCCAGTGAATCTTGCATTCCTTTCTATCTGTTTGTGGCTTGTCCAAAGGAATTGCTTGCACATCAGAGATGGCCAGCATTCTGTCTGGATGCATAAGAACATTGACTTTTGAATGGCATAGAGACTTTTATTCAGTCATAACATATCTTTCACAAAGTACAGCCCTCTGCTCCAATTACCTTTCTTTCTTTTTTTTTTTTTTTAATTCTTCTGATGCAGAACATTCCTTGGAAAAATATGAATTAAAGAGGAGATCCACCAAGGCTTGCAGTCATGAGAAGGCTCTTTAATTTTCTGCTGTCACATAATGTGAAGGTCATCAGAAGAAGGCAGTCAAAAGAAGGCTGACTTCTGCAATTGATCTGCTACTCTACCAGATGATAAAAATCAGATGGTCACCAAATAGCTTGGCTAAGCTTTGTTTTTTAACTCTATTTCTTGATTAAAAAATCAAGCAATCCCATTTCTTGATTTAAAAAAATAAACAAACAAAAACTTTATTTTACCAGCATTACTCCCCCACAGGAAGAGGCAGGGGTTTTGGACAGTGGTTCCATGGTGAGACACTAAATGCATTGTGGAGTATCCCACACCCGAATTCAAACCGGCTGAGAGCTTTGTAGTGACTGCATCATGCTGGAATCTCCTGTTTAGCAGTTGCACATCATCTAACATGAACACTTCCCAGTGATGCTGTTATCTGAATATAAATCACATTCTGCAGTATCAATGACCCCAGTCAAAAATCTCTCCAGCCTCAGCACCAACAGCAGCTCCTTCAGCTCACCACTAAGTCATGAGTTTTGAAATAAGGGATTGTGTACAATGTAAGGGGCAAATGTGAAGTATTCAGGAGCAGGAGTATTTGGGAAAAACAAAAGCAAACCCAAAGGAGTCTCTGCATGTGACACCAACTTTTCAAACTGAGAGAAGGTTTAGATTGGCTAAAAGGAAAAACTTTTCTACAAAAGGCTGGTGAGACACTCAAATGAGTGCTAGAGAGAAGTTGTGGATGTCCAATCACGAGTAAAGTGCTCATTATCAGTTTGGGCAGTGTTGAGCAATTTGATCTCTGCTGCCTTCCTCTGATCACCTCCTGCTCGTGGCAGGAGGCTTGGTCTAGAGGAGCTTTAAACATCAAGCCAAACCATTTTATGATTATATTAAAGTCTACGTATTAGAATGGAGAAATACCATTTTCCCATAATGTAAGCAAACTCCCACTGCTTCCAGAAATTTTATAACTTTAATCAAAGTTCTTTGGTTCTAAATAACATAACTGCCACGAGCAAATGCTAATACAGAAATTGAGGAAAATGGGAACTCCAATGCCAAATCGACTTCCTTTCTTGGTTACCATGGCAATATAATCTTCCTGTGGGGGAAATTGTCTCATGTTATATCTATATGATTGCAGGGAGCCTCTTCAATACCAAAGCACACACTGTCTCAGCTTTCTGTAACATACAGGGAAGGCAAAGAATATTTTCTCAAGTGTATCTGATTGTCTGGTTGTTTGGAAAGGACTCTGTGTAAGGATTAGGGATTCAGCAGCTCTGGATAAAGCATGCACTCAGACAGAGAGTTGATTTCAGCAGGATCCATTGTTTCCTAATTTTGTGAGCAGTTCAAGCTCTGATTATTAGGAAAACAAATCAGCAAGCAGCCTGCTGAGCTGCAGGAGTGTCTTTATCCTGCATGTGCCTGGTGCACGGAGCACAGATGCACAACACAAGCTGATTTGTGGCTTGAAGCAGGAAGCAAAAATGTCTCTTGGATGTGGAGGTTTCTGAAAGATGCTGCTTATCAGTTTTTCTGGGTCTGGATTGGAGGTACTTGAGACAGTAGTTCATGCTAGGACTCAGGTGTTTATTATTTCTTATCAGTAAAACAGTCTCATTACTGTGATTTGGGCAGCTTTTCATTAGAAGGCACAAAATGGCCAACAATCTCTTGTAACAAGGTCTTTGAAGACTAAACTATCCAATTAAGAGATGACACCTGGATTATTTTCCCTTTTAACCCAATAACTGATCCCAAAGAGCTGCAATGGGGACTTTTCTGCCCAATTACAAAATGCCACCCAAACCCATGGAGAAGAACGAAGGAGAAGGTAAAGAACAACATACCTCCACCCTAAAACCTCCATCTTGCTTCATGTTTATTTCTATATTCTAAAATCCCAAACTCTTAAGTTTTCCACCCTGTGATATTACACAACTTCTAACCAACTCCACACCCATAATCTCAGTACTATCAATCAATTTTGGAAACCTTCTTCACAGCCTCAGGACAAATGCAGTGCCCTCTTGTGGATCTGTGCCTTTAAGCACAGAAACTAAAATTTTCAGCATCCAGGATTCCAACACTGCTCAAAGACTCTGAGGAGGCATCAATATGCACTGATGTAGCTTGAAGCAGCTGAGTGTAAGGGATGAACCCAGGATCATTTTTATCCTTGCTGGATTTGTTTGTTCAACAAATATATAGTCTCAACCCAAGCAACCTTCTACCTCCAGGCACAACTCATCTAGCAACAGATGTCAACTCATATGTGAGAAACCCCTGACATCCATTTAGTCCAATTTTTGTCTCCCCTTTCCTTCTCCCTCTCTTCTGTATCTTTCTCTTCTCTTTGGGTGAATTACACACCTATTCTTACTCATTGGCAATGTCTCTAGCACACCCTGAAGCATTTCATAAAGATCAAGTCATCACAATTACATCATTATTGATATGATATATTTCCAGTCTAATTCCAGTCTCACTAGAGTGCAAATGATCATGTTTTTGCATCTGTCCATGACAGATGTCCTGGTTTTATTCAGTTTTATTTACTTCATTTTTTTCTAAAGGATGTCTTATAAGTATTAAATTATTGAGGAACAGATTTTTTCTCTATGTGAGCTATAGCAGCAATGAATTATTGTGCTTGACAACGAGAAATAAATTATCCTGGTTTTATCTTTTAACCTGCAAGATGTTGCAGAAATATGCCTAAATGTCAAGTCATTTGGGATGAACGGGAATGGAGTCACCTAGAATAATTCCAGCATCTTAACATTCAGATTAAAAAAGTACTCAGAAGATATTTCTGGATTATATATGATTTCTTCTATTTGATAGGCAGTAAGAAATTCTTCAATGATAACTCAGCTACTTCTGCAGGGGCATAGCTGGCATGCTCTGTTACTGTTCTACAGGTAAGCAAGAAATTTTTTTTTCTGGATTCATGATAATAAATTGCTCTGGTTCCAGCCCAGAGCAGCAGGAGAGGGCATGCCCGGGGCATTTTTTAAAAATTTTCCTCCTTAGGTCATTGCCAGGGCAGAGGAAAAGGGAATGTGTCTCTTGAGAAAAGGGTGTTGGAGCCATCCACCACTATTTTCATTTGTACCAGCCTGGTAAGCATTTTGCATGTAAATCACCCTCTCTTTGTACACCTTTGTTGTTAATACTGTTGCTGTTACTGCTTGTTTTCTTATCTCATTGCTGTTTCCAGTAAATTGTTCTCAGCTGGTGATTTTCACCTTTTGTGCCTTCACTTCTCAACTCCATCCCCAGAAAGGGGAAGGTGGGGATCAAGGAATCAGTATCTGGTTTGGGAGGGTCTCTGAACAAGGGAGCAGCATTCCTAAACCACAACAGAAATACAGCAAGGGAAAATATTTCTTCAAAAACAAATTAATATTGGTTTTACAGTGTCTGCTTACCATCATCAGATACAGGCAATGGAAAAAATATTCAGTCTGAACTAGTTCCAACAGAAGGCATCTACTTCATGCTTCTGTATTTCTTTTTTTGAGGAAGAGCTGGACCTATCTCCATGTAGAGCCGTGGAACAGTCAATTTTCAACAAATTTGAGGCCAAAGAGTGCAGAACTCTGAACTGGTGGTGGCTTAGATCATATGTGCCCACACAGCAAAGTCAGGGCTTCATAAATCACCTGACCACATAACCAGCTAAATTTGTGCTGCTATGTGTTAAATGAGGTTTTTTCCTGGGATTCAAATTCCACTCAAATTTACCTACTGACCTAAAGAAATGTTTCCAGATGCATATGCAGATGTGTGAACAATAATGGGAAAAAAAAAGTGAAGTCCCCAAGGACATGATCTGTTTGGAATATTAAATCAGAAATTCATGCCCTCAAATTTCAATAGGGACTGTATTTGCTGAGGTTCTTACTGTGTAGGTAGGTTGTTAAGTGCCAGATATTAAATAATGACTGCAGAAACTTAAAAGTCACAGATAACTTGAAATTAAAGGCTGTAGTTTCTTTTTGAGTGTAATGCTTTGTGGGAATAATATTACCAAAGCTTAGCTGATCCATTGAAGAAATTTCAGAAAGTGAGGATGCTG
This sequence comes from Melospiza melodia melodia, assembly GCF_035770615.1. Taxonomy (NCBI): domain Eukaryota; kingdom Metazoa; phylum Chordata; class Aves; order Passeriformes; family Passerellidae; genus Melospiza; species Melospiza melodia. Next base: position 5,735,862 of record NC_086204.1, on the reverse strand, counting down.
ATTTTAAAGCTATTTACACACCAGTTTTCATAAGAATGTAAACTGCACAGCCACATGGGATTTTTTTATTCCTTTCTTTGCATAAGATTAGGATCAGAATAAATAAGAACTGGAAATCCCAGAAGAAACTACAAATCTTATGAGAAGTCTATCCAACTTTTTGAGTCTCAAACCAGCACAAATACTTCAGATAAACAAACACTCAGATGCTACTTTTACCCAGCTTCCAGTGTCTTTTCAGCCTCTTTTATAAAGATATGCTGAAAATTATTTTGCCATTTTAGACACTTGGTGTTTAATGTTGTGTTCTTAAAATACGTAAGATAAAACCTTGCTCCATGCTATCCTCTTTCTCCCAGGTGGAGTTCCCAAATCACTGTACAAATGAGAACTTCCACTCTTAATGATTTTCACATTCTTTGAGCATAGTGAGAACAATCCCCCACAACAGGTCTGTGCCCATAAGAACAGGTTATTTTTGCTTGCAAGTTGACTTTGCTTACAATTGTCTGGATGTGAAGAAGAAAATATTAACATTATGGATTTATTTGTGTTATGCTGTAAATTTCAACAAATTCTGCTTGCAAATATATCTTTATGACTACTTTTAGTCAATGGACTTTAGGGAAATATTCAGATAAGAGATGTACTTGGGAACAAAATCCTGTAATTCCTTTCACAAAAAAAAAAAAAAAAAAAAAAAAAAAAAAGCTAATTAGCTTTTTCCATCAGTTAATTTGGTTTCTCCCTTCAGCATGTCCATGGGGAATGGATAATTACCAGTGAATCCACAACTAAAAGGGGTATCACAAACATTGAAAGGAAGTCTGAAGGATTTTCCTTCTCCTGTTTGGAGTTTACCTCTACAGTTACATCCTATACTATCCCTAACCTACAAAGGGCTGGCTGTCTGAATGTCAAATATCACTCTTGGAAGAAACAAATCAGACCCAAATCAGTCTATGGGAAGAGAAAACATGGGAATTTAATGAAGGTGTTCATTCCCAATATGTAACATGACCTCAAGAGAATCTATCACATAACTCAAGATGCAAGGGTTCAGTAAGAAGGTATCTGAATTCCTACCTTTAAAGCCAGGGAAGTTGGTTTATAAAGGAGGAGATATTGTTACCTTTCAAGTTGGTCATGTATCTATTCAAGAATTAAAGAGATTTGCCATGATTTTTAGTTTACAGATTTATATTTTGTAGCCTAATTTATGATATTTTGAGGAAAAGGCTCTGTTTCTCCATCTGCATCTACTACCCTTAATGTGATATACTAAATCTCACACGTAAGTAGTTAAAAGGGTATATTGATTGGCAAAAGCATGTCATAATTCCTTCTCTAGCAAATGGGTAAATGAAGGTAAATATATTGAGTCTCTTTAGAAAAACATCTTGTACTTAGTAAATATTCCTCCCGAATAATTCCCTATAGTAAGCCTTTTTGGGTTTTGTAAGCCTACTCATTAGATGACAAAATTTCCTTTTAGATTCTGAAAAGATCTTGGCTGTGGTGTTTTCTCTCTCTGTTCGAAAGCAGCAGTTCAGTAATTCCTTTTCTTTTTTTTTTTTTACCAGCCAAGGCGTAGCAGAAGATAAACACAAGCAAGGGGGAAGCAGGGCTTTTCCAGAAGGCAGAGGAATCTGAAGTGGAAAATAAAGCTTCGAGGAGTCTGTCACAAAGAATGATTTCATTGCAATACCACAATGCAAGAAAGAGAAGCCAGGGAGCCTGATCACCATTCCCAGTCTCTGGCTCTCTGCTGACACTTCTGAGGCAGGACTCAGCAGCAGAGAGCGTCTGCACCCTCTGGTGCCTCCTCTGCCCTGTGTGAGCAGTGCACGGCAGCTCTGGCAGGGAACCTGCACTGCAGAGGGCTTGTGCTCTTTGGCTTTTCACCTTTATCAAATGATGCTCTGGCTGCTTAAACTGCAACCCCAGGACACTCCTGTGCCGAGGGAGGAGCAGCTGCCGCATCTCTTATTGTTCCCAGCAGCTGAGGAATTGCCACGGAATAACTTCCAGCACAGACCTTTCAGCTGGAGCTCGCTGTTCCCTCTGCAGACTTCTCCCGTGCTGGGATCACTCACCTGCCCCTCTGGCAGCCGGTGCCCCCTCAGGTGTGAACTTCCAGCGGCCATCCATCCCTCGGGGACACTTCCAGCGGCCATCCATCCATCCCTCCATCCCTCGGGGTGCCGGTGATTCCATTCCCTTGAGGAGCCGCAGGGCTGGAGGCGCTCGCAGAGCTCTGCGCTCCAAGGGGGACACCGGGCGGTGGCTGCCGGCACACACCGGGCGCTGCCCGCTCCTGGCACTGATCTCCTGTCCTGGCACGGAAGGACGGGAAAGTCACTGATCTTCCACTCACCATGGAAAGCACCGCTCCTTTGGAGAAGTAAAAGTACTTCGCACAAAAGAATTATTTTAATAATTTTATTAAAATAAAATTTTATTTAATAATTATTACCTTGTAGCACTCCTGTTAGAAATTTCTACCCTTTTTTTTTGTCTATTTCTTTGGTGTTTTTTGGTTGGGATTTTTTTGTTCTGTTTGCTTTGTTATGGTTTTGTAGAGATCTTTAAGCAAGATTAATTTGAAAACTGAACAGTCCTGCACTATACTGTCCTGAATTCACCTGAGACTCTTCCTAGGCATCTCCCTGCTCCTTTTTGCAGTGAGTCTGACATAATTCTCCTGAAGGAGCTGTCTGCTCATGGTTTGGATGAGTGCCCTGTTTACTGGGTGATAAACTGGGTGATGGCCAGTGTCATGGTGTTTGCAGGGGTCTTAGGATGAGGGAAGAGACGAGAATGTTGACTCCATCTTTCAGAAAGCTTGATTTATTATTTTATGATATATATTATATTGAAACTATACTAAAAGAATAGAAGAAAGGATTTCATCAGAAGGTTAGCTAAGAATAGAAAAAGAAAGAATGATAACAATATCTTGTGTCTTGGACAGAGTCTGAGCCAGCTGCCTGTGATTGGCCATTAATTAGAAACAACCACATGAGACCAATCAAAGATGCACCTGTTGCATTGCACAGCAGCAGATAATGCTTGTTTACGTTTTGTTCCTGAGGCCTCTCAGCTTCTCAGGAGAAAAAATTCTAAGGAAAGGATTTTTCATAAAAATGTCTGTTACAGGCCAGGCCCACAGAGTGGTGGGAAATGGAGTTCATCCTGCTGGTCCTGTTTAATGTCTTTGTCAGTGATCTGAACAAGGGGACAGAGTGCACCCTCAGTAAGTTCACAGATGATGCCAAGTTGGCTGGGAGTGTTTTTCTCTTCTGGAGGACAGCAGGCTTAGGGGTTCTCTACAATTACAATTCTACAGACTCCCAGTATGTGCCCCATGCTTATCCCTTCATCCAGGTAAATCTGTAACCTCTGCACCAGCAGCCTTTATTCATCATTGTGACTGACAGCTCTGGACATGGAGAGCAGTTTGTCACTCTACTAAATGTCAGTCTTGGCTGTAAGGCACATGCTACTTATAAATGTGGCATTTTTTTGATGCTCCAAAGAGTGTTTTGCTGTGTAATGTGCTTCATGCAGCTTTGAAAGAAAAAGTTCCCCAGGCCAGGAAATAGATACAAAATGACAGGAGATGTAAACTATTTACTTTTGAGAGCAGTCTTTTAACTCTTTGTCCTTCTTTCCCAGTTTTGTAAATGTTCAATAAATACCTCATAAAATTTTATCATGGTATAGCTACTTCTGTAAGGAATTAGATAATCCTGATGGTTTACAAGACACTTGATTTGGCCCAGGTAAAATGCTGTTCACAGTCATTTGTCAACTTAACTACAACCAGCTTTTGTGCTGGTGGTTTTTGGGTGCTTAGGTTTTGGTTTTCTGGAAAGGACTTTGCTAATTGCACAAAACAGACGTATTTCAATTTATTTGTTCTCTCTATGAGTTTTCTGATTTTAATTAAATTTTCTCAGTAAAAAGCATTATAGAAAGTATTATATGAGAACTTTGCGAGCTTTGTTACTCATTAAAATTTCAGTTACTGAATTTTTAAGAAAAGAAGTGTACATTATCTACTTTGTCATATTGGTAAACCCTATAAGCAAAATATAATATGTAATTGAAGTTGCATCTTCTTATTTGGAATGACTAATAAAGGTATTTAATTTGTTGATAATGTACCAAACCAATATACTTCTGAAACAAGTATCAATGGAAAGAAAATATTTGTTTTTAAAATTACCACAGTTTAACTGTTTTCTTAAGTGTCAACAAAAAGGACTT